>NW_025335798.1:133337-562163 GCF_004798865.1 Varanus komodoensis
GTACATTTTACCATTGTTACTTTTCTCATTCTAGGGGGTGTGGTTTTAATAGCTATTTTGCTTCTATTTTACTGACTGATTTTTCTAAGTCACTTTGCCTGGTCTGCAGAAATTATTGCCATAGCAAAAAGATAAACAACAACAATGCCAGCTCCACAACCTCTGTGCAGTTTGTGGCAATTGGAAGGACAACCAGCTGTATCCACAGAGGCTCCTCAGCTTGGTCAAGATACTTGACTTCTGTGTTAAAAACTAAACTCTGGTGTCTCTATTCAAAAGCGCTGTCAAAGGCACTAGCTAGGATGTCTTCAGAGCTGCCCTCAGAAGCCCTCCCATGCTCCGTGCAAGGGCGGCTTTTGCCTCACGACTGGCCTGGCACAGGCTCCCCACCCAGACTCACCAACGGATGCCTGCAGCTCCTCTTTCTGCCTCCTTTGTGGTGACTGCATGCTTGGGCTCAGCCTCCAGGGTAGTCCTTGATTACGCACCCCCAGGGTGCAACCCCATCATCCAGGCCCCGGTGTAGAGGCAGCGCTTCTGCAGGTGGCTGGTGGGAGCTTGGGAGTGTATGGCCCCAGCCCTTTCCAGCCAATATCTGGGAGCAGAGTGTCTGCCAGCAGCAGGCCTATATGATTTACCAGGGTGGCAGCACCCACCTGCCTCTTCCCACACATCTTCACACGCCCTTCCTCGAGCCTGTCTTTGGGCTCCATCGCGCTCCAGAAACCTGCCGGCTACCTGGGCATATGCAGGGACTGCACCTTCTTAGGATGCTCCCCATGCAGTCAGCACAGGAGGCGGGCAGGACATTCCTGAGGAGTCCACTTTGTGCCCCCTAGGAGCCACCACTTCTCTGGCAAGATGGGTGTCCATGCAGCGTTCCCACCACCAGCATGAATCTTTGCTGCTAGAAACATGCATTTCTTGTAGGCCAGTGGATCTCCCGTGTCCTTGTTTCATTCTCATCAGGGCATGAAAGAAAGGGCACTGAGCTCCCAGCTCCCTTCCTTTGCTTGTAACTTGAGCAGCCGCAAACACTGCAGAAAGAGAGGGAGCTTCAGCATGAGGATGGAATATGCAGTCATCTCCCTGTTTCATGGATGAAATTTTGGAGAGGTTATGTCTTCCTCTTGTAACCCTCCCATGCTTTTGCACTGCTTCCTCCCTCTTTTTCCTTTGTCATTCTTATGTGCCATAAAGTCATCTCTGACTTATGTCGACCCTATGAATGAATGCTGTCCAAATGCCCTGTCCTTCACAGCCCTGCTCAGTTTTTGGAAACTCAAGACTGTGACTTCCTTTATGCAATTGATGCATCCCAGAGCTCTTTGTCAGCCTTCAACTTTCCCTAGCATGAATGTCTTCGCCAGTGAGTCTTGTCTTCTCATGATGTGCCCAAAGTATGATAACCTCAATTTTGCCACTTTTGCTTCCAGGATTGATGTGATCTAGGGCCCACTTGTTCATCTTCCCATTGCTTCAGGGTATTTGCCAAGCTCCCCACCGGCACCATGGTCAAATGCATCACTGTTCTTCCTGTCAGCTTGCTTCGCTGTTGAGCTTCCACATCCATAGAGAGTGGTCAGGAATACAATCATGGAGGTGATCTGGGCCTTAGTCTTCAGTGAAACATCCTTACACTTGATGATCTTTCCAGCTCCTTCCTTGGTGCCCTTCCAAGTCCCCGCCTTCTAATTTCTTAACTGCTATCTCCCCTTGAAGTGATGACTGAGCCAAGGTACACACAATCTTTCACAAGTTCAGTGTCTTCATTGCTGACATTAAAGTTGAATAATTCTTCTGTAATTATGATTATTGTTTTCTTAATGTTCAGCTACAGTTCTGCATTTGCCCTTTCTTCTTTCACTTTGTTCAGGATTTGCTTTGCTTCATTGCCACATCCTGCCAGTGGTACAGCATCATCTGCATTTCTTAAAATATTGATGTATCTTCTGCCAGTTTTTACTCTTGCTTCCTTTGATCTTAATCCAGCTTTCCTTGTGATAAGTACTGCATACAGACTGAACAGAAAGAGAGATAAAATAGCTTCTTCTCCACAATGAAGGATGCATATCAGGACAGTAAGTGCTGAGGCACACCCATTTGTTTCAGATCCATCCATAGTCAAAGGCTTGACATAGTCTAGAAAGCACAGACTGATCTCCTGAAATTCTTTGGTGTGCTCCAGTAGACAAATTATATTTGTGAGACGATCACAGGTATCTCTTCCTTTTCAGAATCCAGTTTAATTGTCAGTCATTTCTCACTCTATGTAGGGTAATATATTGTTGCAATACCTTGAGCATAGCCTTGCTTGCATGGAATATTAGTGCAATGGCCCTGTGGTTGCTGCCCTCCTTTGCATCTCCTTTCTTGCAGAAATGAGTGTATATGGAATGATGTTTCCAGTTTGTGAGCCATTGTTTTGTTTTTCCTATTTGTTGGCATAGGATCTGAACAGATTTGGGCTCTGCATTTTGGAATAGTGCTGTTGATACTTTATCCACTCTGGGAGCTTTTACTTCACTTTCTGATACTGCAGGTTCTTCCTCATAAGATTCCTCTTTGAAGGACTCTGTCATCTTTCTATCTCTTCTGTATCATTCTTCTGTATATCATTTCCACTTTCTCTTTATTTTAGCCTGTTGGTCTGTTGGCATTCCTAATCTAGGTTGGATTTTCCCTCTGATTTTTTTGAAGAGATTTTTCCTCTTTTGTTGTTCTCATTTATTTCTTTCCACTTGCCATTGTAATAGTCCTTTTTGTCTCTAAGTGATATTCACTGAAAAGTGACATTTGGGATTCTGACCTCATTTCTGTCACCTTTTACTTCTTGCCTGTCCTGTAGAACTGTGAGTGTTTCTTTGTCATCCTTCTAGGCTTTCTTTCAAATTTTCCCACAACACTGGATTCTGTTTTGTTTCCTACTTTTGCATTCCAGTCACCTCTGTTGATTTGGCATGTTATCAATTTCCTGTTGGAGAGCTGCTTAAAAGTTGTCATTTTTTATTTTCCCATTATTTTAAATGTTAATAGTGTTTTACATTGGATTTTATTTATTTATTGTAATTTTTCAAAGCTGTATCCTATTTATTTATTGTATCACCACTCTGAGACATTGTGAAGGGCAGGATAAAAAAGCCTCAAAATTAAATTCATACATTCTTCTTCAGCAAGTGTAGTTGGGGCATAGATTTGAATGAAGGTTGTGTTGATAGTTTCCTGAGAATTCATATTGATATTATTCAGTCAAATTTTGCATTATAGCCCTTTCCTGCCTCTGCTACTTCTTGCCTCAGTATGAGAGCCACTCCGTTTCCTCTCAGTAAAACACATGGTGATTGTCTGACAGATAATGTCCCATTCCAGTTTACTTTAGTTCACTTGCACCAAGTACAGTGGTACCTCAGCTCACGAACACCTCAGTTCATGACCAAATTGGGTCGCAAGCAGAAATTTCAGGGGAAAATTGCCCTAGTTCGCGAACTCTGCACTGGGTGACAACCACAATCACGCCTGTCTCCCCCCCCCCCCCCCCCCCGAAGCACAATCTCTATCGCACGATTATGGTTTGGACTCTCCCTCCAAGCAATAACCTCCCCCGCATCTAGGTTAGTGTTCTCTACTGTACTGTACTTTGTTACGTCGCTGTTCTTTGTTACTTTGTCTCAGATTTTTGTGATTAAAAAAATATTTACAGAACGGATTAACCTTATTTACACTGAACCTTATGGGGAAATTGGACTTGGGTCATGACCAATTTGGGTCATGACCAGAGTCCTGGAGCAGATTAAGTTCATGAGCAGAGGTACCACTGTACTGCAATGTTTAAACATTCCATTTCTGGCTTTATAGTTTCCGGTCTGCATTGATTCATACTTCTCACGTTCTGTGTTCCAATTGTATGTTCTGTGCAGCATGGATGTTCCTTTTGCTTTTTTCTTATCAGGAAAAATAAATCAATTGAATAGGAAAAGACAAAATAACTGCATGCTGTATTTCAATCTAGGATCATTCCAACTGGAAGCACCCAGGGACAGATGGGATTGGGAGGAGGAGGTATAAATTTATTCCCCATTCATTTATTCTTTTCTGAACAACTTCAGCCAATTTGCTTTCTCTATGAGGTTCCCTACGGATAAGGAAATGCTGGGTGCCAAGGGCTTCCTTTCTGCGTTCCTGAATGGCACTTTCTCTCCATTGACTCTTGGTTTTGCATAACTATTTCTAAAGTAACTTGCCTTCATTTCCCACTTCTGCTCAATGGGAATTATTGCTGGAGCAGAAAAATGTCATTCCAAAGGAATGCTTTCATGCTGCTATATGGATCTCCTTTAACAGTGCTTTGCATTCATGATCTTGCAGTCACCTGTCTCCATTTTCCCTTTTTTTCTGAGCAATGCAGGTTGTCGCTGGAACTGAAAAATATGGGCCCAAACAAATGTGGAACTCCCCCCAACCCTTAGTGTCAAACTGTTGCCCTTGAGCTTCCCTTGCCATTGTTTGCCTTTTATATGCAATAGCTTGCTACAGTGGGTTCTAAAGACTGCTTTGTGTCTTGGTACATGGATCTCTCCCACCCACCCTGCACTCTGTGTGTTGCTCCAAACTCCTGATTCAAGGCAGAGTTTTACTGACAAACTTCTTTCTGAAGACAGATTCTGGGGAAAAGACGTTCCTGAAGGCTCTGGGACCAAACGCCCTGTCCAGAGAGTGGCAAGCCTCACTGGAGCATTGTGAGCAGGGTCGCTTTGGGGCAGGAATGCAGAACCGTGGCCCAAAGACCCAAAGCAGTCCACGGAGTTTCCACTACCAGCCTGTGGATCCTCCTTGGTTCCTGCAGGAGTAGGGTAGGCCTCCAAGCCCTGCCTCCATGAAGCAATTTGCACTATATTCTCCGGTGCCAGCATCAAGGAACTGGGCCAGTACTGGGAGGAGCAGCCATTCTTCCCAGCACCAGGCAAACCTTCCTTCAGATGCCTTTCTCCACCTTCAACAGGGATAGCAGGAGGCACTCTGGAGTAGGTGCATAGGCGACCTCCACCTGCAGGGCTGGCCAAGCCCCTTTCTCTCTCAGCACAGAGAAAGGAAAACTGGGCAGGGATGGGGGTGAGGATGTAAGTGTCTGTGACCGTGTCCACAAATATCATCCGATCCACAAAAGGTCTTGTGGGGACTGCAGGTGGGGGTGGAAGCCACACACCTTCCGCTATGTAATCCTGCTCATGAACAGGGATCTTCCATAGAGATCATTATCCCTGGTCCTCCAGGTAAGGTGCTAACATGTGTGGGGGGCTTTTCTGTGTCTGCCCCCATGCCCCATCTTTGAAACACCTGGGAAATCTATATAGTTCCTTCATTATTTATGTTTAAAAAGGCAGTTAAAGCCTTATAGGGTGGAGGTGGAGGAGGGGAACACTTGGCTCAACAATAAGAAGGACCTTGGGGTTGTTGAGGATCACAAGCTAAATATGAGCCAACAATGTGATGCAGTGCCAAAAAGGACAAACACTATTTTGGGCTGCATTAACAGAAGCATCACTTCCAAAACATGTGACATACAAGTTCTATTATATTCAGCACTACCCAGACCTCACCTGGAGGACTGTGTCCAGTTTTGTACACCTAA
This sequence comes from Varanus komodoensis, assembly GCF_004798865.1. Classification (NCBI taxonomy): domain Eukaryota; kingdom Metazoa; phylum Chordata; class Lepidosauria; order Squamata; family Varanidae; genus Varanus; species Varanus komodoensis. The sequence goes on from NW_025335798.1 coordinate 138,967, forward strand.
GTTTTAAAAGGTTGCAGAAAAGCTAGAAAGGGCACAGAGGAGGACAATAAGGATGATTCAGGGAGTGGCGGCAAAGCCCTATGAGGAAAGATCGAGAGAACTAGGCACACTCAGTCTCAAGAAGAGAAAACTGAGGGGTGATGTGATAGCACTCTACAAGTACCTGAATGGCTGTCACAAAGAGGAAAGACAAGATCTCTTCTTGTTCATTCCAGAGTGCAGGGCATAATGGACTTTAAAAAAAACAGATTTAGAGTAGACTCCTGGGAGAATTTCCTCACTGTCAGAGCAATGCAACAATGGAACCCATTACCTGGGGAAGATGTGGGCTCTCCCTCCGTAGAAACATCCAAAAAGGGTCTGGACAGTCATCTGAGTGGAATGGAATGATTTAGTGTCCTGCAATAGCAAGGGAATGAATCCAGTAGCCTTCTGGCCCCTTCCAACTCTGCTGTTCTATCATTCTATGATCTATCAGACTTCTGAGTCCTCCTAGATATTCTGGCTGCTGTGAGTTGTATTACTCATCATTGTATTTCATATTTTCTTATGGTTTTTAGTGTCCATGAGTCTGATCCACATAAAGAGGAAGAGCAGGTTATAAATCATTTAAAATAAATAAATACAACACCATTTCTGTAGTGTGTTTATTTGCATGCTTCTGTGTATTTATAGACTGTTCTGTATGCCAGTGCTCAGGATGGCTTATGACAAAATTATGCAGGTTAAAAGCATACAAAAGGGAATAACAATAAAACATACAAATGCAGCATAAAAACCCACAGCATGGTTCAAACACATTAAAGCTGAAACCTGGGGAAATAAAAAGGTCTCCACCTGACATCAAAGTAAAAGGCAGGTCGGCCTATTTTAATATTATGTTTGCAGGTTGCTTTCACATCTTTGTTTTCTCAGAGACTGTCACTTTCCAGCTCCATAGTTTTCTCATGGCATTCTTCACCTCCTCATTTCTTAGTGTGTAAATTAACGGGTTCAGCATTGGGGTAATAACAGTGTAGAACACAGCCACTGTCTTGTCTTCTGAAAAGTTGCTGGAAGGACGTATGTAGGTGAAGGTGCATGGGCCAAAAAATAAAATTACTACTGTGACATGGGAAGCACAGGTAGAAAGGGCCTTGCGGCGCCCTTCGGAAGAGTGAAATCTGAGGGAGAACAGGATGACGATGTACGATACGACCAGGATGAGAAAGCAGCTCAGAGCAATCATTCCACTGTTGGCAACCACGATGATGCCGACCACGTAGGTGTCTGTGCAAGCCAGTTGGAGAAGAGGGTGGACATCGCAGAAGAAATGGTCGATTTTGTTGGGACCGCAAAACGTAAGCTGGGTGGTGATCAGAGTCTGCACCAGGGAATGCACGAGGCCTCCCAGCCACGAGGCTGCCACCATCCGCCCACAGACCTTCTTGGTCATCACCGTGGTGTAGTGCAGCGGCTTACAAATCGCGATGTACCGGTCGTACGCCATCACCGTGAGGATGAAGATCTCTGTGCAGCCGAAGAAGTGGACGCCAAAGAGCTGTGCAATGCAGCCTATGAAGGAGATGGTTTTCTTTTCCACCAGGAAGTCTGTGATCATCTTCGGGGCTGTAACCGAGGAGTAGCAGATGTCTATAAAGGATAAGTAGCTGAGGAAAAAGTACATGGGAGAATTCAAGCGGGAGCTGAAGGCTGCAGTGACAACAATGAGGAGGTTTCCCAGCACGATGACGAGATAGAAGAGCAGAAAGAGCACAAAGCATGCTTTCTGCACTTCTTCATTTGAGCTGAGGCCACAGAGGACAAATTCAGTCACATTGTTAGCGTTCTTCATCGGGGATGTGGTGAGCGGTATGTCCAGGTGACCTGCAAGAACACACAATGAACATACTCAAGAATTGGCATGTACTGTTGGTGCACACGCAAGAGCATCACAGGGTGAAGTCTGGAGGTGGCAGAGTGGATTCTTACCATGCTGAACCATGGTGAGAGATTGTGTTTTTTAATATTCGCCTGCAGAGCGAGCGGGGGGGGGGGGAATTAAGCTCTCTGCAAGTAAAGAAAAATAAGCCCAGCAGACAGCAAAGTTGTTGCAGCTCAGCTACTCACGGCAGAGATTGGCTTCTCTTTGCTGAGAACTCTCTCTCTCTCTCTCTCTCTCTCTCTCTCTCTCTCTCGTGTATATTAAAACTTATGAACCAACAGCCAGCAGTGCTACAGTTCCTTCTACCTCCACTACCTGATTCAGGGCATATGAGTTCCACCACGGCTTAGTGAGTTTCAGAATGCATACAATAAAGTTGATACGACCTGAATATCCATCATCCCACTCTTCCTCAATCAATCCACCCCATCACCCACTCTCAGCTAATTATTTTATTAAGCAATCAACTGCATTCTATGGGTGTTTGGGAGAAAAGCCATCCAGAAATTAACAGGGAGGAGAACTAATCAAAGAAGGTCAACAACTTAAAGTAGGAAAATCAGTACATGTTGTAGGTAGGATTGAAATCATGCCATCCTTTGTAATTAACAGTTTCTATATTTCAGTGCAGCATAAACAGTAAACCCCTCCCATCCCATCCCATCCCGTTTAGGCAACTCCATTGCATACACATCAGATTAGCCTGCAGACCGTATGTGAGTGTGACAGTTGAAGGAATGGATGCAGTATGATCCCCTGAAAAACTGTGACTTCTGACACAGTGTAGAGCACAGAAATATGTAGTAACTTCCTATCTGATGAGGCTGGAAATTGGCCCAGTTACTCAATTCTGGCCCATGTTACAGTCATGAGCAAACTCTTCTAAGCCATCCAGAGACTTTTAGTATTGGAATGGCATATAAACACTTTAAATAAATAAACAAGCAAACAAACTATACATTCAACATTTCTGAAAATAGTAAAGGAGGCATTGGTAAATGATCAAAAATTCTTTACATTGTTGAGTGGTGCAGATTTCAGCACTCTCTTTATAACAGGGGCAAAATGAAAATGTATCGAGACCCCCTAATGCAGGAGTGGGCAGTTCTCTAGGTCTAGGGGGCCACGCTGCCTCTCATGAGGAACACATGGGCCACTTGGATATCGCTACTGCTGTAGTGAGCAGCATGGCTGAAATCCCAGAGACCCTGTTTCCCTGCAAAATCCAGCTCTCCACGGTCTCCCAAGCAGCTGTGTGGAGCCTGATTGTGATGGTGCTAAAATTGTAACAGCAACCAAGTGAGAGCCACAAAAACTGACCCCATGTGGCCCTTATGCTGCCCACCCCAAAGGAGGACCTCACTGAGTTCTTTGCAGTAAAACAGCAAGGATGGCCAGAAGTCCTACTTTACAGAGGAGAGTCCTCTACTTTGGAGAGCTAGGAGAGGAGAATCCTTTTTTTTGAAGGTCTCCTCCCTTTGAAGAGTTGTCCAAATCAACCCAGTTAGCTGTCAAGCACGATAAGTGCTAGGAGCGGCCTTGAAGACACACAGGTTAGCTGCTCAGTCTCTCTACCACGGTGTAACTTGTTATCCTTCTATTTAAATACTAGTATTATTTCCAAATTTTCACATGCACACCTGCAAATAATAATTCAACGGAGCGTCCTTGCTTTTGCTGAGGCTTTTCATCTTTCTTTTGGTGGGCATTTGCGTGCAGTGTAAGGAGCAGTATGTGGCAAGCTAAGATCACAATCCAACGTCGGAGGAAATTAGCTGTATTGCGCCCTGATGCATACAGACAGCGCATGGGAGAGTTGTACTGACATTGAGCAATTAAATCCAAATCTGCTGCTGCAATATGAATGTGTGCCCTGGATTAGAGCTGCAAAAACGGATGGAGCAGCAGCAGCAGCATGGCAGAGGGGGAGGGCGGACGTGATGGTGGATCACAGCAGAGATTTGGGGTCATTGCATCCTCTTGCAGAATGCTCCAGTTTTACTGTAATGTGATTATTGTAATGCCCCAGGTAGCCAATTTTACTGTACGTTTATTTCCCATCTTGCTATGACATCTTTGGTTAAACAATAAATTCATTGTGTATATGCTATTTTAACAGATGTTATAAAAAGAAACTGGGACAAATAGCTAGAGTATCTAATATGCAAGCAATACACACCCACACACACTTTTTTAAAAAAGAAAAAGAGAGAAGGAACAAGTACCTTGCTTGTATTTTCAGTTTTCATTGCAGTTTCTAACTGGCCCTGGAGTAATGTGTTGTAAACAATACAAGGATAGAGAGGAGATGGACAGAACTGTTGGAATTTTATGGTACTGAGGACTGAGCTGGCAAAGAGGCCCTTGATCTGGAGGTGAAGCTGCAAAAGCTGCATTTGGAAGAGCATTTCACAGTGGTCCCTGTAAGGAGTCTTGCAAAAGGATGACTTACCTTGTAATACAGTAGCCAGGAACCCTGTACCAAAGGAAGGATGACTCACCTCCTTAGATTGTGATCTTTTAATTTGCTTTCATTCAGGAAAGCACAATAATTAACTTCCATTTTTGGAAGATGTTCATTAGCTTTACCTGGTACCGCCTAAATCTGCACCCTGGCAGAATCTTTGGGGAGGGGAGGGATGGGGCCGGGAGAGGAACCATTTTGTTTACAGAGTATGAACAGTGACACTTGTGCAGAAGCATAATAAGATCCCAGGGGCTGCAAGATGCACAAAAGGGACAAGAGCCAAAGAAGGAACCAAGTTTGAAATTACTTTGGGAAAGTATTGGCAGGAAGCCACAGTGCTCTTTTTGACTCTTCGGTTACGCCTCTGACAATGTTTGTGCAAAATGGTTTCTCCTTCGTGCGTCCTGCTGGAGGGTCAGAAATACATCAGGAGGGTGCAGAATCCGTATGCCTGACCATCTCAAGTCACAGGGTTCTTTGCTCCCCCTTGGGCAGATTGCTGCTAATCTAATCACATCCAGGGAAATTAATGGAGACAACATTATGCCACACTGCAAATAATTGTCCCACAATTGCCACTAAGATCACACACCTGTCCAGCACAGGGTTGCTAAACTGGCAATGGAAACCTTGCTTGGTTCTTATCACGGGCAAAGCTGGCAAGCCCCACGGGCTGTTGCTCCTTGAACCAAATTAAAGCAGTTGGGCGCTAGAAGCAGCACTGGGTGGATGTTCAAATTGCCCGGATCCAGAGAGGGCTGAGCGCCTCCTCTTAGCTACTCTTTTGAAAGACTGTTGGAGGGTGGTCTCATTTGTCTCATTAAGGGTACTACTTTCCCCTCCATGGCTCCAGCTCAGAGAGTGAAGCATTGTTGCACTTAGTTTGCTTCCCCTTCCTACCCGCCAGGACCCAGACAAGGAGAGCAGGTATCCCGGGACCATGTGGAAGGTGAGGGGATACCTGTGCTGAAGGCCTTCTGCCATTCTCATTGGCAGAGCAAGAAACAGCCCAATCAATAGACAGAATGGGGCAGCTGCCTCACGCAGAGGATGCTGGGAGCTGTAGGAACACACTAATTCCCTTCTATCGAAGAACAGACTGGTGAGCTGAATGGCCCCCCTTGTGCCCCCTAAGCTAGCCCACTGTGCTCAGGAGCCATGAAGAGGCTAATCTGAGTCCCATTTCTCATGGAAGGACCACGTGTTAATTAAATAAATAAGTGAAATAAATCAATCAGAAGAATACTATCTTGTCCCCTCTGTCAAAGCAAGTCCAGTTGCCCACCCAGTTGGAAATGAGAGGTACCATCTTGTCATTCACCTCAGGTAGGCCAAACAGGGCCCTGCGCATTGGGAAAATCCAAACGTCACATAACACTATATTCTGGGGGCTCAATATTCTAACCACCTACTGTTCAATGTTCTAGGGTATGAGTTTCCTCAACCCCAGATCTTTCCCAAGACATTTTGCTGGCTCAGACAGCAAAGGAAAAGTCTCACTCATTCTTCAACACTTCATAATCTAACACATCATAGAGCAAACTTTATCAAATCTTTGTTTCCTAAATAAAATTATTATTAGCTTTTAAGGGACACAGAAGAAGCATTTCCAGGGATTAGTTGCAAGAATTTAGTTCCTCTGCCTATTCATTATTAATAATAATTTACAACACAGTCCTCTGCATGTCAACTCAGAAGTAAATCTCTTGGCTCCATTTCACTCCAGGTAAGTAGGTATAAGATTGCAGCCTCAGAGTGTTCAACTTATGAGTAAGTAATAGCACCATCCTATCCAATTAAGTGCCACTGGAAAATGTGTGTTGTGGGGGTAGGCAAACACTTTGGACTGCGGTACATTTGGCAACTTGAGGAACTGTCATGGGACCTACCATAGCATGGCAAAGGACAAGTACCCTGCCCAAGAAGAACAGGTACACAGCAAAGTCTTCTGAGTACACACCATGAAATCTCATTCCCAACACGCTGCCGCTAAAGGTGTCCATGCTTTAAAAAGTGGGAGGGAGAGGACACTTTGGTGGATACCATGAAAGACACCCAGGGACATCGGTGCTCACGGGCACCACGTTGCCTATCGTGGGTGCACAGGACCTCCCTCTTAAGCTGCATGGCACTTGCCCCAGACAATCCCAACAAGGATTGGTTGTGATTAGTTCGTTGTACAGACAACCAACTTCCCAGGTGATAGGGCACAGTTTTGCTTGGTTACCTCTATTCATGAAAACGTGGCATGATTTTTAATACCATGAATTTTTTAAAATATTTTTATTATATAATATCAACAAAGCAAAAACCATAAAATGGGAGAAAAAGTCACTCCATAGATTTAGGCATATACATTTCAATACATGCAAATGAAGACAGAGTGAGAAACAGAGAGAGAAAATACTCTAAGGATACATAAACTTCAACAATGGGAGACCAAATATATGCATCCCTTTGCAAGTAGCAGCTATATTCCCACTATTCATATGTTAAGAGCATCATTACGTCTTCAAGCCAATGCGATATAGGATCTGAACATTTTTTTCCTTGCAATCAACCTTTTAGCTGTCATAAGGACACAGAGAATCCATTTGCACTGACTGTCCATTAACTTTCAGGAAGCAATGCAGGTAACTTAAGAGGGCATCTGCACCAGTAAACATTAAAGACTATCTCAGTGCAAAGTATACCCATATAATAACCTCCTCCCAAGAAGAGGCAACTATTGGGCATTACCAGAGCGTATGATGAAAAGAAGCGTTAGCTGTGTTGCACTACCAGCAGTTAGTGCAAATGTTGGGTAGGCAAGATGTGGCATCCGACAGACAAGGAACAAGAATTTTTGTTGAGGAAGACACAACCTGACACCCATACACTGGAGATACAGATGCTAAAGCAGAGAACTATCATTTGGGCCAATGGGAAAGTCCAGTTCTGGTTCCATTTCTGCTTAAAACCCTCTATACCATATTTATTCAGTGGTTATAAATATTTATAAACATAGAACGTGCACTAATATAGCTATTCAAATTCTGAAAGGGCTACCAATAATGAAGAGACTCTGAAGTTGTAAAAGTGGCAGGACCAAGCCTAGAGTCTAACATAAGTTGCAATTGCACATATCGCTATTCAGCCATTGCAGGAAAATCATATTTGGCATTCAAAGCCAAGGATGATAAAAATTCATTATTAGCTCCTACTAACTGATCAAAGGTGAAACCTACTTTATCCATTCAAATCCACCACAAAAATGTTTTCTTACCAATTTTAAATATGGATGTCCCCTTAGAGTCAATTTAGAAAATGACTCGCAAACTTAACTTTTAAAATGCCCATAATATTTCATCAATCAAATCCTTCAAAGTAAACTTGATCATTTGTGATATGTCACACTTGGTATGGATTAGTAATCAGAAAGCCAATTGTCCAAGTGCTCGTTGTGATGATGTGTTTCTCTTAAGACATCCACAGATTAAAATGCATGGTTTGGACATTTCAGGTGCGTTTATTAAAAACTGACAGGGGGCTGATAACCTTTGATTACTTGTTGATCTGATAGTTTCAAACAGTGAGGGAACAAACCGGTCTGTCATTGTTTCTTTGGACACTGAAAAGGCTTTTGACAAAAATAATTGGGTTTGTTTGTTTTTTAACTTCATTAAGTGGTTTTGGTTTTCCTGTAGCATTTTCGAAAACAGTCTGTGTGCTATATTTAACTCCAGGGAGCAAACTTAAGCCAGATTAAGTATTGTGCAAACTGAGCAGTCCAGGCTGTCTGAGAGTGGCCGCTTGTTTTTTATCTATGCTTTCCTCTTCCACCTTGGAATCTTTCTCCTCCTTTAGGGCCCTCTGAAGAATGAGAAGAAGAGGCTCCCTAAACCATCTCTCCCTGTGGCAGCCTACTAAGAAATAAATAGCTGGGTTGATGCTACTGTTCACTGAGGCAAGCAAGTAAAAAATACCCGGGAACCCATTAACATACTCCCTGAACAAAGTCATTACACTGAGGGGAACAGCACAAAGGACAAAGAAGAAGACAGTGAGTAAAATCGTCATATGGAGGTGTCCTGGTTGGTTTTGTGGGTGTGAGCAGCATTTCACCTTGGCAAACAGAGTCAAGCTGGACAGAATCATAACAGGGGTGCAAATTAGGAGGTTGAAGGCATTGATTGCTTTGTCTATCTTTCTATTTACTGATCTTTCCCACAAGAAAAAAATGCTCAGCCCAGATTGCAGGATGGCCAAGGACCACAGCCCTATAGAGACAGCACTAGACACCCACTCCGGGCGACGGAAACGGTACCAGAAAGGGCAAAGGGCGCCGAGGCACCTCTCCACGCTGATAACTGTGAGCAAGTAGAGGCCAGTGCTGTATGAGCTCAGCTCCACTTTGAACAAGATCAGTATGGGCAGGCACCAGGCCTGCGGGAAGGGGGACCTGCTAAAATGGGCCGCGTTGAACATGCTGACAATCACCAGGCAGCAGAGGAGATAGGCAGCGTCTGCCAGTGCCAAGCTGAAGATGTAAGGGATGATGGGGTTCTTCCTGATAAACAGCCTGAGAAACCAAAGGACAATGCTGTTCCCCAGCAGGCCAAAGAGGCAGATAAACTGACTGATGATGTAGACTGTCACGGCCCCTGACTGAGAATCAAATTTGCAGCCAGTACGGTTGTTCTGTGGCCACAGAGTTGTTGGTGTCATCTCAGTCATCGTGGATCCGCTGCTTCCTCTCCCTCACTCCTCTTTCCCCTGCAAGCAGGAAGAAAATGGAAGCGCATCATGAACCCAGGCTGCATTCACATTCATGACTTTTGCAGTCCACTCATGGAATGGAGATCCATGCCTTGGATACATCTCAGCAAGCATTGTGTGAGCCCAAGAAATGAAGAAGCAAATCTCCCTTTCTGTGTAAGTGTTGGTCAGAGATTTACCGCATGTTCAACCATTTGCAGGACTGAGGTATAGATGACTCTCCAACACAATCATTGCCATGCCATTAGTCACCTGGTGATGGAAAAGGATCGTGCGAACCCAACTGGATCCAACACTGGGGCTGAATCCATATGGCGTTTTCAGTGGTAGTAATGCTATAGCTACAGTAGAATTGCTACACCCAAACTTCAAGGTAAAAGAGCCAGCTTCCTTGGAAAGGTTGTGCTACAACCCGGTCTGGACTGGGGCACCCACAGTGATGCTTCACTCTCTGCACAGCTGCCATGGGTGTTGCCTTGCTTTGGTTTCCTACGGTAGTTTTGGACTTCTAAGGGTGCAAATCTGTCAATTATGCTCAAAAGTCTTACAAGCATCCAATCCAGAACAGGAGGAGTAGTTCTAGAATTAGGAGTAGGCAGTGAAAGGGCCCAGTTCTCTGATGACACCAAATTATTCAGAGGGGTTAAAAACAAAAAGGGTAGTGAAGAGCTCCAAGGGATCTCTCCAAGGGGCAAGAACGGGCATCAAAATGGCAAATGCATTTCAACATAAGCCATTGTGCTGTAAGGCATGTTGGGGCGAAAGGTATCCCAAGTCAAGTATACACTGATGGGACCTGAGCTAGCAGTGACTGAGCAAGAAGGGGATCTCGGGGTAGTAGAGGGCAGCTGAGTGAACCTGCCAGCCGTCATGAAGAAGGCAGACTCCACGCTAGGCATAATTAGGGATGGAACAGGAGATAGAACTGCCAAGATCTCACTTCCCTTATACAAATCTTTGGTGCAGCTGCACTTGGAATATTGTTTTGAGTTTCGGTCACCTTACCTGAAAAGGGATATTACTGTGATGGAAAAAGTTCCATCACAGTAATGGATGGGCAACAAAGAGAAGGGCAACAAAAATGGCTGGGGGCTGGGGCATCTCTCCTATGAGGAGTGGCTACAGCCACTGGGACTGCTCAGCTTAGATTAAACGAGAGTAAGGGGAGACATGATAGAGGTCTCAGATAATGTAGGGTATGAAGAAAGTGAAGAGGGAGAGATTTTTCTCACTCTCCCATAACACTCAAACCCAGTCATCCCATGAAGCTGATTGCAGGGAGGTTTAGAACAAATAGAAGGAAGTGCTTCTTCACACAACATATAGTAAAACTATGACATTTGCTGCCACGAGACGTGGCAATGGCCACCAACCTGGATGGCTTTAAAAGGGGATTGGGCAGATGAATGAGGGAGGGGGCTATCAGTGGCATGAGACCCCTGGATCCTTTACCCGAGTTGCTGTGGAGCCTGGGTGGGAGGAGGTCTTGACCCATCCTGCTTGAGGGACTCTGCGGCCAGCTGGTTTCCACCGTATGCATGGAGTGCTGGACTAGAGGGACCTTTGGCATGGCTTTTCTTATGCTCTTATGGTCTCATGCTGAGGTGCTCTGTAGTTCCCCACACCTCACACAAGTGCATTTTGGCCAGACTGCTGTTTGGGCCATCTAGCTGAAATGCTTGGAAGGAAGGAAGGAAGGAAGGAAGGAAGGAAGGAAGGAAGGAAGGAAGGAAGGAAGCTATCCTGCCATCAAGTTTCCCAGCCTCCTCCCTTCCCAGGCTCCCAGGATGCTCTCTTCATGCCCTCTCCCAGGCTGACATCCCAGCCTTGGAGATGCAGCTCATGCAGCTCCTTCTGGCCTGGCTGTGGGTGAGGGGAGAAGGGCAAGAGTGTGGATTCCCAGCTCCAAAGTCAGGGCTCAGTTTCCAGCCTCAGATCTGAGAGAGCAAAGTATCCAATGACTGCCCAGGTGTTGCCAAGGGGCCATCGGGTCACTCTCTCAATGTTTCCTCTTTCGTTTTATTGCTCTGTATGCACAATATAGTTTGAAATGCTGTGGTTGATTCAGACAGCTTTGGCTATCGGATAGACCAGAAATGTAATAAATGATCCCCTTGGAGGCATTTTTACCTAGGCCAGGACAAAATGCACAGAGAAAAGATCATTACTAGCAGCATGTTTTAGAACTGCGTTCAGGATGAAATACTGATCTCCCCATCTGCCAGGTGAGGGTTGCAGGGACTGGTATAAGCCCTACTGTGCCAGCAGATCGACAGATACACCACCAGCAGGAGAGGACTATACCAGCAAAATTGTCCCAGTCTGAGAGCAGAGCTGCTCCCCTGGCAAAGTCATGCAAGCAGGGCAGGCAAAAACATGGCGAGGATGAAGGCAGGACCCACTGACACCAAACGGCTCTAGCTGTTTTAAAACTTTCTAATGCTTCTCTGCTTTTGTGATATTTTAATTGCATCTCATTTTTATTGCATTTTACTTATTTTGCACTGTTTTTTACTGCCCTAGGTTTTTGTAAACCCGGTTGGGCCAGGAAGCTTTTGCTGTGAGATGGCGTAGAAATGAAATAATAGCAATAATAAATGATGTATCCCTTCATTTTTAGCCATACCCCCCATGACAGTAACCCTTGAAGCCTGCCTGCCCCAGGCTCGATGATTCCCCTGCCCTGCAAGCCCAAGATGGGGGAAATGAGGCTTAAAAGATCATTGAGTCATAAAATGGTAGAGTTGGAAGGGGCCATGAAGGCCATTGGGTCCAGCCCCTGCTGTTGCAGGACACCAAGTCACACCATCCCAGCTGCACCCTGAATGTCTCCAGTGTGGGAGAGGCCACCACCTCCCTAGGCAGCTGGCTCCACTGCCGTATTGCTCTGACAGTGGGGAAGCTGGAGGAGGACAGCGAAGACAGTTGCCCACCGCCCCCTCACATGCACTGCCACCAAGATCAACCCTTCACACAAGGAGACCCTAATGCTGATGAAGGGCTGCATGGGGGTGGCAAGAAAGACTCCAAGGAAGGCGCCTCCGCAATGGTCTTGCAGCCAGCAAGAGCTCCTCTCTAGCCACCTTTGCTCTTTCCACCAGGCATTCGAATGCTTCCAATAAGAGGTGGCTCTCTTGCTGAACAGCCCTGAGCATATTTACTTGCCAACACGCCCCACAACATTCAGTGGGGCCCACTCCCCTGTATTCAGGGTTACATCTGTAGAGCAGGTGGCAAGGCGTTACAGGCTTATGCTGTCTTATCTGGAAGATGCAAGATAATGGGGGAAAGAAACCATGAAGCCACCACAAAGAATTGTAGCAGGAAAGCAGTTTTTTGGACTAACCTTTATGCTATTCTCCTCTCTTCTTTCAAAATCTTGTAGCAGAAGGTTTTACGGTAACAGCTGTTTCCTAGCAGATCAGTACTCTGCAGTCATATAGCAAAATCTCACTGTGCAAAGGGTATTTCTCGGTGCACGGGGGCAGCTGTCCCTGGTATGCGGCTCGCTGAATGCCTTCGCTATGCTAGGTAGGGCAGAAGAGAGAAACAGTATCGTCCTGCTATCTGCCCGCATCAGTGTGTGATCTTCTCTCCTCTGGTGGCATTGGGAAGATAACAACCAGTATTTCTGCACTGCTAGCCACGCACTGCTAGTCACACTGTTTGTTTCAGAAATGAACTCATTTCCTTCTCCTTTCTTTCTTTTCCACAGGAAATGTGAATTAAGGGTGTGATCCAACAGTGGTGCCCACACACCTTTGAACTAAGAGGGTGCGGGGGTGGGGGTGTCTCAGGACGACTGATTTCAGCAGGACGACTGATTTCACTGTATCTTCCCAGACTGGGACCATCACTCTTACCTTGACTGAGTGTCTTATGCAGAAAGGCACCCTTAGCGCTCGCCCTCCAAAAATCTGGAAAAGGCCAGAGAGTCCTCTTGAGGTGCAGTGGATCTTCTCCAATACTCTGTGCAAAGTGGACAAGGCATCCCTGCTATTGTGATGGGCCTTCTCCTTGTACTAGACTGTGTATTATCTTTTTTTAGTGTACATACTTATTAGATGTATATGCTGTCTTCTCTCTTTTAAAGAACTCAAAGCAGTTTGCATCATTCTCTTCCTGCCGCTTTCAGTCTTATCCCCGCAACAACAACCCTGTGAGGTAGGTTGGGCTGCAAGTCTGTGACTGGTCCAAAGTCACCCAGTGGGCTCCATGGCTGAGCGGGGACTGCAACCCAGGTTGCCTGAGTCCCAGGCTCACGCTCTTAACCACTGCACCACATTGGCTCTCCATACAGCAGGATATCTGGGATTGGATTTCCCAGGATACTTTAATTTACTAAAATGCAGCCATAGGAACAGGGGTCCGTGATTGATTGGAGCAAGGAATACTGGACAAGGAGAAGCAGGCATTTCACCCTTTCCCCCATCCTGTTGTATTAATCTGAATAAAGCTGCTCAAAGTCACACTTCATAGAGCTATTGATATACCCAGAATTTTACCTTGTAACCCCTGCCATTTCCCAGCCACCCTTTCCCAGCTGGGCTCTGGGACTACAAGTAAATCTGTTGTGGGATAGATCACTGCAACAGCAGATAATCAACACAGGAAAAAAATTGACACATCACAGAAGTAACTTTATTTACTTTTAAAAAATAAAGGCAGCTTCTAGATACCATGACTAAATAATTGAAAATGTGTGAACAAAATAATTGAAAATGTGTGAACAAAAACATCTGACACCTCAACATTTCCGTCGGTGCCATGCTGCAAGAGTCCTGTTTCCTTTTCTACCCCTTCTTTACTCATCAAATAAGTGCCACATTGAAAAAATGGTACAGTATGATGCAGAACAATGAAAATATCTTAATTTGCATAATTTCTTATCCTAGTGGTCAGCTTTTCTCATGCAGAATTACAATTGTAAGAGAATAGAATTGTAATTGTTTTAGGGTATTGCTTTAGGATTTTCAAACATTTCTGAAAGCATTGCTCTTTTGCTGCTGGGGAAAGTGGGGCAAACTTTCGATTGTCTGGATCTTCTGCAATAAATGAACAACTGTGCATTTAAAAAGAACATCTGGAAAGCTTCTGGCATTAGAAAGGAAAATAAGGAGTATGGCCAGCGCCTGATGAAATCAGTCATACTCAAGGCTTTGCTGCCATCATGTGGTCATTTGCTTTATTACAGAGGGGAAGCCACATCCTTCTGGTACAGAAAAAAACAAGAACTCTTGTGACTGTGCGGTGGTTAATTTGATTTCAGAAGTTTCTCTGTGCACAACCCCAAATGCATAATGGAGGGAAAAGTTCATCGGGGAGGAAGCTTGCTATTGCATTAGAAAAATGTCCTTGTGCATTTTAAAACATGTATTAAATGTATTAAAACATGTATTTTTAATTATTTTTAAATATATATTTCATGTTTTAGTCAGTAGGGAAAAGTGCACGTGCTGGTGTGCACTTCTTAAAGGCACAAAGCTTTTTTGTGCACTTCTTAAAGGCACAAAGCAGACCACAAACGGAGACAGGAGTGAGGAGGGCTGAGCTTCTCAGCATTCCTGTTTCTTCCAGTCTTATTGGTGATCCCTCAAAGACAAACAGAATTACTGCTACAGATGCTTCCATGGATAAGAAACCAATTCATCACTTATATGAGGTACTATCTTCACCGGGCATCTATACGCACATGGAGGAAAAAAGAGTGAACTGCTAGCCATACTGTTTGTTTCAGAAATGAACTCATTTCCTTCTCCTTTCTTTCTTCTCCGCAGGAAATGTGAATTAAGGGTGTGATCCAACAGTGGTGCCCACACACCTTTGAACTAAGAGGGTGTGGGGGGGGGCGGTGTCTCAGGACGACTGATTTCAGCAGGACGACTGATTTCACTGTATCTTCCCAGACTGGGACCATCACTCTTACCTTGACTGAGTGTCTTATGCAGAAAGGCACCCTTAGCGCTCGCCCTCCCAAAAATCTGGAAAAGGCCAGAGAGTCCTCTTGAGGTGCAGTGGATCTTCTCCAATACTCTGTGCAACGTGGACAAGGCATCCCTGCTATTGTGATGGGCCTTCTCCTTGTACTAGACTGTGTATTATCTTTTTTTAGTGTACATACTTATTAGATTTATATGCTGTCTTCTCTCTTTTAAAGAACTCAAAGCAGTTTGCATCATTCTCTTCCTGCTGCTTTCAGTCTTATCCCCGCAACAACAACCCTGTGAGGTAGGTTGGGCTGCAAGTCTGTCATTGGTAATCCTTCCTTCCTTCCTTCCTGGTTCCATTACAGGTGCTAATTGAGTTACAATAGAAAAGCTTGAGAAGTTGAGGATTTTCACATGATCTGTTAATTTGTTTGAAGAGATCTAAGCACAATTGGAACCTGCCAGGTCTCTAGAAGAGCCAAATCTAAGACTGCCATTGCCTCCTACACTCCATTTAAGATGAAGACTAAATCTAGGCTTTGTGGTTTCAACATCCAGCCAGCTTCTTTTACTCCAATTTACATAACATTGAGCCAGATTAAAAGTTCAGGAGAATGCAAAACCTTGTTCTCTAATTTGCACCAATTTCACTGGTCCCAGTAACATAATTTGTCTAAGCGGCCAACACAACTTCCTCTACATTTCGTGTGCTATCACTGATGATTGCTTTTGTGAGTGGCTGCAATGCCTACCTTGCATTCAGTTTTTCACTGTGAATAGAAATGCTGGAACAGCACCTCTTCTGTATCCCATGACCTGCTCACAAGGATTCCTCCATGCACATTTGTTTGCATGAATGTGTGCAGATGTGTGTGAAGCACAGTACACTTCAACCATCCTAAGCAGACACTTTTTCTTTCTTTTTTTTTTTTTAATCATCTGGCACAGCTACACAATGCTCTCCAAAAATCCAGTTCCGAAAAGATACCCAGCAGAGTAGAAGGAGCAGCCCAGGCAATTTTTATTTCTTCCTCCTCCTTTCTGCTAGACTCCCTGAGCAGGGATGGAGATGGAGTGGGAGGCTTTAGGATGTGGTTTATCATCTGTGCCTCTCCACATTGACCCCTTTCCCTTCATTTGCATCCTCATCCAGGGTCAGAGCTCCAACCTCAGGTAAGGAAGCTGCTGACACTCTTTCTGAGCCACTGAGAGACAACCCCTGTTGAATTTCCCCTTCTGAGGTTGTAGCCATGTCAACCGCCTCAAGAATGGACTTCTAAAACATCCCATGGTCTCTGGAACAATTCATAAAATCGTTGTCTAGGGCCCCAATCTTATAGATGCTTTCCAGGGAGAAAGTCCTACTGAATTCAGCTGGACTTACTTCTGAGTAAACAGCACAACTTTGCATTGTACTTAATGCATTGTGCATTGTTAAATACAATGTACTTGCATTGTATTTAACCCAGCAGGTGTTGCTGAGAAGGACACAGTTAAAGATCAATAGAAATGTGAAAGTGTACATACAATAAGGAGTCTAAACAGCGTTGTAAATCAATATTCCTATTTCTGCAAACATTTCCGCATGCAAAATGGTGTGAGTGCATGTGTCTTTCCATGTTTTCATTCCTATTTTATTTCTCTAGCCTCAGAAAAATCTAAGATGGTGATTCATCCAGGCAGTTACTTAATGAGTTTAAAGTTATAGAATTTGTGTTTTATATTTGATAGCTTACATTTCCGTGTTCCTTCATTTAAAAAGGTGGATGCATTGCACAATCCAAAACCGCCCATAAGTAGTGCCAACATTGGAAGGGTTCTGATGCATTTCTCCTGTCGTCTTTGATGTAATACATTCCTGTAAAGCCACGGTATTAATCAATGTGCAAACAAGCCAGAGCATATGCAAATACAAACTTATCACAGCACAGATAACAAATCAGTTACAAGGAATTCACTCACCACACGATGGCAGTGCAATGCCAGAGAAAGCACCTGCAATTTGAAGCCCACTGGCAAGGAATGAAGAAGACTTATCGGTTAGGATCAGGCCACAAGACTCCGGAGCGTAATATCCTGAAGTTTGAAGCTGAAAAGATCATTCTAAGAGACTCCATAGATTCTCTGGAAGGCTGCCCAGCCCAGGCCCTGGCAAATGCCTCAAAGAGGAAATTCCACTGAATGCAGTTTCTCCATCCCTATAGAACTGTGATGAGTGGGGGGCAGAATACAGCATGTCAAGACACTATTTTCTGTGCACTATTTTCAGGATTCGGAGCTCCCTCAAGCAGTGCCTCACCTGAGGCCCAGCGCCACCATCCGACCACCTAGAGAACAGCAAGTGCAGAAGCAAGCTCCATTTTATTCCCATAGACTTGACGGTGCTCTGATTTCACTGAATTTAAGGTGCAACACTGCACATGCTCAGAGTATTGAGTCTGACAGAAAAACGGTTTTACTGCTCTTCTAACATGGCAGGAATGTAGAAGCAGATTTAAAAGCTTGGGACTGCAGTGGGAGTGGGGGAAGAAAGATGTGGGTTTGTGTGGTCCTGAGGTGGGGTGCCCCCGTAAGGCCATCAAACCAATGGGCTGTTCCCTGTATCTCCAGGGGATGGGTGCCCACCAGCTCTCCCCAGGACCGGGCCTAGCTCCTCTAGAAGCTCTGTCAGGTGATGTTCGTGAGGGAAACTGGAGCAAAATGAAAGTGAACTTTCATCTAGGACAGGATATTCTGGTCTACGATGAGTCAGACATGTTATCCACATACTGGCAAAGAAAGTGTATGGGGCCGCATGTCCTCCTGTGGGTGTGTGTGAGGCCTAACCTTTGTAGCTGATAAAGCAGGCTGCGCTGCAAGTCACTGCAGGTTCTACCTTGGACTTTGATGGTGCTGGGTGATTGGAGAGCAGGGCTGGGCAACGTGCGGCTCTCCAGTGGTGGAGGACCACAAGCGTCATGGTCCTTCACCGTGGAGTAAGCTGGCTAGAGCTGGTGGGGGGTGAAGGTGGACCACATGTCCCCCACCGCACTGAAAAGGAGCTGTAGGAAGGAAGGGCCCAGCTGCACCTCAGAGACACGGTGTGTCCCTCGAATGCTGTAAGGTTCCCGCAGAGACGGAGCAGATGGAGCCTGCCTTGGCCGGGCCCTGCCATCGCAGACGGGGTTCTGGTGCTGCCTCAGAGTAACTCAGGGCACAATCCTGTGCATGTTCAGACATAAAAATGCCTCTTGTTCCCACTGCTGGCTAGGACATGCTCAAAGCTGTAGGACTTCCTTCTGTCTAATCAGGAACTGGATCATACCCTCAGGGCATCACCTGCCTGCCTGCCTGCCTGCCTGCCTGCCTGCCTGCAGCAGCTCTCCAGAGGCTTCCGCCCAGCTTTCCCATCACCCACTCCCTAATTCTTTTCTGCAGGAAAGGATGGGGGAATGAGGAACCAGGCAGCAGTATTTCTGGATGCAATCTGGTTGCAGGCCCCACACAAGGAAGAATGTCCTGACTGTGAGAGCAGTACCACAGTGGAACCAGCTGCCAAGAGAGCTTGTGTGCTCGCCCACCCTAGATGCATCGAAGAAGCAATGGGACAAGTATCTGATCAGGATGGTGTAACTGGAGTCCTGCACTAGCAGGGGGTTGGATTTGCCGGACTTCCTGCCCCTTTCTGACCCGGCTCTTCTGTGAATCCAGGGTGACTCCATTTTCCAGGGCATATATAGGATGAATTGGGACTGCAACATTTCGAGTAGTGTGGACTACTTGTGGCCCTCCAGATGTTGCTCACCTGCAACTCTCATGAATACTAGCCCACCTAACCAAGGATGAGGCACGATGGGAGTTGTAGTCCAGTGGCAATTGAAGAGCTGCAACTGGTCCATCCCTTGTCTATAACCTGAAAGCACACTCATGACTAGTTTTGGTTGGCTTTTTGCACAACTGAACATTTTAGGCACGGATGTCAGGCATTTTCTCTGCATGACCTACATGGAAGTGTCAGGTCAAGAGATCCTGTGCCCATTACTGTTCGGGATGCCACCTTTTTACTGGCTCTTCTGCCATACTTTTAACAGCTTCCACAGAACCATATAGCAAATGAAGCTTCCACCAGTATGGAAATGAGCCATGAGGACAGCTTCACCAGTTGTATTTCTGTCTGCTAGGCTGCTGTTAAAGGTGGGGGGTGATATGGAACAGTTGAAAAGGTATCAACTCTGCCCGTAATGGATATTCCCGAAAGAATGCCCCAAGATATTATTTCACCAGATGCAACTTTCTGTGCAACCCTTAAGGCTATAGATGTCCCCCACAGGCTTGGACTTGGAAACTCATTTTTGTTCTGTTGTTTTTAAAGATTTGCTTCATTTGCTTCTGACAAGAGAAAACCAGGATTTAAGGAGAGGCCTGAAAGATCAGAGCCTCTGTGATTAGAAAGAAATCTTTGCCTGTGAAAGCAGCCTCAGCCAGCCTGATTTGGGGACAAAGGTAATGGCCCACAGAGATTCATTCATGTCCACCCTAAAAGGTATGCAAGAACAGAGCAGGTGTAGACCAGCTTGGCTTTTCCTGGGGCCATGGGGCTCCTCACTAAGAACTCCTGGACTCATCATACAGGATCCTGAATTCTTCCTTTGCCCCGTTTAACCCCAGCCCCAAAGATGCTGCCCAGTTCAGTCTCTGTTCAGCTGGCAGGGAATCAGAAAGCAACCAATCGCTCTCATACATGGATCTGCAAGTTTTAAAATGAAGCGGGCCTACTTCGTTGACAATGGCATTCAGTTAACAGCACAGCAGTGTCTGTCCTGCACAGCTCTCCATATATAAAAGTTCCACCTGCGCCGTTTTCTCTGTGCCTTACAGTTGATTCTGAAACCAAGTGAATGCTTGCATGTGTGTGCATGGAACAGGGGATCAAATCACTGTTCAGAGGACCTGTCCCTTTGCGGGCTTTTATTACACCACTGTGTAATACATGGGTAAACCAGGGTGGCGTAGTGGTTAAGAGCGTGGCACTGGGACTCAGACGACCTGGGTTCTAGTCCCCGCTCAGCCATGGGGCCAACTGGGTGACTTTGGGCCAGTCACAGACTCTCAGCCCAACCTACCTCACAGGGTGGTTGTTGGGGGTATAAGATGGAGGAGGAGAATGATGTGAGCTGCCTTGAGCCCTTTGTAGGAAAAAGGTAGCATATAAATCGAAAAATAAATAAATAAATAAACCTGAGTATAGGTAGGACATGAGCAGAAGGCAACTGAGATGCCCATAGTATGATCTGAAGGCACATAAGACATCTACCATGTTGGAGCTAAGCAGGTCTGGGGCTGGCCTGAACTTGGAGGGGAGACCACCCGGGAACAGCATGTAGCCACCTTGCATTCCACAGTGGGAGAAAGGTGGGATATAAATTTAATAAATTAATAAATCTTTGCATTGCTTGGTATGTATTTGACACCTCTGTCTTTCTTGCTATGGCTGTTTTGTTGCACTGTCTGGTTTGAGAAGTAATATATGGGCATTGGTGCTCTTTTGCATATAACACTTGATCTCTTGCACCTGTCTGGCACACCACAGTCTAAGGAAAAGCCCAAAGCCTACATATGCACTTCCTTTTGGTCTTAATCATTTACTTTGTAGTTCTTCATTGCAAGGTGGGTGGATCCTTTGGTGAGTGTGCAGCTGTTTACACTCTCCGCCCTGTGCCAGCCGATCTCTCGCATTCCTGCCACACCCGTCCTTCTCCAGTGGCTGCTGGCCACTCTGCCCTGTGGACACTTTACTGCAAGGCTCACCAGGAAGGACCAGGTTCTCTCCATTGGAAGCCACCTCTGGACAGCCCCTGAGAAGAAGAGGATCTTGGGTGGTTTGCTTCCTTGGATCCCCCCCCCCAAAGGCATCTGTCGTGGGGCCCTAGGAGCTGGTGGAAATGCAGGGAGTTCCAGAGACTTCAGGGCAGTCAGGGACCAAGACGAAGACTGAAGGAATCCCTGAGATCAAAGTTGTTACAGTCGGAGACGGAGGCTGTGGAAAGACGTCGCTGCTCATGGTCTTCGCAAAAGGAGAGTTCCCTAAGGTAAGCCTCCGCAGCCCACAGGGGCACCTTTCTGCTCCCAGGACTCTCACCGTGCTGCTTCAGGGCTAGACAAACACTCCATGTTTCTTCTGTCCTGAGCTGATCCCTGGAAGGTGCGCGTGCCATTTTCACTGACATGAACCTGTAGATGCTAAATTCTAGCAACAGCCAGAAGCGAAGCAGCCCTTTTTATTTTTCATGTAAAATGGGCATTATGTCCCTAGCTCTTCTGGATTTAGTCATTAATTTATTATTCATTTATTTATTCATTAATTTGTACCTAGTTCAGTAGGGAGAACTGGAGTGGTGACCAGGAATACTACTAGTGTTAGCAAGCCTATTAAAATATGGATTAAGATGCCAATATTATGCTATACAAAACGCAACATGGCTTGGAAAAATCAAAAAAGGTTTTTCTGAAGACATATTTTGAATGTACACTGTTTCTCCAGGGACAGTGGAGAAAGAAAATTCTCCCTATAGGACTGATGGCATCTAAAGTGATATAGATAAACTGACAGCTTTGAATCCAACACATAATAGAAATAGCTCAACCCTGTTTGCTCTTGTTTACCTAAAACAACTAAGAGTCCTGTTATATCTGAAATCTAGGTGTGTTACAGTATAAGATTTCATACATTAGAATCCACTTTGTTCAGTTGCATGAAGAACTATCTTGGGATGGCTGGCTTATTTATTTATTTATTTATTTATTTATTTATTTTATATACCACCCTGCTAGCCATAGGCACACTGAGCAGCTTGCATCGTGATAAAATCCCGAGACAGCATAAAAACAATACAATACAATACACAACACAACACAACAACACATAATTACAAAGATCAATAATAATAAAATCATTAAATAAACAAAATGAAAATAGTAAAACATTAATAAAATATACATTGCATCAAACTCCAAAAACAAAACATGAACCAATCAAAATTTTAGTTTAGAACAATATCTACATATTGGCAGCCGCTTATGATAGCATAAAAATTAAACATAATTAAAAATCAAGAAAATTCACCTGTTAAAATAACTATGGAACAGATGTATCTTAAGCTGGTGCCTAAAGGCAGATGCATGTCTATTGCGACAGGCCCAGCCCAGAACCTTTTGCTGTCCAGGGCAAAGGACAGGCTGAGGGTGCCTCCTCCTCCTTCTCCGCTGTCAGCCAGACCGGCAGTCGGCGGCCGAATCTGGATGCAGGCAGCGCCGCTTGCCGCCGCCCTCCCCACCGGCAACGCGCCTCTCTCGACCGCCCGGGGAAGCGGCCTTACTCTGCCCAAGGCCCCATGTGAGCACAAATAGAAATAGCAGGGTTTTCTAGCATAAGCTTTCAATGTATGTATCAGAATGCATACCTATGCAAGGGGGGGGTGTTTGCGTATCTATATGTGGCCAGAAATACTAGTGTCCTTAGGCATAATAATGCCTAGACTTTAACAAACGCAAACCAAGCATCCATGTATTTGCCCACTTGCAGACGAGGCCTAAAGATGACCCATTCAAAGCCTGAAAGCTTCATTAAATCCTCAACTGATTATGTTATTGAATGTGGCCATTTGTCCTTCCATTGGTATAATATTAGTCTTTTAGCCATTAAAAGGGAACAGAGAATCTGTTTATAAGGATCTTGCACTAAGTTCCAAGATGAAGTAGAGAACCGAGAAGACAGGCACAGTAGCAAAGACGAAAGAACCCTCAGTCCCAAAGTTTATCTATATTATCTATTATATTATTACCTCCTCCCAAATACCCAACACATGGGGTACAGAAGCATTTGCTATGCAACACCTTGAACGGTTAGCTGACTTAGATAAAAGATGTTGTGGTGTCCAATATATCTGAAATATTTTTTTTCTGAATGAGATGCAACCAAAATCAATCAGTCTTTCTGAGGTAGATGCAGGAATCCATTTAATGAGCAGAATAGGACCATTCAATTTATTATTCCATTCTTAAGGGCCTGTGTATTATACCTGATCAACGATAGTAACTATTTATAATCCTCGATTCGTCTGTTCAGCTTCAATCAATCCTTCCAGTAGTAGAGGAGACTCTGAAGCTGTAAAAGCACTGGGGGCAAAACTTGACAATGTGACGCTGACACCTGCTAGAGGCAAGTCCCAGAAATTGGAGGCTTTTATGTAGGGCACTTGCTGGTGGGGTAGAAGGAGAGGCAGCAGCTTTTTGGCCTTTCCGGCTTCCTACATTTTCTGCCAGATGGGCCTCTGAGCTTATCAGTCTGATACGCCCACCCACAACACAGCCAGTTCATCCTCTCCCAAGATCAAAACATCCACTTCAGGAAAGAAGGACACCCCAGCGCTTTCCACAACATCCCTGCTCAAACCCCCCCACCACACACACACACACACACACACACACACACACACACACACACCAGGCTGAAACATTGTCTATGTGGCTGCAGGTGGCAGGTGGGAGTTCCTAGCATCCTGATGACCTTCAGACACCATGCTGGAAACATAGGATTGCTCAGAGGGGAAATTATTACAGTGACCAACAAGGCGGTGTTGAAGATTTTTTTAAATGGTATTGGCAAGCTTACTAACACTTGCAGTGCATTTTTTAGAAGAAGAAGCTCCCACAATTTAGGCTGCAGATGTGTGTTTTATCTTCTTGATAAGCTTTAACAGTTTCACCTTGAAGTCTCCTTTGAATTTCATTTGTTTAGGGTCAGTAACAGTGACCTGGCTCATATGTAATAATGACTAGCCCAATTTTGCTTTAAAAAAACCCCTCCCCCACAAGCTTTGTCTGTGTGTGTGTGTGTGTGTTCAACAATTACAGCAAGTAGAGAAATAGAAAGAAATCAAGCTTTATTGAGCAAGATGGAGAAATTACCTCTCTGCACACTTGTTAAAAAATATGCTTTTGTTACCATGCTTCATACAACCACCTGCTCATACATTTTGCCCATGAACAGGTGAAATATAGATATGAAAGAGTTGTTCAGTCACAAAGTCGTGCCTGACTCTTCACAACCCCATGGACAACATTCCTCCAGGTTCTCCTGTCCTTCATTCCCTGGAGGAAATACACCCAGGCCCATACCTACCTCTCCAGTGACCCCATCCAGCCACCTCAACCTCTGCCCTCCCCTTCTTCTTTTGCCATCAATTGTTCCCAGCATTAGGGTCGTTTCCAATGAATCCTTCCTTCTCATTAGGTGGCCAAAGTATTTGAGCTTCAGTTTTAGTACCTGACTTTCTAGAGAGCCCTCTGGGTTGATTTCCTTTAGGATTGACTGATTTGATCTCTTTGTAGTTCAAGGGACTCGCAGGAGTCTTCTCCAACACCACAATTCAAAAGCATCAATTCATCAGCGCTCAGCCTTCCTTATGGTCCAGGTTTCACAGACATACATTACAACTGGGAAATCCATAGCCTTGACTATACGCACTTTTGTTGGCAGGGTGATGTCTCTGCTTTTTAGTATGCTGTCCAGATTTGCCATAGCTTTCCTCCCAAGGAGCAAACATCTTTTAATTTCTTGGCTGCAGTCACTGTCTGCAGTGATCTTGGAGCCCAAGAAAATAAAATCTGTCACTACCTCCATTTCTTCCCCATTTATTTTCCAGGAAGCAATAGAACCAGATGCCATGATCTTAGTTTTTTCAATGTTGAGTTTCAAGCCAACTTTTGCACTCTCCTCTTTCACCCTCATCAAGAGGCTCTTTAAATTCTCTTCACTTTCTGCCATTGGAGTGGTATCATCTGCATATGTTAATTCATTTTATATTTTTAATTATATTTTAATTGATGTATTGTGAGCCGCCCCGAGGCTTCGGCGAATGGGGCGGCATAGAAATTTTCTAAATAAATAAATAAATAAATATCATCATTGAGGCCCCATCAGTGAGGGTGTTCAAAGATAGGCTGGACATGCACATAGTGGGCATGTGAGCAGAGCCAGCTGGAGCCAAGGGTCAGACTAGATGGCCCAGGAGACCCCTTCTGACTCACTCTGTTTCTATGTTTCTATGTTGTTGATATTTCTCCTGGCAATCTTAATACCAGCTTGTGATTCATCTAGCCCAGCCTTTCATATGATGTACTCTGCATATAAGTTAAATAGGCAGGGTGACCATGTACAGCCTTGCCGAGCTCCTTTCCCAATTTTGAAGTAATCAGTTGTTCCATATCTAGTTGTCACTGTTGCTTCTTGACCCACGTACAGGTTTCTCAAGAGACAAATAAGATGGTCTGATTCTCCTTTCTCTTTAAGAACGTGCCACAATGTGTTGTGATCCACACAGTCAAAGGCTTTAGCATAGTCAATGAAGCAAAAGGAGAGCTGGTGCCAAATTTCAAATGCTATTAATTTAGAAGGTGCACATGCCATAGAATCTCATGCCAGGGCACCAATGTGGTTACGCATGGAGCAAACCCTCGCTGGAAAAAATAACTGAGAGAAGGAAAGGGGTTCTCAGTACCAAATGGAGGGGAAATGTTCAGCCAATAACGGTAGGACCCTGTGACCCTACGAATGCTGAATTACCACCAGAACTAAAGGTAGTTGAAATCCAACAGCATCTGGAAACCACAGTTTCCCAGCCCTACGGGCTAGATCAAATAGTACAGTACATCTATTCATTTTTGCAGACTACGCAAAAAACATGAGTTTCTTCTTCCTTTTCTTTTAGGTTTATGTCCCAACAGTGTTTGAGAAGTATTCGGCTCCCTTTCAGTTTGGTGACAAGCAAGTGCATATTAATCTTTGGGATACAGCAGGTATGTTTGTGCGTGCGTGTGTGTGTGTGAGAGAGAGAGAGAGAGAGTGAGAGAGAAAGAGAGAATGGTAAACTGAGTGTTAAGCTATAAGGGAAAAAACACTCCGATGTTACATTGGGCCAAATTATGCTAGTGCAAGAATGGGCAAGTTTTCAAGTAATACAGGCAGCTTCTCACGGGTGAAAGTTAACTGTAACTCAGGTATTTGCACATTCCTATGATTCACAATTCTGCCAGCAAATTTCCAGGGCGGTGAGTTTGGAAAGCAGACCTGAGAGTGATGAATGAAAGAATGTGTTTAGGCTGTTGAAGAGGCTGTTTGCAATGACATAAGGAACAATCCCCTTCAATATCTTAACTACGAGTCTATAAGGATTTAAAAATGCAATAATAGGTTTCCTACCTGTAAGTTCTCTCACATTATGTTTTTCCCACATATGGCTTTATATCTGGGGGAAAGGCTGATGTGAACAAATCACAAATCCTGTGTGTCAGAAAGAGGACCTCTCTCACCAGTATACAGGAGAAAGCCCTGCAGGGATGGAAAATGGGATATCCCATGATCTCTCTATAGCTATGCAGCCCAACTAAGAGGGAAAGGTGCTGGTTCCTCCTGGATGCGTGCCACTCCCTCTACAAAGACTGCTTTTGGATAAGGTGGCCCAAACTTCCCTTACGCTCCAGAAGCATCAGGTAGGGAGCTGGAAGTCCAGGGGCCAAATCTACCCCTCCTGGGGTCCCTCTCCCCTGTCCCCGCCGCTTTCCCACAGAACCCTGGTAGTTCCCAGGCTTTGGTGCAGCCATCTTCCCCTCTAAAATGTCGAAACACCTCTCTGCCGCGGCATGCAAACTGCCTGTAAGACCCTTAAGGAAAAACATGTTGGGGGGAGGGGTGCTTTTGGCTCCACCCCTTCTGCCTATGGCTCCACCCACCACAGGGAGGTGATCCCTGAGAACTTCTCTGAAATTGACCTTGGCGTGAGGACTGAAGGAGTTCCTATGCTTGACAATGGAAGAAAGAATCTGCTGCCACTTCGGTGAGAGCCCTTCTGCTTACTAATTCATTACTGAATTCCCATGGCGAAAAACTGTATTTGAGCATCAGTTCTGATGGGAGACAAGTGAGTTACTTTAACAAGTTTCTTCTCTACAACCCTATTTCTGATGATAAGAACTAGACAAGCATGAAGAAAGGTGGGGCATGGCAGGCAGGTACTACAATCTTCTTGATGGAGCAGATTATTAGAGAGGCCTTCAGTATTCCAAAAGACAGCCTTTAAAGCAGGCCTGGGCATTGTACAGCCTGCGGGCCGCATCCGGCCCGATGGCTGACCCTGACTGGCCCGCATGAGGTCACTGGCAAATTAAAAGTCAATGCAAATATATATCGTCGTAATATAGATGCAAGCAATACAACTGCACTGCTTTTATTTTGAAGGATCTGCTAAATTGAATTGAATTTATTGCTTTTCATGTAATGATAATGTTTTTGTGAATATTCATTAGTGTTGTTCTGTGCTCCACATTTTCATTGTATCATTGTAATGTTTCATTTACTGTTTTTATAGAGAAATATATTGAGCAGATCTGTAAGTGTATTGGTCCGGCCCTTAACAACTGTCAAAGTTTCTCATGTGGCCCCATAGAAAAATTAATTGCCCACCCCTGCTTTAAAGACTTGCAATGAGAGACAGTGTGGTGTAGTGGTTAAGAGTGAGGGTCTGGGGCTCAGGTGATATGGGTTCTCATCCCTGCTTAGCCATGGAGCCAACTGCCCAGTCAGAGGCTCAGCACAACCGACCTCACAGGGTTGTTGTTCTGAGAATAAAATGGAATGGAGGAAGAGAATCATGTACGTTGCCTTAAATTCCTTGAGAGGAATTATGGTGGGATATAAATATAATAAGCAAACAAACAGATGTGACACACACCTTCCAAAAAAGTCAATCTAGTCTAAATAATGTTTGCTGAGGTGGGAATATCCCCATAACCCAAAACTGCGTTGAGGAGAAGATGAGGAAAATCTCTGATGAAAGAATATTATATTAAATATATTTCTTTGCAACAAATTGGCTCCTTTTCAAATGTAACTTTGAAGGGGGAAATAGAATTCTGTAAATACATTTAGGAATCATATGATCTCTGGAAGAGCCACAGAATTTTTCAGGACTTGTCCTCTAGGGAAGGAGAGAAAGCTCTGCCCTCAAAGATGGTAACCCATCCTCACAAACCCCCTCTGTTAGGTCCATGGCTGGTCCTCTGATCCCAGATTGCACAAAAAGGTGTCCCATAGGCATGCACAGGGAGACGGTATTTCTGCAGGATTTAATGTCTCAAGTGGCCCTGACAGACTTCCAGAGCACAGGGAGAACTAGACCAATCCATTGGAGGGAAAAATAGAAAGAATGAAAGAAAGCATAGAGATAAAAACCATAAATAAAAGTTTAAAAGCTTCCCGTAACCCACCTTCTATCCTGCAGGAGAAAATGACAGAGCATTTGAAAAGGCAGTTCCTCCCTCTTGGATTGCTAAATTAATAATGCAAACGAAATGTATCATCATAAAATTTTGGGTGACTTTTCCTTCATTTGTTTACAAAGAACTGCAGGCTGTGTAGCTTGTCAGGTTAGCTCATTACCCCTACAGTTTCTGGAAGGATGTGAAACATTTTCCTTTACACTGGTATTAGCCCAACCAGACACGTTCAGTATAGTCATATAGGAAACAATTCTCTTCTAGACACAGAAAAGTCGCTGCTCTAGAGACTGTAAAATGTCAAATTTACAATTTGCAGAGTAGTTATACAGAGCTCTTCAGAGCTTCTGTCATGATCTGGTAATCTGGGAGCAGCAGGACAGACTATAAATCCTTCCCATCCCATT
This sequence comes from Varanus komodoensis, assembly GCF_004798865.1. Lineage (NCBI taxonomy): Eukaryota > Metazoa > Chordata > Lepidosauria > Squamata > Varanidae > Varanus > Varanus komodoensis. The sequence goes on from NW_025335798.1 coordinate 167,761, forward strand.
CCAGGGCATAAGTAAGAATAAAGTCTTACCCATCCCATGTTCATGACTGAAAGGTATTTACATTCTGTTCCCAGGATAGTGAGAGTGGGGACTCCTCCCTGGCCAAAGCCTCACTCCATCTGGACAGATGATCAGATGACAGAGGCAGTAAGCCAGGGCAGGGCAAGGCAGAAATGAGGAGCTTGGGACATGCCATTCATAGAATGGCCTTCCAAAAGTCATTCTCCTGGCGCCCTCTTTGCAATCTTTTCAGCACCAGGGAAAAACAGTCCTCTTCTCCACACATTTTATGACTGATTTTAATACTTGGATATTATTTATACTGTTTTTTCTTTTAATGCATTTTAACTTATTGGTACCTGACCACAACTGCGTATTTCTCTGTTTTATTGTTTTTATTATTGTTATTTTATGAAATATTATTTTATGTGATATTGTAATCTGCTTGGAGAGTCTTTGGACTAGTATAGTGGAATGTAAGTTGAACGAATGAATGAATGGATGAATGCTGAATCTTTGCCTATGAGCCATGCCAGCCCAGAAGCTAACACAGAGAGAGAGAGAGAGAGAGAGAGAGAGAGAGAGAGAGAGAGAGAGAGAGAGAGAGCGCGCGCGCGCGCGCGCGCGCAACCATTGCTGCTTATTGCATATTTGGGGGAAATTGTAACTACACAGCATGGATGGGGTTGAGCCTATATTAGTTCTGTCTCATTGCTTCACACCTGCTGCACTCAGGATTGCTTAGTTACCTTAAGACTGGCAGGAAGGATCATCAGATTAACAATAATGTCATCTGCAACCCAACAATATTCCCCTACGGAAGCACACCTGTAGCATAAACGGCTGTATTATGAAAGAGAAAGCATAAGGCAAGGAACCTAGGCAATGGTTGAATGTTAATTGGGTCAAACTTTCTACCTGAAATTTCACTTTCAGAAGAAAAAGGTCTCCATGTTAACCATGTGAACTTTCCAACATGGAATTAGCTGCTCAGTCACTGAAGAGAGAAAATGCAGAGCCATATAAGGAGTTGTTTCATCTCTAGAAAATAAGATCCTTTCTCACATCTTGAAATATAGGGTGATGTTTTGGGGCTAAGCAAAACACTAGGCATTCAAATAGCTGCACCTTTTCCTAAGGCAGAGGAGAAGAATTCAGGGAAAGGAAGGAGTTTGTGTCCACTTTGGACCACTCTGCACTTTGCAAGCAGCTGAGGAAAGGTTTTAAGAAAGCAAAGCCTATTAATAATAGAATGGTGTCCATTGACAGTTGGAATAAGCAAAAACCATTAATTAAATCACTGTATAGAGGGACAAATAACTGAATTAAAATCCACCAAGAGGGCCATCCCATGCATGCTTCCACAGTTTAGCCTCAGCATTCCCCAGCCAGGGCATACTGCAACTTCTGGGCCCTTTTCTGTGTAATCAAGCACAGAATTTCATCCCAAATGGTTAATTCATGTAGGGAGCTACGCTGTAGGTTTGGGATCATTCTTGACTTTTTTACTTTGCCCGCTTTCCTTGTAAGAAAAAGATGCCTGTTAGCACTGAAGCCATGTTTAAAGTTTGCATTTCCTTCTGTCTCAAGTGTGATCAGTCAAAACAGACCCTACAATATTAATTCTGTCACAGAATGCAACCCTGTACCCACCTAGCCGTGAACAAGCTCCACGGAACTCAATACAAATTACTTTTGAGCTGACATATACGGATATGTCACCTTGGGTGCCATATAGCAGGAAGGCAGGACAGAAATCCTCTTACACATAAATAAAAGGCCTAGCTATGCATATTTTAGATAGCAAAATGTGATGTAAGAGGATTGCATTTGTATATTGCAATCGATGGGAAAGGTTGCTCTTGTGTTGAAAAGTGAAACCAATGCATGCAGTTTTATCTCCACTCCATCCAGGACAAGATGATTATGACAGGCTCCGGCCCCTCTCTTATAGTGGGACTCATGTCGTTATCATGTGCTATGATGTTACCAACCCATCCAGCTTTGACAATATTCTAATAAAGGTAATAAGAATACCTATTAACTCAAGTCTCTCTACGATACTCATTGACAATATTTGATGTCTGTGGGATTAATGTGATAAAAGACAATAAGTAAATAGTCACACTGTCTCTATCATAAACATGGGTAGCAGTGTGGATAGTGTATCAGGGTAGCACTGACTCATACAAACCTATCTCTGTCACAAAAGATAATTACATCTTTTAAAAAACTTTGTCAAGGGGTGGTGAGAGCAAGAAAAATATTATCCATCAGGTGTCCACCAGCTGTCCAAAATACATCTCCTATATAATCTAGTGTACAGGCTAAAAGCTTTAGGTTGTGGTTCTCTAGAAAAATCGCTTTATTTCCTTTGCTCATCTATTTACCAGAACCTTTCAGTCATCACTACTGTAATCTAGAGGTGGCATAGCATAGATCCAGATCTACAGGTGTTGATTGGTAAATATTTCTAACTTCCAACTATTTAACAATAGCAACAATAAAATTACCCTTCCCCCTTTCTTGCTGCCCCAAATTCTATTGCTGAAGTGAAGAAAGAAGGGGAAACCAGGAATCCATTTTTGTGGGGAAGCTATAGTCACTTATGTGAGCTGTGTTTTGTTCTAGAACTCATTCTTGAGGTTCTAATAAACAAAAAAGCTGTTCCTGCCCCACTGTACACTAATCTCTTCTCCCTCTCCCTTCTCCACTCCCGGCCTTTTAGTGGCATCCTGAAGTGAATCATTTCTGCAGGGGGATTCCCATCCTACTGGTTGGCTGCAAGACAGATCTAAGGAAGGACAAGATTCAGCTAAGGAAGCTACATCATGACAATCTAGAGCCCATCACATACCAGGAGGTAAAACAAAGACAGCCCCCTGGGCATAATTTACTGATATGCAAGGCCTGGTAAAGTTTTGGAGGCCTTCCTCACTGGCCAATTAGAGGCACAAAAGGTGTTACTCAGTTTTTCTTCTATGTGCTGATCCTTGCCAGAGGAATGGCCAATAACCCAGGGCAGCTTGGATTGCAGTGCAAGTTCTTTCCTAATAGAAGTATGAGGTAAGACACCTGAATGAGATGGCCCTCCTCAGGCATCAGATGATGTGGTGCCATCAAAGGACAGAAAAGTGCCAGATATTTTGTGCATTATAGTTGATATATTATAAAATATAATTGTCCTATGTTGCTATATCTTCTCAACATGATACCCAGAATTTGGATTTCTGCTCAAGTACCTAAATATTTTAGGCCTTCTCTGCCATTAAAGGGCTATAAATCGTCCGTAGAGGATGTGTTTTCATTTCCACCCATTCCCTTGATTCAGGAAGTAACAAAGTCTGTTCTGTTCTTTTCTTCTGCTTCCTCTATCCAAACTATTTGCAGGGAGAGGCATTAGCTCAGCGTCTCCATGCGGTTGCCTACCTGGAGTGCTCAGCCCGCTTGCATGAGAATATTGTAGACATCTTTACAGAAGCCTCCAAAGCAGCCTTGAGCACCCTGAAGAAACAGCGCCGCCATAAACACAAGAGGACTTGCCTGCTTTCCTGATCACCCACATGACCTGGTCTCAGCTCTGCCCTGTGGGAAGAAATCTCTTTAAATATATTTGTACAGCCAAGTGAAGCCAATGGGACACTTCCTTAGCTGGTGCAGATCAGCATGCAAGCAGATGGGCTGTACGAGATTGCAGCAGCTGAAAATTAGACCTTTCAGATCTAGTGACTTGGTATCCGCCTATAGCAGCCGAGCAAGAGATCACAGGTCTCATGGGAATCTGCAAATAATCTGGTCTCTTAACTCAAACGAACAATGTCTCTGGAATCAAGTGAAGACCCACTCAGATATTCCAGCCATGTCAGGCTACACTCACCAACCCAAATGCAGCTTTTGGCAACTAAGTAGTCCCCCGTCTGCTTGAGACTGCGAAAAGAACTGTCAAGCAATTGGGGTGGAACTGTACATGTTTGGTGGGCTGCATCCACCTTGATGAATCACAAAGGTATCAGGATAGGGCTATACCAACTCCTGAAAAAAGGACTACCTTCCTTCCAGAAAAAATAAAGGCCTGTTTGTGATGTTCCAACTGTTTGCCAATGTCATATTGCCACTTGATGTTCAAGCTGCCATCGGCTGTATCCTCTCAAGTAATTGTCTTATGATTGTTGATTGTCAGCGTGGCCCTGTCCAGAGAATGATATTTCCTGAGAAGGTGCACTAGCAAATACTCATTTCACACAGCTCTGGGACTCAATTCAGTTTTGTCATTTAGACTGCCTGGGAACTATAATTCCCAGCAGTGGTGCAGTGAGGTCACTTGAGAGTCTGGACTGAATGGCCTTATGAGGCCCTCTTTAGATGTCCATGGGTATTACTTCAGCTATGAAGCACCTAACTAACCTTTATCCTTCTCCTCATCCAAATGCTATTCCATGCTTTACAAGTGCTTCTACTTTCCTGGTATGTTAGAGGAATGAACAGATGAGAGATAGCTCGTCCATTACACAAAAAGGAAAAGAAATACTCTAAGCATGTGCAGCTTGGCAGTTTCAATGAATTTAAATGATAATACTACCATGACTACAGGAAAAAATGGAATTTGGTTCTGCTGCCAATCGCTGGGTAATCATTTGGAGAGGGGAGGCTGGGCTGCCAGTCTTAGCCCTATCTGCACCACTGATCCCTGGTGAAAGCCCTTGTTATGCCGGGTGGCACATAAATGTGATCATAGGCTTTTTGGGCAGGCACCTGAAAGAGCAGGTTAATTCTAGTACTTAATGTATATGATTCTACTAAAAGACGCATGCTCCTTGGGAGGTAAGCTATGGCAAATCTAGACAGCATACTAAAACGCAGAGACATCACCCAGCCAACAAAAGTACGTATAGTTAAGGCTATGGTTTTCCTAGTTGCAATGTATGGCTGTGAAAGTTGGACCATAAGGAAGGCTGAGCGCCAAAGAACTGAGGCCTTTGAATTGTGGTGCTGGAGGAGACTCCTGTGAGTCCCTTGGACTGCAAGGAGATCAAACCAGTCAATCTTAGAGGAGATCAACCCTGACTGCTCTTTAGAAGGCCAGATACTGAAGATGAAACTCAAATATTTTGGCCACCTCATGAGAAGGAAGGACTCCCTGGAGAAGAGCCTAACGCTGGGAACAATTGACAGCAAAAGAAGAAGGGGATGGCAGAGGATGAGGTGGCTAGATGGAGTCACTGAAGCAGTTGGTGTGAGCTGAAGCATGGGGGATGGTGGAGGACAGGAAGACCTGGAGGAGTGTTGTCCACGGGGTCGCAATGGGTCGGATGCGATTTCACAACTAGTAAGCAAGCAAGGATACCAGGCTAGAAGTGGAAGAGTGCCTAGCTTCTAAAAATGTCAGTACTTTGGAGAGCATTCAGGACTCTGGATGCATCTCATGATGGACAGAGGATGTTTCCCTTTCTAAGAGGTGTATTTCTATACTTTCAGCTCACCATTTGCTCATTGCTAAGGCAACATTTCAAAGGGAAAAGTCAGAACACACATGTAGTGGAAAAGTACACTATCAAATATGCTAGAACTTTATTTGCATCCAGCTAGTATACTGGACAGCACTTCCCATGGAAACTGCCTCAGGCAGGATAGGAGCAAGTCAAAGCTTATTGCCTGAAGGCTGTGACTACAGAATTGCATTAGTGATGCAACAAAACGTATTTGCATTTCATGTAGATGCTAGAGGCAATCAGAAGAAACAAGAGAATATTTATAGATTGATAAAAATCCAGTTCAGGGGTTTGATTTGAGCCTGGGTTGAGCAGTAAACTTCTTTTTCAGTACCAGAGGCCAACAACATCTACAATAATAATGAGAAATGAGACCTGTAACAATATGTTGCCATTAGTAGAATGCCCATTCAGGATGCCTGCCAGCCATGCCCCTTTCTAGATTGCCCTATTTCATTACTGCATGCTACCATTTAAAACAAAGGACAGTCAAAGGTCTGTGGCTTCTGAGCATGCTCAGTCCTCTGCTGCTTTGAGGTTCCTACCTTCCTACACCTTCCTTGTGTGCATGGATGATGTGATTTTGACTACCTATGATGTATTAACTTTTGGAAAATAATTCTGCTATTGGTATGGAGGGTAGCATCTTTAAATATGTTTAAAATGCTCTTTGTTTACTGCTAAATAACAACACATGGCTCCAAGGAAGAAGAGACTCCAAGTCAGACAGCACTACCAGACAAACAGTTTTAAGTCTTCCTTTCACATTTAATTATGCACTGTAAATATGACCTGCTTGAGTGAAAGAATACTTAAAAGGTACCTAGTTTCAGACTGTACAGCGGTTTTCTTTAGGCATAGGCTTTAGGGTTGGAGGCACACAAAGAAATACAAAAATTGAGGCAATTATTTTTACATACTTGGTTGAAGCACTTCCATAAGTGCTTCAGTGATAGTGAATAAAAGCATGGATCTCTTGATCCATTTAAAGTTCATTTTGTTCTGCCTGTATTTGTGACCTGGGATTACAAAGTCAAGCAATGACAAAGGAGAGTAGGATATGAAAAGTAAATCAAGAACACTCACAAAAAAAACCCTTGAAGGTACTTTAAAAACAAATACAATTTTAGATTAGAAACTTTCTTTTTAAGTTAAGCAACTGTATAGTTTTTTGAAGTTTCCAAGTGAACCCAAATTCTAAAAAAATAAGGTGAAAACCTTCCATTGACTCAGCCCCCAATTGTTTTGTAAAATACTTCAGGGGAAGGCAAATGAAGCAGATAGCATTGTGATGCTGAAAGACTTCTGCAGGCTACTGCATCCTGACATACTATGGAGTTTAATTAGACAAATGTCTTAATTTAACAATGAATATAATTCTAAAGTGGTTTAAAGTAATGTGCAAAATTATGCAAACATCCTTAAACTAGAACGGTTTTGCTTTAAAATTCTGGTTTAAGGACAACTAAATGAATGCTATAAATCACCAAATAGTAGTACTTGCGTTTTAAACAAGTGTGTAGCATAACTGATCACATCCTAACCCAAACCACATTGCTTAGTTTCTGAGTAATGTGGCTGGGATGGCAGCGCGAAATCTGCACGACCGCATAGTGTCAGTCCACTCGTTGAACCAGACTAACACCCTGATTGGAAATTTATTTTCCCAATTTCGCAAGTAAGATGCATTCACTAAAATGGCTTTAATTCCACATAATACATTCAGAATCGGGATACCGGTCAGTAAATTACAAGCATCGTGGTTTTACCTAAGGTGTTAAACTCCTTTTAGACTTGTGCAGTTTACATGTCCAATTCTACTCGTTTACACGACAGTAAATTCTACTGGGATTAATTTTCGATTGTACATGCATAGCATTGGCCTGTTCGACACAGATAGGTATATTATCATATTGTTACACCAAACTCTGTTAACCTATAATTTATTTCAAAACTTAGACGCGCACCCGTGCCTTTTTTAAACCTTGGGAAGATAACCTCATTAAACTAACGAAAGCCTGTTTTAAACCAAACTGAAGTGCCCCTCCGCTGAGTTCTGTCAACCCTCCAAAAAGATTAGGTTAACATCGCGCTTTTCAAAAACTTATCTCAACATTAACCGACGCTAAAGAAATTATATACCGACAAACAGCTAGTAAACGGGAATTACTTTCGTGATGTTGATGTCAGTCTCGTGAGTGCCTTTGCCTTTATTTGGGGCTTTCCGCGCGGATTCGGGAATATAAGAGAATCCTTTTACTGGATCAATGATCATTTTGCCATTTAAAAATCGCGGTCGCGGGATACGGAAATAGCATATTGTTACAACAGACGACGTCAGATGCAAGAGTAGCACGGCCCGATCCTAAACATGGACAAACCTGTGTGTATGTTAGCCCAAGTAAATTCGCTGAATTGCTGGTAAGTACGTTTACGACTTCAGCCTGAGTATCTCTGCCATATCGGAGGGACAAGCCTCCAGACTAGATGCCCTAAAAGAGTCTTGTCGCTCCCCGTTATTCAAAATTGTGCCATCGCATCGCATACTGGCCTTTGGCACTTGTGTGCGTGAGCGATGTCTTTTCTGGAGGAAGGGGGGAATTGCAAAAACTCTATTGCACTGAAGGGCTATGTGTTTTCTCTCCAGCTGAGACAGACAAAGCTTGCGAAGCCCCTACCCGCCCGTCTTCATACTAGTCGTCAGGCGAAAAATATTCCGGAGCATTCTCAGCGGGATTCGGTCCAAAACCACTTGTTGCTAACTGGGCCTAGAAATGGGACCAGTGCCCCAAACCTCTCTTAAGTGACCGCACAAAAGTAAAGCTTAAATAAATAAATAAATAAATAGCTCGGACTATCAACCCAGCTTCCTAAACGCCTAGAATTACGATCCACAGAAGTCATGCTCCGGATTACTTCCACTGAGATCAATAATCTACAGTAAACCCTGAACAACCATTGCCAGCTTGTCTGCTGCTCGACCAGCCTACGAGTACTACTGCGCACGCGTCAGAAACTATAATATTCCCATAGGCAAGAGCAATAGAAAACTACAGTTTTATGTAAGGTTGCGCTTCAAACCCGAAGGGCGGCCAAAAAATAAAATAAAATAAATGCGCATGCGTTCCGACTTCTTAACTCCAGACGCCCAAAAAGTAGTCTAAGCTTGTGCGCTTGCGCAGTTAAGGAGGGGTCGGTTCAGGGTGGGGAGAACTACGCCTGCGCATAGGAGTGCTTTGCTTGTTGGGAGGGGGTCAGTAAGAGAAGGCTATGCCGCGCAGGCGCAGTATGGCGGCCGAGTATGTGTATGTGAGAGTCTGACGGGTTCAAAATGGCGGCGGCTGCTTCTATGTGAGGGGAAGAATCTGGGGGTGGCGGGGAGGGAGCGAATGGTAGCGGCGGGCCGCTGGCGGCGGGTTGAGGGGCTGGGGGGCGCGGTACTAGGTCGTCTTTGTAGGCCCCAAGAGCCGATACGGCGGCGCGTGCTGGCCCAGTGCAGTGAGAGGCTCCGGTCGCGTCCCGGGGGTTGTTAGGGCTAGAGGCGTCAGGGTTCAGGCTGGGCTGCGAGTTCGGGGTAAGCATAAGGAGTCTGGGATGGGACCGGCGTTCGGGATCCCGGGTAGAGGAGGGTGAACGGGGTTGGGCCAGGTCGAGGCAAGCCGATTGCGCTGAGGGGAGAGTCTAGGGGAGTGTGTATCTGAGAAAGGCAAGTTGTGGGACTGGGAGGGCTGGATGTGTAGGCGAGACTGGTCTGGAATGGGGGGATTCCCGAGGTTGTTGAGCTAGAACGGTAACCGAGAACTTATTTATTTAATAACTGGATGGAAGCGGGAGAAAGTTAATTTAGGGGCAGAGAGTTGAAGAGAGTTACTTTTCTGAGGAGTTTCTGCTCTGGGTTTACCTTCTTGGAGGGTAGATGAAAAGAGATTGTAGTTCTCAGGGTACCCGCTCTGCCCTACTCCCTCCATATCTGGCCTACCTGAAAGGAACTGGAACACTGAAGGTTCTCCAGGACCACCTGATGACACCCCTGAACCGCCTTATGAAAGGATTAGGTTCCCCCTTCTATTGAGGAGTGTATTGCCCTTTTTGGATATTAAGGTTCTCAAGACTTCAGGGTTGAAGACAAACCCACTTGGGAATTAATTGATTTTCCGACTTTTTTCCCCCTGCCCTAGAAAGGGGCAAAGGAAAACTAGAGACCTGGTAAGATCTGTCTTTGTTTATATTCTGTAGCTTTGCAAACATTACTATAACTTGTTCTTTTCTCCAATGAAAGCCTTGTTGTCACTGCAATTATGTGTGCAAAATACTAATGCTAAAAAAACAAATTAAGATTCTGCTGGCTCTAACTTAGGGCTCTTTTGAGCAGAGATAGAGTTGACCTGACATATGTATGCTGAATCTTCATTTGGTGGCTTTGGGACTTAAAAAAGAGGGAGTGGAAAGAGCTGAAAAAGAAGCTGATTTGGAATGGGAGGTGGCAAGTAGGAGCCTCTGAATTTCTTTCACTCCACCCAATCCACTCTTACTGTTGTATGCTTTAGAAAATGATGAGGGGTGCAACTCCTAGCCTGCTCTGTTTTGGTTTTAAAGCTGGGTTTTAAACCATGCTGTGTGAGCTATATCTTATGCTTTTGTTTAACTCAAGCTCTAATGACAGTTTTTTGGAAACCGATTCCTGGCCATTCTTACATGTGTTCTAATTGCAGCAGCAATTAAATCTCCTTTTGCCAACCCTAACTTTTTTATCATCTGACAATTAAGATTAGAATCCCCTTAAGATCACTGTTGCCCCCCTGTGGAGTAGTGCCCATCACCATCACAACTTATTGCATGCTAGGGTCAGACTCGCTATCCATCATCTCAGTGGAATCTGTCAACGTATCTCTATGCAGGCTTATAGTGCTATGCAGTTGTAATATTATCCAGTCTGTCCTGTCCCAACCACCCTTTTTTACCTCCAGGGTCAAGTGGAGAAACCTTTCCTTAACTGTACAATTAAATGGTTGTAACACACAGTCCTGACTGTCATATACTAAACCATTTAAAAATAGCTTGTAATTGTGTGCCTATGTTAGCCTGTTAAAATCTTATGCTGTTGATCCTGAAATTCTGCTGTAGTTGATGTTATCCTCTGTCTGTGTTAAGTCAGGATGGGCCTAGGGAATGAGGTATTCCCATTAACGAACTTCTTCATTTGATACCCCTTAAAGATGAACAATGGATTGCATAGTTTATCTTGTCCAACTACAGCCAAACTGCAGTTAGAACAATACTGAAAGGTACTTTGTTGTAGGGCAGCAGCATGGTAAACTGTGAGTTATAAGCTGTTGTATTTGATTCATATATGGTTAATTATGGTATCATTGTTTTGAAATGCTTCCTAGGAAAATTCTTACAGGTATTTGCTGACCAAATTGAGCATGTTTGTTCTTAAACTGATTTCCCAACTCATTTAAAAACATACACTACATAGAGTATTCTGTATCATAGCCTAGCATGTACATATACATGGACACTAGACAAACTATGGAAGTATTGCTTAATGTTCAAGTGTGTGTACCATGGTTTTAATTCCATTGCAGAATATCCAAACCACTGCTTGGATGGTTAATTTTTTAGCAGACCTGAACCTGCCTAAACTTTCTCCACTTGATGAATAACAATGATACTGACTTCAGATCAATGGGAATGGCTTGATTAGGACCTTAAACTGAGACTTACCTTATTACTTCATAGTCTTTGTTATTTTTCCATTCTTGATTCATGGCATTTCATATTGCTGTTGATAACCTCAAGGAAATAATGTATCTGAGGGGAGTTTCTAATGTACTTTACCTCCTTGTTCTGGTATCCTAAGGAGGAAGAGGAGGAAGACAGCAGTTCAGATATCTCCTTCTCACTCTCATCAGAAGAGTCTGAGATGGAGCCTGAAGAAGAACGGATCCGTTATAGTAAAAGACTGGTTAGTAAGCACACTTATTTGTTGTGTTTTCATCTTTAGAAATTCTAGATCCATTCCAAATTGTAACATTATTGTAACTAACTACCCGATAATGTTTCATAGGTTCACTTTTAAATTTTGTAGCCCACTTTAGCCAAACTTACACAGTACTAGGAAATCAGTAAAGGCAAGAATGTTGAAATCAGAGATAGACAAGGCTAAGGTGCTGGTAGTTGGCAGAGCTGGTAGGGGAGAAAATATTGACCCAACAGGTGATATTCAGCCTTTTTGAGACTTTCATGCTTGCTGACCTTAGAGTTATCATTATGTCTGGAAATGCAGATTTAATTAGATCCATCTGGTGAGTGTAGATTACTGTTTATGCAGTTTCTGACTACTGGACTAAGGAGCAGCTTGTTTCCTGATGGGAAGAAATTATAGAAAGCATACTAGACCTATTGCTCCACTATGATGTTGTGAACTGCCCAGAGCGCTTTGGCTGTTGGGTAGCATAGAAAATACATACATAAAATATTTGACCTGACCTTTCAGTATCTTCTGTGTGTAATATTCTTGATTTGATCTGTGGCTGGGATATGCTGGGAGTTTAGAACTTTTTTTCCGTCTTAACATGTAGCAGATTTCACCCATAATAACTCAAGATATCTTTCTTGATTATACCATTATAAACAAAACATATACCAAGGGATGGTATCTATTTCAGAGATATGGAATGTCACTTTTTGGCAATACACCAAAATCCAAGCTCAGATCACCTGAAGTAATGAAATACCGTTTAGGGAGCTAGATTTAAAAAGGTGTGGAGTGACTTAACTTCTGATAAAGTGCTTTGAGCAGGTATTTAGGAGGGTTTGAAATTATCATGCTACCTACTCAGTTCTTGGGAAGATTTGAACTCAAAATCAAGCTATTTACATATGAGCTCTGTTACATGAGTTTTCCTAAGGGAACATGTAAACGCTTTTAAAGAGGAAAGAATTCAAAGAAGCAATAAGACATAGAATCATGGCTTTTGCTTGTGGTAGAACAGGTAGCGGGGGGTACTGAAACTGAGAATACATAGGCTTTTCTATGTATATCAAGCGGAACATGGCATAGTAATAAGCATTATATTTTCTTTGAAACTAATGTTTGGGGGAGATTAACAACTGACATCTTTCATGTCAGAAAAGTAGAAAAAGAAAAGTAGATTCTGATGGATGAAATGATACTACTTGGTTTAAATTAACTAGCATTTAATATGAATTAAGTTGTAATTATTATCTTTGGGACAAGATTTGCTTGTCCTTCCTTATAACTTTATAGTTAGTAGTCAAACCTTTATATACTACTCTGCAGAAAAGTGATAGCCAAAATCTGCTTGCTGGGTTTGTTGTTCACCAATGTAGTACCTGTATTATACTCTTAGCTCTGTGTTAGACACTAGTTTGCTTCATTACATAGTAGTTTGCAATTTAAAAAAATAGTATTAAGGCCAAACTGGAACGACTATTTCAAGCTATATGTTAACTTGAGCTTTCAAGGAACTGTGTAAATGAACTAAATGTTAACTTGAAAGAACAGCAAAAGGACTGGTAAGTTGTAGAACATGGCAGTTTTCCATGAGTAATACTTGGATTGAATAAGTAGGAAACTGAGAACTATTAATTGTCATTTTCTGCCAGGAACACTATGGCTAAACTATTGTATCTGAGAAAGAGTAGTGCTATGCATGCTAATCCTGTATGGCAGATACAAGCTGTCAGCTTCATCACAATATAAAATGGCCAAGAATGCTGTCTTTTTTCATAGCTGTTAAAAACTTAACATCTTGAAGGCAGTAATGTTAATGGTTATAAGAAAATATTAAGGTATAATTAGATTTGGAAGCTGAAATTGCTTAGTGCTGGAATTAGTACTAAGTGCTCCTATTTTATTCTTGCTTCAGTAGTAAGTAAGTGTCTAAAGCTGTTCTGGCAATATTGGAAGTGTTTCCTGAAAATCTTAAGGAAACCGCCCTAAAGGTACAACTTTTCTGACAACCTGAGAAATACTTATTCTCTTCCAAGAGATGATCTTTTACTCCAGTGCAGTGTAAAAAGGGAGAAAAGTGTATGGGAAATAATTGATTTGAAGATAATTATAATGCTTAGATGAAGCAGAAGCATCATAGTAATTGTAGAACTTACAAAACTAAAAATTGACATAATTACTTACAGGAGGAATTCAAAGGTGCTCTTAGATTGTAGTCGCATAGTCCCTAGGATGGCATCCCAGGGACCTTAAGATAGTGTAGACCTCTGTTCTTTGACAGAGATATGAGACCTCTCTTAAGGGAGGTGGGACCCTAGATGCTCCCTCCCAGCCTTTGTGGAAACGCCTCTTTCTAACATCATTTCTCAGGTTAGTAGAAGAAAAAAAAAAGCCTAAAGAGATTTCATGGGCAGTTGTAGATCTACAGGATTCTGAGTTCTGCCAAGTCTTAAATACCAAGAGAAATATATGCCAGTGCTGAAGCTGACATACATAATCTCTTTCCTATCAGTTCCAATAGGAGGGTAATCAAAATCATGAAAAAAAGAAACTATTACCAGATGAGAAAGGAGGGCACATTCTATTCTGTTGGTATGAACCTGTTCCTCCATTTTTTAATCTCCTTTCCCCACCAGTAGGATTGCTGTGAGTATTCACTGGCATGGCATGCTCTGAGACTTTCTTAGAAATATGTTTAAGAATATACCTACATAACTTTGCCTTCAGTTATAGTTGGTGTTCTTATTCCTTCTTTAAGCACTTGGTACTACTCCTCAAGTTCCATGGTGGAATGAAGCTATCTTGTGGGAATGAAGCTATTATGTCCAATCTTGATATCAGATCTTCTGTGCTTTTGGATAAGATTAAGAGGGAAGGAGGCATAAATGCTGTGAAAGTGGGTTGTGGAAGTGGAGTTCATCTTCACAGAAAAGAAATGCTAAAATGAATACTTGGTTGCAACTTATTTTTGTTGGTAGCTGTGGCAGTAAAGCAATGGTTTTTGAAACATTCTAGCTTTTACATATCAACAGATTTGTTCTTCAACAAAGAAAAGAACCCTCTGCAGCAGGTTCACGCAACCAAACTTGAGCCGTTCTGGTTTATTTAAACTGTGGCATGGGATGTAATCTCTACTCAAGCACAGCTTCTGTTGTCCAAATGGCTTCTTGAAGATGAAAAAACCCTCCAATAACCCTGTGAGAGCTCATGAGGTATTGAAGGTTTTCTCCTCCTCCAGCAAGTGCTGCTGTTCAGCTTCAGACAACACAAGCCATGCCCAGTTGATAATTATGGAAATCACATCCTCTGTGCAACATGATTTCAGTCACAGTGGCTTATTTTTGATAGTGTGAATTGTTCCATAGATTCCATGTATATTGTGGAAGATTTTGTTGTTTGGGATATCTTAGCTCATTTAAGGTTCTGTCTTCCTCCATTTGCCATTCCCCCATTCGCCCCATGCAAATTGTACCATGGAATAAACTTGACACCACAACACTACCCTAATGGATATGCATTAGAGGAGATGATTGGTAACAGACAAACATTCCATTTGGGGAGATTTGTCTGTTAGGTTGTGTTTTTTTTAATACAAGATGCCTTGACAAGAATCTAAGGAACTGCAGGATTTTATAGAATACAGGTTTGAAAACCACTGAAGAAGAACATTAGATAGTATAGTGTAAGTCAAACAAGAATAGCTGAATAAAACACTTTAAGCTCAGCCTTCAAGGCAAAATGTGGGAAGTAAATCAAATTATTTTGATCCGATCTATAAAAATAGTTGATTTTAACAAATCAGTGTGTATGTCTCTGGGAAGACAGGTGGTATTTTGATACCTTTTGCTGGACACTGTTCCAAATAATGTTTAGGAAAAGTTTACCTCAATGCTTAGTTGTGGCTGAAACTAAAAGACTGTCTTCAACAAGCAGTAAAGCAATAACTTTCCTGCATTAGGGATATTGCTTAGCTAACAGTGGTTAATAGCTGTGATGGACATAGTTAAAATAATTTGATTATCAATTGAGACTTTATAATTTTAACTTTAGTTAAATTAGTTTCAAGTACAATGTTCAGAATCAGAATGTTATTTTCTAATGGCTATCTACTTTCAAATGATTGATAGAGAAAATGGGTTAACACTTTAGAAAACATTGTAGTTGGCTTTTCACAAAATGAAAAAAATACCAAGGAAAGAAGCATAGACAATCACAAAATTGGTTGGCCCAGAACAATCAACTTGGAGACTAAGTGTGTGAAATGTAATTTACATTGGATGGGGAAGAAATTGTGGTATCATTACAAAAGCGTGAAAGCACAATCTCAAACCAAAACTTATACATATACTTTATGAACGTAATGGTTGCAAAATGACAAGCTTATTATTTATCAATAACAATTATAGGACCATAAAAGCTGCCATATTGAATGAGGCCATCTAGTCAAGCATTCTGTTCAGGCAGCAATTGGTCAGCTGCTCATAGGAACCCATAAATATAGGATGTGCGTGTAGCCACACCCTTCCACCCATGTTCCTTAGGAACTGATGTACATAGGCATACTGCCCGCTCAGGACTAACAGCCATTGATTACCTTCTCTTCCATACATTTGTCCTTTCCCTTTTTAAAGCCCTCCATACTAGTGACCATCACTACCTCTTATGAAAATAAATTCCATTTTATTCTCATCACAGTCCTGTGAAGTAGGTTGGGCTGAAAGTCAGTAACTGCCCAAATACCAGTGAGCTTTGTAACAATTAGAACTAGAACCTAGGTTTCCTAAGTCCCAGTCCACCACTTTAACCGCTATGGATTTATCTGGCATAAATTTCCCATCAGTCTGATTCACAGGATTATTCAAGTTCTAGTATTATGAGAGAAGGAAATGCTCTCTACCTTCTCCACACTATGCATAATTGTGTTCACCTCTACCATGTTGTCTCCTGCTTGCCTTTTTCCCTAAGCTATACAATCTCAGATGTTATAACTTTTTTTTGTGAGGGAAATACTCAAGAAAAAGTAAAATTAATTTTACTTGCCTTTACTACACTTTTCCAACTCTGCAATATCCTTTTCTGAGGTACAGTAACCAGCATTGTACACAATAGTTCAGGTGTAGTCACACCATTGATTTGTATAAGAACAGTATCATCTTAGCAGTTTTGTTTTCAGTTCCCTTCCTAAATGTTTTTAACATGGGCTTCTCTTTCACTGGGTTGACATTTTCATCAAACTGCCCACCAAAACCTCAAGCTTTCTTTCTTGGAAAATTACTACTAGCTCAGATACCAAGGTGCAATTTTTAGTCTCAACATGGATTATGTTACAGTCACTTACTCTGAACTGTATTTGCAATTTTGGATGTCCATTTTCCCAGTTTGGAGATACTCTTTTGGAGCTCCCTTTTGATTTTAAGCTCTCTGAGCAATTTGGTGTTATCAGCAAACTTGGCAAGTGTTTGCTCTTAATTCCAAAGAATTTATGAATAAGCTGAAAAGCCTTAGTCTCAATATAGATTTCCATGGGATCACACTGTTTACGTCCCTCCATTGGGAAAAATTACTGCTTTCTCTTCTAAAATCAATTAATGATCCATAAGAAGCCCCCCCCCCTTTTATTCAGTGATGGCTAAGTTTGCTGAGGAGTACTTGGTGAAGGACTTTGTCAGAAGCCTTTTGGTAGCCCAAATAAATGGTGCCTACCAGATTATTACTTTCTACATGTTTATTGACTCTGAAAGTTTAGTGAGAGACAACTTATCTTTACTGAAGCCAAAATGGTACCATTTTTCAGCTGGGTTTGTTCATCTCAGTGCTTAGTAATATTATATTTAATAATGCTTTCAACCAATCTACCCAAAACAGACATTAAGCTAACCAGCCTGTAATTTCCAGGATCCCTGTTTAAAAATTGTATTAATTTAGCCATTCTCCAATCCTCTGGGACAGAGGCTGATCTTAGAGACATATTACATATTTTTGTTGGAAGATTTTTGTGTTCTTTAAGACCTCTGGTATGGATAGCAGATGGGCTTCATAATTTATCCCCTATGTGAGACTACTGGGTACAGTATATAAATTCACTAAATAAAGTTAACAAACTTAACTTTTAATTTGTCAGTAAGGCAGAGACTTTAATCTTTAGTCACCAGTATTTGCATAGTTCATCAGGTTCCATTTCTGAAAATCTGCATTCAGACCAAAATACTTGTCCTAAAAAGAATTCATTCAGTTTCCTTGCAATCTCCTTATTTAGTCCTCCTTTAACTCCATTGTCTAGTGGTCTAATTGCCTCCCTTACTGTTTTCCTATTTATATATAAGAATTATTTGTTGTTGGCCATGAAGTTAACAATGTGCTCTGCAAAAAAAAAAAAAGCATCTCCTTTGTGCCTGCTTCTGCTCCCATTTGTTTTCCTCACTTAGGCAAAGGTTCCATTCCTACTCTGTTTTATACATGATCTGTGATCTTCTGTTGGAGAGTTAAGTCTCTATTCCCCTTTTCAACTTTTTACCAGTTCCCTCATTTTACAGAAGTTTCCTCCTTTGAAGTCAAATGTGACTCTGTGGGACTTCTTGGGAATTTTCCACTTAAATTCATATTAAATCTGATAGCACTGTGGTCCAATTTGATTTCACAACAACAAATTGGTCCAAAAACCAAATCATATTTTTATGCCATATATTTTCCATGGTCATCTCTCTCCTTGTACAAATTACAAAATCATCCCTGAAAGATTTATTGTAGGATTTTTTTTCAGATAGCAAAATCTAGGGCTGAGAGTTTGATTAAAATTCATTGCTTTGGTACTAAATGGGACATAAAGTGAATGCTGCTTAAGTTATGAAGCAAATGCTAATTGAAAAAATAAGGCAACAATTACTGATAATTTTAACAAAGTGAGTAAAAGCAGTTTGTAGGTTTTGAGCAATGGGTATTAGCACTAGCTGTATGAAAATACCACCATGTTGCTTCAAGAGCAGCCTTTAAAAATTTTGAGTCTTTTATGTTATTCCACTACAATTCTAGCTTTTTAATATAGGAAGCAGTGATGCAGATGTTTTAATCAATTAATTGCTTTAGCTATCAAGAAAGTTGGCTCAGTTTCAGCCATCTTTCCCTATTAAGTATTTATTATAATACAAGACTGTTCAGTGTATGATAGGGAATGGATAACCCTGTTACATATGAACATTCTTCTGAGTAAGCATGGAAACTGAATGTTGTGTTTAGATCCGCATATACATTTGTGGGCTTTTTTCTGTATCCTTGTTAATTCATATAGACCTAATTAAAGTAATTGGTCAATAATGGCTTTTGTGGTATTCATAAGGGGCTGGTATATGTTGCATTGATCTTGATGTCATAATTCTTGTTGTCTTTCTCTACTCAAGTTTGTTAAAAGATTGGCAGTTCTGTGTCAGGTATGTTCTTGTGAATGTACTGTTGGTCCATTTTGTACTTCATGACCAATTATGAATGAGCAGAAGTAAACTGTTGCTGAACTAAACAAGCCACGGATACTGTATTTGTAGGTAATTGTGATGTCAGACCCAGAAGATGTAGGCTGATATAGGAAGAACCTAAAAATGGATTGCAAGTCTGAGTTGTTCTTTCTCCCAATACTCTACAATTCTGAAGAAATAACTCAGGAGCCAGGAGAAGGAGCTAGGATTGGTGGCACTGCTCTCCTCTTTAGGCTTTCGTCACTGAACCCACAGACTCCTCTCTGTACTCCAGCCTATGCAGGAGCTGGGAACTGGAAGTCCATCCTGCGAAGCTGCCCCTAGAACAGAGCAGTACCATGTACCTGTGGGCTCCTCCCTGCTCCTACCTGTGGTACTGCCTCAGAGCTGGTGCCCCCAACTTGTGCCTAAAAGGTTTGTTTTCAGGTATGAGTGAGGAGGTATTGACTCTGCCGCACCAGCCTGCTGATTGCCTGCATCTTGTTCATGCATGAGTAAAACACAGGCAGGAGTGGAGAAACATCAGCTCTGTGGTCCTGTTTGTTCTCAGAGAAGCTCTGCCTAGTAGATCACTGGCTCTCAGTTCCAGCCTGGATGGTCTACTTCCAGACAGTAGCTGAGAGTCAGCAAAGTCCTCTTGGAGGTTGCCCTGAGAACAGGGTAGCACCATAGAATGGTTCACCTCCTGCTCCAGAAGTGCCTAACCGGCTTCCCTGTTCTCCCTGTTGAGTGTCAGAGCTGAAATCAGCTTGCAGTTGTGGTTGTCAGAGAGAGGAGCCTCATTCTTCCCATGTGGTTGTCTCTGATACTGGCAGGAGGGAATGAGATTTTGTTTTCCTGTGAACCATATGATCATTTAATAAAGTAGCCATTAGTTAGGTTACTGAAAGTAATCCTGTGGATACAGTCTAGAGGGCCATGGGCTTCTTTGGAAATAAAGCTCCAACTTCAGTACTAGGGATCCATGCTCTGATCCTCCCTCCTTCCTCAAAGGACAATAGGGTTAAAGGGACTGTGGGAAAGAGACGGGCTGCTAGGTTATGAAGTATCTGGTGCTCTAACATGCCTCAGGTTAATGACCAAAACAGCTTATAAAGCTGAATTGCAGAGTAGAAGGTGTGGGGAGAAACTGTATCCTTGAAAGCCTCCAAATTCTATGGAATTACATCCTAATTTTATGAAATGATGTGTTTAGAACTGGAAAACTTCCCATTACACACATTCTAACCAAGATTGCTGGGGCATGTCACACAATCTATTGTATTTTCAGTGCCCTAGGTCCACTGAAATGAGGATTAGGTATGGAGCTATGCATTTAGACACTGTAATCTCCATTAATGTGTCTTGGGTAACAAGCTGCAACTTTAGAAAATTAGGTTTGAGGCCAGTCACATTTATAGTACTGAGCGAAATGGAGCATGGTATGTGGTCTTTACAGTATGTACAGTGACACGGAGTGGGGAGTAGGGGAATTCATTATCTTGTCAACTGAATGTTAGCTGAAATACAACTACCTTGTATTTTGTTTTGGTGAATACAGTCCATCCATCTAGTTTTAATTAGTGATACAGCCTCTTCATATTATGTAAACTATCTAGAAATCCATGTGGCTACAAGAAGCTACATAAAAGTGCTAAATAAATAATTATTGGAGGTAGCATCTCCATGTGAAAGGTTCAGGCGCACAGAGTAAGGTTACTTTCCTGTTCACAAAATGGTGTAAAGGTAGCTAATGATACATCTATTCAGATGTTGATGTCCTTCATTTCTTCAGGCATCTTTCAATTGTTTGAGCTTAGACTGCATAGGGATATGACACACTGCCCTACCTTGTGTTATAAGCATCATAATCTTTGCTGATTTGGTGAGGGGATTTATTTGTTTGTTTATTGTCAAATTTATATGTTGCTGAGTAGCCTGACAGGGCTGTATAAATATAATTAATTGCCAGAATCTGATGAGTGTTATGGTTGCTTGCCAGTGTTGCTTTCCAGATACTTGACTAGAAAAACTACGGTCTTGTGTCCCTAAAGATCTTCTCTGAAACATTTTATTGCACTTCTATGCAGCCAAATAGACAACGCTTTCTGGGAAGTTGACATGTTGTGCATCTAATTGTTTTATGAAATTTCACACTTTTTCATGACTCTTTGGAGATTTACCTTGGTTTTTTTTTACTTTGCACTGTCCTTTTTTGCTTGTGATTGTGATCAGAAATCACCAGATCTAAATATGAAGCATGTTGGAGACTTTGGTTGAAAGATTAAGTAGCCATTTTTCATTTCTAGAAATATAGAATGTATTGTGAACAGGGTGGATTTGATTTAGATCAGATCAATTTAAATCACTATTCAGTAAGACTAGATTTAAATCATGGTTTTCTACATATTTTGCATGCATGACTGTCTTACCCATAGGTAGAGGAACTTCATTAAAATATTCCCAAACTGGGTCTCTTTTATGGCCTGCTGCCATTATAGGGGGGTTTTCCCCCTCCTGGGAAAGAATAATATGGTAAATCTCAGGCTATGCACAAAAGCATCTAAAGACTGCAGAGTATTTTGCTCAACAGGTTTCACTTTCATTTTTACTGCTTCTCCCTTTCCCCTCACACTTCACTTCTTGTGCCGATCTGTTTCCACTCCCAAAGATCTTATTCTATTCATTGAATTTTTTGAAATTTAGCACTTAAGAGATAAGAAGTTAATTCTGTGAACACAGATTTGCAAAGGAACAATGGGATTAAGGTCTTTTTCTCAACTGTATATGTTTATTTTATAACATTTTTGCTGTGAAGAAGAAGCATATGATCTCTGCAGACACAAATTCAGAGTTTTGAGAACTGTAAAACCAGTAATCTGTGATAATATCTGCTAGATAGATAAATTGACTTACAATCTTATAGAAAGCTTGGAAGAGCACGATATTGTGAATGGATTAATGGAATCCATTTACCAAAAAAATCAGACATTGCAGAATATGCAGCCTCATGTTACATAATTAAAAAGTAATCCTTATTTCATTATGAATAGCCTTTGAGCTATAATGTATCTTAAATAGAAAACTAACTTTAGATAGATTTTTCCTCAGAAAGCTTTTTAGTTAAAAAAAACAGTTTAAATTTTAAAAAGTCCAATTTAAATCAAAAACCCTTTCTTATTTTTTTTAAATCATTGTTTTTTTTAATCCACCCTGATTCTGAAAGCTACCTTGGCAGTTCCAAATAAATACCCATACTTGCTATCTTTAATCATGAATTTTCAAGGAGGTGAGATAAGCCTGCTCTTATTGTCATTCCATTACTGCTGTTCCTTCAGTAGCAGTTGTTTGGCAAAAGTTGACTGTTAGAGGGAAGCCAAATAAAGAAACCAATGGCTTTTTCTTATGTCTGCAGGTGTCAAAAGTAATTCACCTGGCTGAAATTGTACCTGGGTTGATCTCCAAAAATCATAATGAATCTTACTGGCTCAGGGAATACTTTTAAGATTCCCCAAAAAAGTGCTCCTCAAATAGAAGAGCTTCAAAGTGAGGGAGAAGTGGGAAAAGAGGAGCACAGTTTTAGGAGAGGGGAGGCAAGAATTATAACTCTTTTTTTCCCAAGTCTAGTCTGTATTTTGTGATCTCTGCAAATGTATGTTTCCATCTTCAGCAACACTGTTAAGCAGAACTTTTACTAACAAATGTAACATTTCGGCTGTGTGTTACAATGTCTTGCCTGCATAGCTTTTGGTTATTAAACCATTTGCAAATATATTCAAGTTTATGTAGTCTGAGGTGGAGAACTTTTTTCAACTTGAAGGATGAAGTCCAGTCTTAGTTTTCAGCCCCTGAGACCTTTCCTATCTGTAGATGTGGCTAAAGACAGAATAGATCAGAACAAGTATGAATACCAGTTTGAAGAAAGCAGGACCAAATTATTCAGCAGCATATGCTAACCCTCTGTACACCTACTCAAAGGTTAACAGGATCTCTCTGCACGTTTAGTAAGCAATACTAAATCAGCAATGCTTTCAGATAGCATTCCAAATACTAGTTTCCGTATGGCTCTGCAAGTAACAAGCCTTACTCAGAAGCAAGCAAGAACAGCATATCCACTCACAATTGAGTCCTAAGCGTGACTGAATCATTCAGCAGCTTCTGGCCCTGGCACATCTTCTGCGCCACAAGAAAAATGGTCTTAACTCTTCATCTGGTGATTGAAGATGAGACCTTTTTCCTGCAAAGTTGCTGGGAAAAAAGCTGGCAGATCAGAAGGTTCTTCATCCCTGATGTGGACAAATTGTTCAAACTTCCTCCTACATTTAATGTTAATTCTCTGCCCAGTCCAGTAGTCCTAGCAGAAATAAAGTACAATAAGCACTGTTTATACTTCTAAGTGTGGAGCTAAAATATTAGTGCATTGGAAATGTCATTCAGTTTTACTTTGTTACTTCAATTTAAGCTTACTTACTTGGTGCAGTTCTGCTTGTGCTTCCCTGCTTGGATTTTGTCACTCACACTGCTTTTAAACACAATCTGTTGTTGTTATGTGCTCTCCAGTCATCTCCTCTTATGGTGACCCTATGAATAAAAGCCTTCCAGAACGTCCTGCCCAGGACAGCTTTGTCCAGCTCTTCCAAGTTCAAGGCTGTGGCTTCCTTTATGGATTCCGCTGCATCTCATATGCAGTCTTCTTTTTTGTCTTCTGCCTTAAGCTTTCCCTAACTTGACTGTCTTCTCCAGGGAACCTTGCCTTCTCATGATGTGTGCAAAGTATGCCAGCATCAATTTTATTATTTTTGCTCCTATGAAAAGCTCTGGCTTGATTTGATTTAGGACCCACTTGTTGCTTTGTCTTTTTGTTGGTCCAGGGTATTCACAAATCTCTCCTCCAGCACCACATTTCAAACATCAATTTTCTTCTCATCAGTTTTCTTCACTGTCCAGCTTTCACACCCATACATTGTGATTGCGAATAAAATCATTTGGATAATCTTGGTCTCGGTATCCAGTAAAACATCCTTATACTTGAAGATCTGCTCTAGTTCTTCATTGTTTATTTGTTTATTTATTTATTTGGGATATTTCTGGGCCATCCAATCACTCTGTGTCTCTGGACGGCTCACAACAGAGACACAAAGTAATTGTTGCCCTTCCAAGTCTGTCATCTTCAAATTTCTTGGCTGCAGTCTCCCTTTGAATTGATGGCTAAACCAAGGTATGTGAAATCTTTCACAATTTCAATTTCTTTATTATTAACTGTAAAATTCTGTAATTCTTCTGTGGACAGGTTTTGGATATTCTTAATATTCAACTGAAGTCCTGCACTTGTGCTTTCTTCTTTACTTTTAACAGGAGTTGTTTCTAGTCATTGCTGCTTTCTGCCAGTAGTATGGTATTATCTGCATAATTTAGTGATGTTTCTTTCACCAATTTTCATTCCTTCCTCTGATTCTAATCCAGCTTTCCTTATATGTTCTGTGTACAGATTGAACAAATAGGGAGATATCCCTGTCTGGCCCCTTTTCCTATTGAAAACCATTCTGTTTCTCTGTATTCTGTCCTAACGGTTAGTTTCCAACTGACAGTCCTCCAAAGAGGTATTTACTGGGTTTGGGGAGTACATTTTTGTTCAGAAACAGGGCAAATGTTCCATATGGGCCTTGTTTCCTAGAAGAACTCCAGATTCTGCAGAGAAACAGGGTGAGTGCCCATGACCAGCTTTGGGCAGACTGTTATAAGCCTGCTTTTTCTAGGAAACAAAATGCACACTTTCCATATACCTTATTTCCCTGCAGAAACTCTGGTATCTGAGAATGCTGTAATCTGTTACAGCTTTCTGGTGGGGCAATTTGGCCCCACCAGACATTGCCCGAAACATTTTGGGGGTTTTAAACTCCCTGTAACTGGGTGACTTTGGGCCAGTCACAGACTCTCAGCCCAACCTACCTCACAGGGTTGTTGTTGTGGGGATAAGATGGAGGAGGAGATGTAAGCTGCCTTGAGCCCTGTAGGAAAAAGGCAGGATATAAATTGAAAAGATAAAATAATGATCTCCTTTGTTTAATTGTCTATCATCTGTCTGAACCCTGTTTGATAGAGGCTCTGAACCATAGAGCCTTTTTTGCAGAGATCTGGTCTCTAGAAATGAACTTTCATTCCAGAAGTGTACTTCTGATAACCATATAATAGAAACCCATACTGGGTTGGTCATTGCCATGTGCACAATGACACTTTCTTCCAATCCATCCTCCGAATGTCCTGGCTTTAAGTTCATGGTTCTCTTCTGCAACTGAGACCCCATTGTAGTCTTTGTTAATATTACTGTTCTTTTTGCTGTTCTTTAATTGTTTCCTTTGCCTCTTGTCCATCCTTGATCTGTTCGTGTTTCTCTTTTTTCTCTATTCCAACTACTTCTATCCATTTAAATTATAAGGTTCTTCGTGCAGGGACCTGACTTTTTTATTCATGGAACTCTAAAACACCCCTTGTTATGATGGTATCAAATTTGCCCTGCATAGAGAATTCCATGTGTCCTCTAGCTGGCTATTGTCAGAGTTTTGTGCGCCTTACTTTTTCCAAAAGCATATTTAATTGCCAGCCCCTTAAAATATGCAGGTCAGGATAGAGTGAGTGAGTGATTGAGTGAGAGAGAAGAAGCTGAACACAATGTTGATCATTAGTAACATAGTAACTGTTAGGGAATGCATGCAGTTACAATGTTTTAATATGCAGATACAATAATAATTCCACTTCACTATTGCAGCCCAATGACATGGACACAGTGCTTGGACAAGTCTGGGCCACCACTTGCCTGCTTGACCCTTGCCCATCATGGCTTATTGGAAGGTTCAGGGTGGGGTGGTTCACACCTGGATCCAGGAGGCTGTCAACATCTCCTTGAGAGAGGGAATGGTGCCAGCCCCTTTAAAGGTGACTGTGATAACACCACTCCTAAAAAAGCCAGACTTGGACCCAGGTGATATGAACATCTCTAGACCACTAGACAATATTCACTTCCTGGTCAAGGTGATTGAACAGGTGATGGGACAGCCATTAATGTGATCTACAAATGACACTAGGATTTGTTTACAAGTTATTGTTTACAAGTTATTGTTGCATCCCTTCTTTTTTATAGTTTTGTCATTTCTTGTATGGCTGTTAAGCAATGCCATGACAACTGAGCTGGCTTCTTAGCATATTGGCTTCACGTGCTGCTATTTTTAAAAATACTTTGTTTCAATGTTGTTGCTGGGGATTTGATTAAGCATCATGTAAGCAGAACCAGCACCTGTAAGATTACACAGAACATAATATAACTAACAAAAGTTTGCTTTTTCTGTTTATTTAAGCAAGTTCTCAATCATCTTTGTGGATAACCGTGCAGTGTATAAATGTGCTTAAAAACATAAGAATACCAAACATGTATAATACACAAGACAAATCCAGCAAATTGATATGCCTGAATAAATGAAAATATTTTAGCTGGTTCTGGCATCATTCACATCTTCATGGCATGGGGGAGGGCCTCCTAATTGCAGCACCACAACCAGGATGGCTCTGCTTTGTCGACCCATAATGGACTCCAGATACTTTGAGAAGAGGCTTCCCTGAGCAGAGGCAGGCTGGTAGAATAAGAGGTGTCCCTGCAGATATTTGGGTCCCAAGCTATTTAGGGCAAGCATTCATACCTTAAACTGTGTTGAGAAGGAAAAACACAGCCAGGATAGCTCCTTCATAATCTGTATAATATGATTCCACTTGCAGTGTCTTGTACGGTGTGGTGTTTGAGTAATCAAATGGGGAAGTTGCCAAACTTGAACCAATGTGGAAAGTAATACAATACCACTATAATGGTATTACTGTCCAGAAATGAGCACAACTGACATGCCAGCAGAAGCTGGTAAGAAGTACTCATAGTCACAGAGGCCACCAGAGTCTCAAGTGGCAATGCTGGATCTAGGAGTATCCACAAGATATGCACTTTCTCAAGGAGCTCAACCTCTTCTTCAAGGAGTTGAACAGCCCTTGAAGACTGTTCAGAAGCTGCAGCTTGAGCAGAATGTGGCATCCAGATTCATAACTTAGGGTCTATAGGGGTGAACATTTCTGATCGACTTGCATTAGCTGTCTATATTCTTCTGAGTGCAAGTCAAGGTGCTGATTTACCTTTAAAGTTTTATATAGCTTGGGATCACAGTACCTATTGGAGTGCCATGATCTCCTCCAACACTACACTCAACTGCTTAGACCTTCTTCTGAGTGCCAACTCCAAATGAGGCTTGGAGAGCAGCAACAAGGGGAAGGGCTTTATTCTGTGGTGGTCCCCCATTATGCAACAACCTTCTCCATTGTGGCTTGCCTGATACCAACCTTGTCATATTTTTGGCACCAGTAAAGATGGTTCTTTATGCTAAGGCTTTTAAAGATTTATTTGGCTATCAGTTACTTGAGGACATTACCCATTCTGGGTGTTTTTCTTTTACAGAGTCATTGTTTACTATAAGCTTTAGGTGTTTTAAATTTTTAATGCTATTTTGATTTTATGGTACTGGTATTGTATTTTACTGTCCTTTAATGGATTGTTGTAAACAGCCCAGAGAGCTTTGGCTAAGGGGTAGTATAGAAAGGAAATAAATAATAAAACAATAGCCTAGAATAGGCTGCATATGCATTTCTTGGACATGGACCCTCTGTCTTGCCTTGAATCTGGCCTTCATTCAATCCATTGCTAACTCTAGCCACCAGTTAGCACCTACATAGCCACAGAGAATGTTGACCACATCACCCAGAATCTTCTGATGACAGCACAGGGCTTCTTCATAGAGGTATTGAAGAACAAGATGAATTCTTGCAGGATGCTACAGCTGAAATGCCATGGGGACAAGCAAAAATACTGCATTTAAGGAATTCAGTTGAGATAATTAACCATTCTTTCTGGCTGAATAATGTAACTTGTAGATACATGCAGTTAGATGGGTTGCTCACCTTAAGTAGTTTAACTTCACTCTTTCAAGCTATTTTAAACACCTAATCACTGGTTAGATATAACTGATCAGTTAGAGAGAAACAAGTTGTGAGGAGAAATTCAGCCCAATAGTATGCTAGACTATTTTATTTATTTATTAAAAGCTTTTCTATCCTGTCCCCTACAGAACGTCTCAGGATGGCTTACAATAAAATAAGGCTAAAATAAGCCCCTAATCCCAGACTACAAGAAAGTCATTTTCCTCATCTGCCCTCCCAGTTATCTTGCTGCTTTCTAGAATGATGAATGTACTGGTTTTCTCTGGAAAACTTCTACTCTTAAATGATATTCACATTTTAGTTGTATATAATTTTAAATTCATGGCATAAGTTTTAACATGGGCTAGCTCCCACATGGTAAGTAGATTAATATTTAAATAGTTCAATTGTATTATCAACACAACCAATTACCCAGCATAATAGCCAAGTTTATTCCTATTGGTTGTACTTTAGGATCCAAACACTTTTAGCCTTCTAACGCTGCATAGTAAACATTTAGATCTTTTACCATTTCAGAAAAGCTGAATAAGTCTGAGACAAAATGCAACCAGTGTGAATAAATGTGACCAGCAGGGGGTGCCTAATAATATACAGAGAGAACACTTTCAGCCCAGTCTGAAAGCAAAAAAGGTGTTGTACAGAAGACATATCCAGATGGACAAGGCTGCCTAAATAAAGTAGCTAGAACTGCTAGAAGTGTGTGGTAGTGGTGGTGGTGGTGGTGATGCCTGAGGCAGGGTGATGTTGTAGCCTGGACTTATTAGAAAGATAATCTTGGACTTGAATCAAATAGGCGGTTTTTGGGTTTTTTTAATGGCTGAGACTAGGAAAGACATTTGTGTGGGGAAAGCAGGAAAAGCTGCTGGCAGCATTAGAACAAAGTTTCTATTCCACACAAACTGGACAGCCTTCAAAAAATCCTCTTCTGCTCTTGGCTTACTGTCCAGTGGTTAACTTGACATAATAGGTTGTTTTATCAGCTGAATGCAGACCTCTTCTCACAGGCTGGCTTTATTTGGGGACAAGAAGCCACACTGTCAACCCATGGCTTATTCTAGGTGGGATTAGATACGGAATGGTTTGGTATGTCATCTGAACCTAGGAGAACAGTTTTATGGTGTGCTTCAGAGATCAGCTAGAGAGCCATTTGGCAAGGGCAGCAAGAACCACCACCATTCTTCACAGTCACCCATGCTGCCACTGATGCCAAAGCAGCACTTTGCAGTAACCATCACTGGTTTGTCCCCTCTCTTTTTTGGATGCAGAAGAGTGCACATTTCATTCAGATTGCATTAATGTTTTTATTAGTTTTTCACAAGCACACAAGTATCTGCCTATGGCTGTCTGATATGAAAATTCTTCTCTAGTTAATTTCATTATCTGTTCCAGCATGAAAGAGCTGCCAAGGGCAGCAGGGGACAGATTGACAAAGCAAGACTGCCTACAGGCAAATTTGCACCCAGTTACCAGGGACTGATTCTGTAGTTGCAGTGATGAAGCAGGGGAATGTAGCAAAAGGTACACCCAAAGAACATGGGATGGAAGGGACAAAATCATTCCTTTGTCAATGTGATCTTCTGTTTTAAGTATTGAACTATTGTTCTCAGAGCCCTTCAACTTTTCAGGGCTTCCCCAGCGCTCTAGCTGCTCCATAAAAAGGAGCTAGAAACTCCCCCATTTAAAATTTAACTCCAGTTGCACTTTTGAGGCTCTTCCCCAAAAGTGGTGAGCAAAAGGTAGGAATCAGAAAAGGGAAAAGCAGGCAAGATGGGTTCTGCTGTGAGCAGTGGAATATCAGCTGGAGTACTCAGGGAGAAGGAGGGGGCACAGGCCATGGTGAGTCTGAACATCTGTTGTGTGCAAGATAAGTTGTTTTGCAAGCAACCCACACTTGTTTATGGAGTGGCGTAGCATAATGTATGAACATGGCCAACAAGTCTTCATTGTAAATTAAGGCATTTCTGGTTGGTGCATCTTTTTCTTGTTCATTGCATTCTGGCCTCTGATATTAATTTAGTACCAAAGCTGTTTTGTAGTGCTTTTTGATAAGTGACCCACAAATTTCTGATAGTGCTTATGGGACTTAACAGGATCAAGGGGCTTATCTTCAAAAGGGTTCAACACTTTATGGTGGCTCAAATACATGGACTGATTGGTAGGCAAGTGTAACACCCGGGTACAGCTGTATTGTGTTGTTATTTGTTCAACTCTAAATGAAGTCACAGGGAGAGAATACTCAGATGCAGAACACAACTTTGATTCATTTAGTAATCATTTAAATTGTATAATTGGAAACAGAATCTATTTTCTCTTGTATATTATGGAACATTGTAACTGCCTAGCTTGTACTTACACAAGAAGAAGATCTGAGCACACTGCATATCTTGGAGAATCTTGATACTATCTGGCTGCTAGATTCTTGATAGTAGTTCTTCCTGTTCATATAATTTGTAACTGTTTCCACAGCGTGGTGCTATGAGACGGCGTTATGAAGATGATGGCATCTCAGATGATGAAATTGAGGGCAAACGAACATTTGATCTTGAAGAAAAACTTTGCACCAACAAATTTAATGCCAACTTTGTGGTGTTTATGGAAGGCAAAGGTGAGCATTTCTTCCTGAATGACTTCTGTCAAACTGCCTTTCCAAGATGCAGAAACCTCTTTTCCCTGCCACAGCAGTACACAACTTGCATTGCATTTGACTCACTAAATGTTCTTGGGCACCATGTATACTGGGGCCCAGCAATTCTTTCTTTAGGAAACAATTTCATGTTCCTTATGATTGCAAAAGTGAAAATGGTAGCAAGCATTAAAGCAAAAATTCTGAAGAATCATAGACAAATGGTCAAAACCTGCAATCATAAGGATTTCCTCAGATTTGTATGTGTTTAGTATATACAATGAAGCATGAAAATGTAATGTGACAGTGGGCCAACTCAGTGTTGCCCATGCATTGTGGCTAGGTTGTTAACCGCAGCAACAACCCAGCTTTGCTTGGTTCAGACAACACAGTAAACTGTGGCAACCAACTGTAGTGGCTCAAATATTCAGTGGCCAACAACATGTGCCACTAATTATTGTGGCATAAATAAGCAATAGTGATTTGTGTGATCATATGAAACAGGCCAATATGTTGTGGTATGCAGCCTCTATGCTTGATATTTTTTTCTTAACTAAATCCTCATAGCCCCATGCTGTTTAATTAGTTTGTTGTGTAAAAATTTTACAGTATTCAAATAATCAGACATATACTTCCAGCATGAACAAAAATCTAAACATCAAAGAATGATTTTAAGAGCATAAAACAATAAGAGCATAAAAGCAGTAAATACTATAACCATATCTATATAACTTAAATGCTAAATTAAAAGGATGTGTCTTCACACCCTTTCTAAAAGTTGAGAGTAGGGCTAATTGTAGTTTTTGAGAGTGTATTCTGTAGTGTGTGAGCAGCACAGGAGAATGTCTTTTCAGACATGCCTGACAAATGGTGCCCTCAAAGGGTTCTTGCAGCTCTTAATACCTAACAAGGTTCATAACAAGTTAAATGTGGTATAATGTTAGAGTGTTGGACTAGGACTCAGGAGACCCAGGTTCTAGTCCTCACTTAGCTGTGAAGTTCCATGGATCACTTTGAGCCAATCACTGACTCTCAAGCTAATCTACCCCACAGCATGGTTGTTGTGTGGAAATAGTGGAGAGAAGATTATGCAAGTTGCCTTGGGTTCCTTGCAGGAACAAGATTTTTTTTTTTAAATGTAATAAAAATAAATAATAAAATAAAGTGGTCCCTAAGCTAGCTCCTAAGCCATTTAAAGCTTTAAAGTTTAAAAACAACATACTGAATTTCATTCA
Organism: Varanus komodoensis; assembly: GCF_004798865.1. NCBI lineage: Eukaryota > Metazoa > Chordata > Lepidosauria > Squamata > Varanidae > Varanus > Varanus komodoensis. Next base: position 199,560 of record NW_025335798.1, read on the forward strand.
GGGAGCATGTGGTAAACAGCACAAGTCTTTCCAGACTAGTTTAATATCCTGATACTCTGCACTGCTCAGCAGACTAGCTGCTGTAAATTGTAGCTTCTGGATGTTGTTCAGAGCTAGCCCCACACAGGGTCCATTGCAATATCTAATCAAGGCATGGAGAATTGTTGCCAAGTCATACCAACACAAGAAATTTTGTAGCATAATTGTTCAAATACACTCCTTGCCACCTCCACCTTCTGAAGATACAGGGACAGTGTAGGATCAAGGAATATTTCTAAATTACACAACTAAACATTTAAGGAGAGTGCAACCCCATTCAGATGAGGTTGTATCCCTATCCCTGAGTCAGACCTTCCATTGACCAATAACATCTCCATCTTGTCTGGGTTTAATCTCAGCTTATTTCTTTTCATCCAACCCATTAGCAAGCTCAGACAATGGTTCAAGGGTTTTAATGTGTCTAAGTAAAAGGTGACAAAGAAAAATAGAAACAGCTATTATCAGCATATTGGTGGCAGCTTACTCCAAAGTTCCAAACAATCTTTCTCAGCAATTTCATGGAAATAGTAACATTCGTGGGGAATGTTACCTGTACATAGATCAATGACCATGGATTCAGACTGTAAGCTCCCAGCACCACCTTCTGGATCTGTCAGAAAGGATTGAAACCACAGCAGAACAGCACCTCCTAACCCAAGACCAGCCCCATTAGGTGGTCCAGAAGACCACCATGGTCATTTGTATCCAATTTCATTTAGTGGTTCATGAGAACTAATAGGGTTGCACTTTCCCACTGCAGTTCCAAGCATAGGTCATCCACCAAGACAATTAAAGGAGTCTCATTCCCATATCCTAGTTAAAAGCCTGATTGAAATAGATCCAGATAATTAGTATCATTCAGATACATTTGGAGTCTGTAACATCACCATTTACCTGATCACTTCAGTGAAGAATGGTGCATTTGAGATTGGCCTTTAGTTAGACAATTCTCCTTAGTCAAAGGAAGTTTTCTTTAGTAAAGGGCTCTTAACTACCTCCTTTGCACAAGTAACAACCTCATTTCACAAAGAGGCATTAATGACTTCCCCTAGCTGTTGCAGCAGTCTCATATTGGCCAATTTAAACAACCAAGAACACTGAGGATCAAATATGGCCCCCACTGTTTCCATTAATCTGTTTACTTCATCAAGATCTACAAGCTGAAAAGAATCTAGCACAACTGGAAAGTAATATAATTGCTGTATGAATCTAACTTTTAAATAATGATATTGTTTTATCTGGGGGAAAAGGAAAATCAGTTATTAATTGCTGATTTTTGAGGGTTTGTGGATATGTTATAAAGTAAATTACTTACTTGATACCCATGTTAAATTATTTTTGTAATAACCAAGTATTATTAAGTCAAAATTGTAGTTCTAAAATTGATGGAAATAATAATGACTTTTTGTGTAATTTCCCTCACATTGCGCTATATGTGATTTTTGTGTAAGGTCCTTTGGTATCTTTTTCTTTCTTTATGTTTCTTTTTCTTTTCTTTTTCTCTATTAAAGTAAAATTAAAAAGCTAAGAATCTTAACACAACTGGATAAATGGTTGCTGAGTTTCTATCCATCTGCCTACTATTGGAGTCCAAGTTATGATGAATCCAAGCATCTCTCTCTCTGTGTCATATCTATATATATCAAAATGTTCACAGAAAACCACTAACTCAGCTCACCTTCTGTTGCATCCTGGTGAATAGTGCCTCACATGATGCAGACAAATCTTGGCCTATTCTATGTGATGCAAAATAGCAAAGAAGATGCTGCACTCGCCATCACAGTATAGTTCTTTATGGTCACAATTCCATGCATGTTTAGACGGAAAGCAGTCCTACAGCCCCAGCCAACAGGACTTTTTCTCTGCCCAAACATGCATGGGATTGTGCCTTTGGCGGTCTTTCACCTATATACTTTTAGATCCATCCAACATTTTGTATATAGTGCACTAGCAGACAGCCTCCCTGATTTATTGCACTCCCTTTAGGAATGTGACCTGACTGCTAGGAGTGAGAGTGCCTAGGAGCCACAGGCTGGGTCATTTCCATATTCCACACATCAGCAACTGACTGATGAGGCAAGACATTTCTCTGATGGGTTAAGGAAACAATTAAGATCCCTCGGATGCCTGAGGTAGACCATTTAAGCTCCCCACCACTCCTGTACCAGCAGCCAGTCTACAGCTGTGATCTGCCCATGATGATCAAGTCACGTGTGTAACTCCTCCATCAGAGCACCGGAAGAAGAAACCAAATTTGATTGTGTGCCCTGCCACATGTGTGGAGCCAGATACTAGTTAGGACAGATCCATGGCTGCCAGTCCTGCATGAATGTTGAAATCTCCCGGAATAAGAAGCTTGGGGTGATTCATTGCCAGCCCTGAAATCACTTTGACTGACTCAAGGAAAATGACTATTGAGCAGGAGGGGGACTAGTTCACCAACAGAATCTCTCCACTGGCTTGGGCACCATACTGCAGCAACGTGCAGTCTCAAGTTGCTGGATGGAGCATCTGGTTAGTTCCTATAGACTGGTCTCACTCTCCCTGTTTCCTCAACCATCTCTCCATTGTGCATGCCAAGTCTGCATCTTTGTCTGGAATTCTGGATCCTGGAGGAATGCTGTTTTCCCAGCAATTGGTCTGGCCTTAAAAAGGATGAAGGCTGCTACTTTCACTGTCTCCATGACTTCTGTCAGGAGAGAAGGCCAGACAATCTCCAGATTAGAATCTCCTGCAATATCTATCCCTGCTGGTTACCACTTAAATAGTCACCCCCAGTATGCTTCCTATTCCCTACGCTTCAAGACTTATCATGTAAAACTCACTGCAGCAGCACTAAAGCCATCCCCTAAAAGTTCAAGTACTAAGATTCTCAAGTAGTACTAGCAGCTCCCCACAGAGACAGAACACACAAAGAATGAGGCATTCTTGGCTTCCAGGTGTGTGTGCTACCCAAGGGCAGTGTCACTCTTAAAGCTTGTCTCTAGCAGTTGCATCCACTGGAAATGCTGTATAAACATGAACTCTAAACAGGAACTAGTAAACAGGAGCTCTGGGCATTTGATTTCCTGCAGCAGTTCAGCTTAAGAAAAAGTTTCCCTAGATGAGGAAGATGGAAGAAGCTCACTTACTGCTAGTCCCAGGCTAGTTGGTCTTCCCTTTCCCTCTCTATTGTGGTAAGAAAACAGAGCATGCTTATGACGACAGTGACTTGGTAGTGATGCTAATAACGATACTTTGAGGAAACTTGCCAGCTGTTTTCTTGGGCAAGTGAAAAGTTACATGTGTAAACACAAAGCCAGGGTAAGAATAAATGAACTTAGACTTCTTTCTGAGTAAACATGATTAAGAGCATGGTATCTTAGTTTGGGGCAGGAGGAAAACTTGCATTCTCCCTCTGTCATATGCAGAGTACTATACCTCAAGCTAGGATAAGAGAGGAAGATGCCAGGTCCTAGTATCTGCAAAGAGAGCACTCCAGGCAACTACTAGGACCCAGCAACTCACTGGTTTTGCTTCCATGCTAAGCCTGCAGAGTTGCTTAGCAGTCGTAAATTCAAAAGTCTTAAGCTTGCCCTTCCACATCTTCCAGAAATGTACAGTATTTGTGCAGGGGGCATAGCATGGCAAATTCTGCACAAGGATACTTTTTTGTTTGTCACTTCCTCAGTTGTAGTTGAGGACCAAGAAATAGTTCTGAATCCCCACCTTGGTCCTGGATTACTTTGGAACACAGAAGAATTAAATACTTTCTAATGAATTAACACAGGAAAAAGTAGCATTGGGATTCTGTGTTACTTTACAGCTACCAAATCTCTGCTTGAGTTCCTTGTATTAGACTACCTGAAAAATAAAGTGAATAATTTGGGAGAGGAATCCATATAGGATACTTTGTCAATCTCAATTAACCTATTTAGTTACTGATTTAGTTACTGATATAATATCTGTATGTTTGTTCCTGACTGGCCCAAGCTAAGAGAACCATGTCAGACTAAAGGCCCTGTGTTTGCAGATGGAAAATCTATTGCTCTATATTAAGAAAGTATAACTAACATCCTCTGTTCTCTCCCATATACTATAACTATTACTGCCTGACATTTGTTAGCTACTAATCTTTCTAATAAATGACTCCCCTTTTTTTTCTCCTGACAGATTTCACTGTAGAATACATTCAGCGTGGTGGCTTAAGAGACCCTTTGATCTTCAAAAGCTGTGATGGACTTGGAATAAAGTGAGTTGGTGGTGCAGTCAGAGTTTGATACTAAATAACCTGGTCAAGAACTTTGATAAAACAACCTTCATGTGTTGCAGAGCTCCCAGAATGTGTGCCCTGTATAGCTTTCTGAATTCAAAATTGCAGTCTCGTCCCAGCTGATTGGTTGGATACTGTTTCTAGGCTTTGTCTGTTGCAAGTATTTATTTTGGTTGTGTTTTCTGGTCACTAGTTTATGTGTCATCACACTAATACTCAACTGTGAATCACTGAGGGTAGTGCAAAGTAGTTCTTCGAATTCTGGACTTTTCAAGTATAAAATATTCTCTGGGTTGCTAACTACAAGGAGTTAAAACAATAAAATTAATAAAGTGCAGTAGAAGTACAGGAAAAGCAGTATATAAAGCCCATAGACCTAACAAACTCTCTTTTTTAAGCCTGGAAAAATAAAAAGATATTTCATGTATGTCTAAAGAGTAGCATTATCAGGTTCAAGCAAACCACCTGATTTCTCCAGTTATTTCAGAACTGAGATGGCCCTCTTTCCAGTCATCAACCACTTTTCTGTCATCGGTGGGGTCACCCAGAGGGCAGCCTGTAAAGATCATCTTAATGCATGAGTAAGCTAATGTGGAGGTAGATATTCCTTCTGTTACCCAGGTCACAAGCTCTGTAGGCTTTAGAAATTTGTACCAAACAGTGAATTCTGCTTTTAAACAGATCACCACTAGGGAAGATATTAAAGCACCTGAGAGAGTTGCTCCTACTGATTGGTCCCAGTAAGAAATCTAGTGGTGATTCAAACTAGCTAAAGTTTTCAAACCATCTTACAAGTCAGTCCCATACACAAATACATTGCAAAAATGAAATCTTGAGATTATCAATGGATAGACATCTGCAGTCAGGCTATTTTTATCCTGAAAGGCTGGCACATCAGTCTCAGTTGATGAAAGTCACTCAAGGCCTCTAGTGGCAAAATCTTTAGGAGCAAATGTGATCCTTTCAGATTGAGGGATTGTTGAAACAGTTGAACTCCTCCTTTCTGGCTGAATGAACCATCTACCCATAGTGGGTTTTGTCTTGTCTGGATTAATCTTTTGTTTATTGGCCCCTGTTGCAATCATTACTGATTCCACTTGTGGAAGTTCATCATTTTAATACCTTATCTCCCTCTGGATTTCAGGATGGTACTGAGGTTTTATGTTGAAGATCAAGGTGCAGAAACCCAGACAGCAGGGCTAATTTCTCCTGTTTCTCCAGTTCAGCCTGTAGAGCCTTCAAGCCCCACCCCATTTGAAAAATCTTCCTTCAGAGCCTGTAGCATAAATGTCACAAGGCTGATCAGAATATTTCCAGCATTACCTTCTGGGAACAGCACCTTGTAGAAATGAAACTACTAATGTATAATGCCAGTTGTTTTTAGCCCAGAGTGCCAGTCCAGAAAAAAAATATGGTCTGTAGTATTGGAGGCCTCCAAGATAATGACCAGTGTTTTTTTCATCAGGCTAATGGATACCAAAAAGTCTAAAATGAGATTGAAATTCAAGATTAAAAAGTGCCTGGAGTTACTTGGCCTCCACCCACTTGAGCATTTGTGACTGGGCAACAGTTATTACAGTCCTTTGCATACCCTCAGGGATGACCTCTCGCCTACCTGTTGAGGATACCCTTCTTACAATGTGGCATTCACTCTTCCTGGGCCTAGCTGGTCACTAGATGTTACTAGTCACAAAGGGCAAAGGCTGAGCAAAGAGTAATTGGAGCCCCTTGTTGAAGACTTTAAACGGCAACAGTCAGATACCATCCAATAAAGTAGGGCTGACAGTGCCCTCAACCCTCCTTAGATTAAACTGCTCAACTATCCAAGTCTAGATAGATATAAGCAATTTTACTCTCAGGATTTTTTCAAAAGTCAGAATCTGCTTTCAGAAGTTCCTTTATATTTCCTTGTGTGCCAAGTATCAAAAGACCTCAAGTAGCTTGTGACTTATAAAACTCATTTGAGGGCAGTTTATTCCTTCAACAAGCCATGCTGCCCAGGTTGGGATGACAAAACAAGTCGTGCCTGGATGGGCAGTTAGGGACATAACTCACTGCAGCTTACGTAAGCCAGCATGGCTTCGTTAAACCATAGTGATCAAGTGAACCAGGCCATTGCTAGGCTGTATTTATGGCTCTCTGTTCTCTTCTGCATCAAAGGCTTTTGGCTTTTCAGGAGAGAACCAATTTTGCAGGAGCTGCATAAGTCCACAGTGGGAATGTGTGAAAGAGGAGGGGTGTGTCATCTCTTGATGAACTGTTTGCAAAGCTGAAGTAGTTTTACGATTGTATCTGAGGTGCACAAAATAAATTTATGTTTATGGAGAACAGACTTACAATAAGACTGTTATTTCTGTTTCAGGATGCCAGATCCAGACTTCAGTGTGAATGATGTACGGCTCTATGTGGGTAATTATGCACTCTTCTTTTGAGTTAATCAAGTGATCAAAGCATGGGCTATAGGTAACATATGCTAACTCTGAAATCTGGCACAGTATTTGCTTTTAACAAATATATTTAAATTGAATATTTAAATTCCAGAGAGCGAGCGAGCAAGAGAGAGTGTGAAAGCCTTGAGTGGAAATTTTATATCAGGTCTCTCACATGCCTGTTATTTACTTTTTTGCTCTGTCACCTATGCCTCCTTTCCTATCTTTCCTGCTACAACTTCCAGCCATTGTGGTTATGTATCTTCATGTTCTGTTCTGATAGGGAGTCGGAGGATGGTGGATGTCATGGATGTGAACACACAAAGGGACATTGAGATGACCATGGCACAGTGGGCACGCTACTATGAAACTCCAGAGGAGGAGCGTGAGAAGCTATATAATGTCATCAGCCTAGAATTCAGCCATACACGGCTTGAGAACCTGGTGCAGAGACCAACTACGGTTAGCAAGGGTGGCAAGACTTTATTCTCCTGGAAACATTAGCCTTCTTTTTCCATTTCATTTAAATAGATGAGAAGTTGCATAGATTTAATCTGAGTTTTTAGGTGTGTTGGAGGGCTAGCTCACATTGACCCAAGCAAATTACACTTGAGCTGACAGTAGCAAGAATGACAATTAGTTTATATAGATATCTTCCTGTCCAAAATCAGTGTACTTTTAACCCTACACTTTAAATGCTTTTAAGCATATTGCTGTCAGTGAAACTTAAGCTTTCATATCTACCAATTCCATTAATCTTTTCTGTACAAAAAGAATTGATGATAAGGCGTACTTTCAATATACAGAACTATTAGTGTTAATGAGAAATACAATGCCATGTTATACTAGTTAGGTGGATATTGATCATGAATGGAAACCAAATCCAGCTCCCCCCCCCCCCCACGGGAGAAACATAGTTTTGCAGCTGGCTGTAGCAATGTGTGGGAAGGGCTTTATCCCTTTTAAAAGGTACATATGCTCACCTAAAGTATTATCTTAAATGTCAACAGCACAACAGCTATATTTGTGTTAGGGCATTCATTCTAATTCATGGTTGCATTATTTCTTAGACATTACTATGATGAATCCTTGCAGGGATGCAAAATATATGGAAGTACCAGTACTGAATTTGTAGCTAGTGAGTGGAAATGAGATAAACCTCACAGATCATGCCTTTCAAAATATAGCCCTTGATCTATTTCATTAAAATACTAAGGCTGATATTGCTAGGAAACTGCATTCTGTAGAAACAAGGCCTAACTTGCACTTCTGTTGACTGTATTTAAAGTAAAACTTTGATCTAATATCTATATGGTTACAGGTGGATTTGATTGACTGGGTCGATAACATGTGGCCAAGGCATCTGAAAGAAAGCCAGACAGAATCAACAAATGCTATTCTGGACATGCAGTATCCCAAAGTGCAGAAGTATGTAACTTGAGATTCTGTGTATACTAACCCCCATCCACTGAAATGGAATTTCAGAATGAAGTATCTGCTGCAGCTGCACCCCCTTTAGGTGCTTTGTGCATTGTCTAGTTTCAGTATTCTGTACCAGAAATCGAAAGACATTCCTAAATATTTTTCTATGCAATGATAATGGCACAGAATAGATGGTGGCCTTGTGCATCTTATTGTGGAATGGCAGGATATTTTATTTTTTTAAAAAAATCAGCATCACAATGGTGAAAAAAAGACCTCTCCTCTTACAGGGGCATAGTTTTCTGTTACCTCTGCTTTTGCAGTGCTACCTGTGCCCTGTGTGCTGATCCTGCTTTAATCAACAGTTTCATGTGGTAATCAGCATCCTGAATGTATAGATTCAAGGTAACTAGTGTTCTTCAAAGTGCCAATTATCCACAAAATACTATCAGCAAACCCTCTAATATCTGTGTAAAAATGCAAATTGATTAGACTTGAGATGCAGCTTCATATCACTGATTTTATTTCAGGTACTGTCTGATGAGTGTCAAGGGCTGCTATACAGACTTCCATGTAGACTTCGGTGGCACTTCAGTATGGTATCATATCCACAGAGGAGGGAAGGTATTGTGACAATCTCAGCAAGTTGTTTTGTTTTGTTTAAGAGATTGCACAGAAGAGAACATGTAACACTTAGAATAGAGTAGAATTAAAACTCAGTTCCTTGCTTGTCTACCAAAATGTTGGACCCTGTGAATCATGACATTATTTCTGCTTTTTTCAGAGCTCCTTCAGTCTCTCTTTTGATTAAAAGTAGTAACGGCAGGGAAAGGGAAAGTGGCAAGGGCAAACCTCTATTGTGCTCTTAGCATACTTGCTCACTGAAAAGCTGCTGTATTGCTAATCACTTCTTGAACTATCCAGAGAGACACATGCAGTTCATTAGCTGATGTTTGGACACCCTACTGTGGAATTAAGACATTTGAGCTCACTGTGCTGTTAAACAGGGTTCCCTGGTGGGCATAGTTGTGGAACTAATAGATTATGAAAAAAATTGAAACAGAAATGTAGGAATGGTTAATGAAACAGGTGTGGATTTAGTTACATTTCTAAAAACTAGCTACTTGAAGATCTTACACTGAAAAAAGAAGGTATGAATATTTCATGTAAATTTCCACAAGCAGATGGTTATTCAATAAAATTATTTTTAAATAGTGAAAAAATTTCAGTGTGTCTACTCAGTAAGCTTTAGACGCTTAATCATTTGTTGCTTAGGAGAGAATTTAGCATTCTGGTGTAAACTTTTTTTTGCAGGGGGAGATGAATGTTTACACGTCTTTAATCCAGCCTGGTCTGAAATTGAACAATAAATGTGTGTGCCTTTACATCCTTTATAATTAAGCATTCTGCATTTTTATAAAAATGTATGGTTGTTGTCAAAATGTATGATATTTGTGTGTATTTGAACATTCCAAGCTGACTCGGCATCTTTTCTCCTCTTCCTCATTCACTCCCTTTATCTCAAAATCAGAAATACATTGTTTCTGCCTTTATTTATTTGTATACCAGAGCTGTTTGTTTCAGTCTTCACACAGAGAGCTTTGTCTATTGAGCAGTGTAGAAATAAAAAATAAAATAAGATTAGGGCAATAGTGATATTCTTTGCGTTACAAATGTGATGTAGAGATAGTTAATCAATAGTTAAAGCTATTCTCATGCAAACTTAAGACATTTTTTGGGACTGCCCTTAACAACAGCAAAGTGAGAAACTTTTAGATTTAGTTTTATCTGGACAGATAGTTCACACAATTTTTATTTGTAGTGTTTGTGAACATTTTTCTACTATTTAGGAATTTTAGGAAGTAATGCAACATAGAGATCCTCTTTTCATCACTTGTTGGAGAGCTTTGCTTGAATGCTATAGTAGTATAAGAATTTTCAGACATTCTAATTTGGTTATTCTGTTTAGCAAATCCTCTCCTGATTTAAATTTCCATTTAAAAAATCTAAACACTGTTGTGACCATTCTTCTAGTGAATTAGCAGTGTAATGCAAATACAGGACAGAGGTGTAGGTAAGTTAAGATGGAAGTGCAGGTAGGGTGTGTTAGGTCTGGCATGAAACAGGCCAAAATAGATTTTTTTAAAAAAAGCAAACCAGCAATATTTCTTAAGAATTACAGTGTGCAAGGCTGTCGACATATTATTACATGTGTAAGGCAGAATGCCTTGAAACTGCATGGCACACAATTGGAACAAAACTTTTATAGTTTACCTCATCCTCTGACAACTTTCTCATAGGATAGGCCTTGTCATATTTATCTAAGGACAATCCTTTCAAACACTCATTCCTGGCCTGGTTCCTTCTTGTTTTCTCTTATCTAGGAGCAGCTCTCCTACAGCTACATACACACAAGTTTTCTGTTTTAACTTTGTAAGAACAAAGGAGGCACCATTTTCTCCAACAAGTGCTGATAGAATGCTTTGAGAAAGTTGCTGCTTTAAAAAAGGAACTTGAGAAACTTCTACTTGGAGTGAAAAATACATATGGGGAGGTCGTTTAGATGTGGCAAATGGTGTGGAAGAATGAGATGATTAAGACAGAAACTAAGTAGTTTAACTCAGCTATTCTGTTACTTTACCCATATTGTTCCACCAATTGTTTGTTGCAGTCTGAAGGGGCATGAGTTAGCCAACAATGATTGGCACTACCTTACATGTCTACAAATATAAACTAATAAGAGCCAGTGTAGTGTAGTGGGTGGATAAGGATTTGGGAGGTCAGGAGTTTTCTTTGTGGTCTCTGTGCATTGGCTATAAAGCTGTTTGGGTGACACTGGACCAGTAACTGACTCTCAGTCTAACCTATCTCACTGGGTTGTTATGAGGATATGAGAGGAGACAGATTATGCAAGCCAACTTGAATTTCTTATAGAAAGAACAATAGAATATAAATATAACAAATATAATATCACATTCACATCATGTGATACAGCAAGTATCAATGTACCCATCTACTGTATAAAGTATGAAGTTGACTGCAAGGAGTTTGACAACTCATCTCATCCAGTTCTTGCATAGATAAAATGTTGCTCTGAGTTCCTTTAAACCTGTCTGAAATAAAAAGTAGCAAATGCATCACAGCAGACAATAATTTTTTTTTATGTGGGCTAGTCTGTTTATCTTTTTTCACTTGTAGGTCTTCTGGTTAATTCCACCCACACCCCAGAACCTGGAGCTGTATGAAAACTGGCTGCTTTCAGGGAAACAAGGTGACATCTTTCTTGGTGACAGGGTGTCAAACTGTCAACGAATTGAACTGAAGCAAGGCTATACTTTTGTCATACCCTCAGGTAAATGTAACTTATACATTTTCTCTTCACAAAAATGTGTGTGTTCTTATAAGCATTTTAAAAATATTTCTTGTGGTTTACCTGGTATGCTGTCTAATTTAACAGTTGCTGCCCAGTTAGGCCCAGGAAGACTGCCTGCTTTGTTGGCAAATATTTATACAGGAGGCAAGAACAGAAAATAGGATACAGTCCAGTCTGGGGGATCAGGAACCACAAAAAGTATTCTTACTCTAGAGTTAAACACTTTGCCATCAAACCTTTGTAAATAAAGTCATATTATTAAGCTCATACTTAAATGAGATGCAACTTTGTGGTTTTCTGTAAAAACTAGAGGAGTTGAACTTAAAAGCAGGCTCTATTCTCTGCCACTCTGGGCAACTCTGAGTTCAGAAAACATGACTTTTGAGTTTAGTGCAGAAACTACAGCTTTAGGAGCATGATGTTCCAAATATGGAACTTCAGAACATCTAAACTGTGGACTGTTACCCTTCAGGTTGGATCCATGCGGTGTATACCCCTATGGACACTTTGGTTTTTGGTGGTAACTTTCTACACAGCTTCAACATCCCTATGCAGTTGCGGATCTATAGTATTGAAGACCGCACACGGGTAAGAAGTTTTCATAGAATTTCTGTTCAGTTTCACTGTTTGGATCAATGAATAACATGGAAAAGGATTTTTATCTCAGGGTTCTGAGTAGCATGTGCTATTCAGATGCAATTTATTGTTTCTGAGGAACTAACCATTGGCCTATAGTTAGACTATCTTCTATATTTAATTGACACACTGACCAAGATCAAACTTACCTAAAATATTGTCACTTCATAACACTCACATTAATAAACCTCTGTGGTCTCTGCTAGTCACTTATAACAAAGCAAACCCAAGAATGTAAAATCATAGGATAATACCTTATAATATTGCTGCACTCCTGTTGTTTCTGTTGCACCAGCAGGACCCACTGCTAGTGTAAGATGAAGTAATACTTCCTAAGATGACTCCAGAAATTAGCAGAAACACATGTTTCTAGAACAGGACAGGTCAGTGAAGCTCTCTTCTGCAATCTCCACTAACATGCCGCATTCCAGAAGCAAGAATTTTGTCCTTTTTCGCTTAAGGATCCACCACCTTCCCATTGTACTAGTGGCGGCTTCCACTAGAATGTGGGGAACATTAAATGTTCTCCACTTTACAAAAGCTAGTTTGGGTGAGTAGGAAAGGCACATTTCCACTTTGCCAGTAAAATTCCTTCCCTGCTTTTGTAGGAAGTATGTGGAGTACTTTTTTGGAATAGGCTTGGCTTCTACTGCAAGAATAGAATTATAGTGCCATGAATACTAAGGGCCTATGTAAATTCTGATGGAAGTCTATCATGGTAGGAAGGGTAGAGAAAATAGGTACAATTCTGGATTAGGTGAACAGTCTATTTGCTCTTCCTTTTCTGCCATTCCTGAATTGAAAGCCATCTGTGAACAGAAGGCATAGTTAGGATTCAAGCCATAATGTCTATCAGGACGCTTGAATAAATGCTAGACAACTTCAGAAATTTCTAAAAGATTGGTGAGAAGATTTTTCCTTAACAAAAGCCATGCAGAGCCTTCTTCTGTGAGGTTTGCCCATTGTGGATAATATTCTAATCTCAATGTTTTCACCCAGTTTTTCTTGGATAGTAGTTTAACTCTCAGATTCCTAATGTCTCTGGATCCCTTTTTGAAAATTGATATTACATTGGCTATTCTCCAGTCCTCTAGAAAGGAGGCTAAATTTAATTAAAAGCTCAAGGGCAGTATCCAGTGCTGCTACTCCACTTATGCTGTCGATGTTGCGCTATCAGCCAATACTATATTCTGGTGCAATGGGATTCCCACATGTGATTAACTTTACACCAAAAGTGTCTTAAGCAAGTGCCGTATCAACTACATAAGCAGAGAGGCAGCACTGGGTATTACTTCACATTTTTAATTTAAGCTCTTTCAGAAAATGTGTTAAGCTAAACATTAAATAATAAAATGCTCTATACTTAAATGTTCCCTGATTGAACTGTCACACAGCATCTTTCTGAGTCAGCCAGACAACTTGTGGCTTCCAGATGCTTTGTCCTAAAACTCTCCTCACTTCTTGCCTTTGGCTAAGCTAAGTATGGCTGATGGGGAATTAGAAGCCAGAGCATCTGCCACTCCTTCTCTATGTATTTTCTGCTCTTTTATTTTTCCTGAAGAAGGGGAATGAAAAGGATGAGAGTAGTTTACACAAGTATAAAATTATAGTATTTCTTCAACTCAGGTGTCTTTTACTTTGCCTCTTGGTAGGTCCCAAATAAGTTTCGCTATCCCTTCTATTATGAAATGTGCTGGTATGTCCTGGAACGCTATGTCTACTGCATTACAAACCGTTCCCACTTGACCAAGGACTTTCAGAAGGAGTCACTCAGTATGGGTAAGAGCTGCTACTTAGCTTTTATTGCTCCTTGCTACTGTGATATCCTACAATTTGCTCCATTCCCACTGAGGAATGACTTTAGGTTAACAAAATAGCTTCTAATTTTCACAGGTCAGCCTTGGATGCCATTAGTATGCCTTACATCTTATTCAGGACCTTTCTTTGTTAGAACTTCTACTGTTTTTGGAGAAGATGGTCTGAAACATGTCAAGAATGCCAATAGCTTAGCTATGCAGTTTCCAGTGTACACATTTTGCCCCGTTGCACCTGAGTGGCAAATGGGCCACATCCTCTATAGATTTATTTTCCCTGCTATGGCTGCTGTACAAGCATATGTTCATTATTCACTTTGATTTCTTCTACAGCTGCCTTAACAGGAGGACCTATTCAGTTTGATATCACTGTTCTGGCTTTTACATACAGATATGGAGCTGTGCAGCTCGGAGTCAGGAAATGTGGATGAAGATGATGCAACAGCAGGGAAAGAATCACGCCGCCCAGTCACCAGACGATCAGTCCTCACCAGCCCTATGGCCAATGGTGCTAATCTAGACTATGAAGAACTAGGTAGAGGTTGCCGGAGTTTGCCAGGTCTCAAGAGAACTCTCTCCATGGACTCTGAGTCCAGCCGAGGCTCTCACAATGGCCAAGCTTGGGACTCACATAGCAGCAGCCCTCATAAAGGCAGGAAGGTGCACCTGACACAATTTGAACTTGAGGGTCTACGCTGTCTGGTAGACAAGCTGGAGTCTTTGCCTTTACACAAGAAGTGTGTACCCACAGGCATAGAGGATGAGGATGCCCTTATCGCAGATGTTAAGGTATGATAAAATCAAATGTCTCATTTTTCTGTATTGCGATTTGCGTTGTTTTTCAGCACCAGCCACAGTAAGTTAGGAAGGACAATAAGCAGCCAACAGTTTATGCTTACATAGACCACATTCTGGCCAAACACAAAACCCAAGGGCTGTCCTGGTTAGTTTTCTACTGGAGCTATGTTAGCTATTTATTATTTCTTTCTAAAATTATACAGTCTGTGTTCCTGGGCATACTTCATGATGTGAGCACAATTGGTGACTTGATCACATGTTTTAATAGTGTATAATCTCTGGTACAGAGTCCTGTAGAGTTGTTTCATGCCACTAGAAGTCAAACAGAAGAAGAGAAGATGATCTTCCCCAGCTTTATCCATATGCAACACTGCACAGTAATAACCCAACTACAGTATATCACAGAAGTGAGTACACCCCTCACATTTTGTAAATATTTTATTATACCTTTTCATGTGACAACCCTGAAGAAATGACACTTTGCTACAATGTAAAGTAGTGAGTATACAGCTTGTATAACAGTGTAAATTTGTTGTCCCCTCAATATAACTCAACACACAGCCATCAATGTCTAAACTGCTGGCAACAAAAGTGAGTACACCCCTAAGTGAAACTGTCCAAATTGGGCCCAAAGTGTCAATATTTTGTGTGGTCACCATTATTTTCCAGCACTGCCTTAACCCTCTTGGGCATGGAGTTCACCAGAGCTTCACAGGTTGCCACTGGAGTCCTCTTCCACTCCTCCATGACGACATCATGGAGCTGGTGGATGTTAGAGACTTTGCGCTCCTCCACCTTCCATTTCAGGATGCCCCACAGATGCTTGATAGGGTTTAGGTCTGGAGGCATGCTTGGCCAGTCCATCACCTTTACCCTCAGCTTCTTTAGCAAGGCAGTGGTCGTCTTGGAGGTATGTTTGGGGTCATTATCATGTTGGAATACTGCCCTGTGGCCCAGTCTCCGAAGGGAGAGGATCATGCTCTGCCTCAGTATGTCACAGTACATGTTGGCATTCATGGTTCTCATACATGGTTGGCACTCAATGAACTGTAGCTCCCCAGTTCCGGCAGCGCTCATGCAGCCCCAGACCATGACACTCCCACCACCATGCTTGACTTTAGGCAAGACACACTTGTCTTTGAACTCCTCACCTGGTTGTTGCCACACACACTTGACACCATCTGAACCAAATAAGTTTATCTTGGTCTCATCAGACCACATGACATAGTTCCAGTAATCCATGTCCTTAGTCTGCTTGTCTTCAGCAAACTGTTTGTGGGCTTTCTTGTGCATCATCTTTAGAAGAGGCTTCCTTCTGGGATGACAGCCATTCAGACCAACTTGATGCAGTGTGCGGCGTATGGACTGAGCACTGACAGGCTGACAATGCTGGCAGCACTCATACGTCTATTTCCCAAAGCCAACCTCTGGATATGACGCTGAGCACGTGCACTCAACTTCTTTGGTCAACCATGGCGAGGCCTGTTCTGAGTGGAACCTGTCCTGTTAAACCGCTGTATGGTCTTGGCCACCGTGCTGCAGCGCAGTTTCAGGGTCTTGACAATCTTCTTATAGCCTAGGCCATCTTTATGTAGAGCAACAATTCTTTTTTTCAGATCCTCAGAGAGTTCTTTGCCATGAGGTGCATGTTGAACTTCCAGTGAGCAGTATGAGAGAGAGAGAGCAATAACACCAAATTTAACACACCTGCTCCCCATTCACACTTGAGACCTTGTAACACTAATGAGTCACATGACACCGGGGAGGGAAAATGGCTAATAATGCCCAATTTGGACAGTTTCGCTTAGGGGTATACTCACTTTTGTTGCCAGCAGTTTAGACATTAATGACTGTGTGTTGAGTTATTTTGAGGGGACAGCAAATTTACACTGTTATACAAGCTGTATACTCACTACTTTACATTGTAGCAAAGTGTCATTTCTTCATGGTTGTCACATGAAAAGGTATAATAAAATATTTACAAAATGTGAGAGTTGTACTCACTTCTGTGATATACTGTATATATAGCCTGTGTCCCTATCTTTCAGTAGCTGGGAGATGCTTGAGCCTGGCTTTGGAGAGGTTTTATGGAAGTTGGTCACCTTTGGTAAGGTCATTTTTGCTATGTTTTGTGCTTGACCTTCTTGCCCTGCAGAGCACCAAATAGATGTACAAAGACCCAACACATGCACAAATATCATGCACATGCACAAAGGCAGCAGTGTATCCACTGTTTCATTAACATTTTCATCTTGCTCCTCTCACATGGTGGCATTTAAAAATGAACTTACTCAGCTCAAAAGGGTGAGCAAAATCATTTCATCAAACCTGAAAGGCAGAATTGAAGGCTTTTCTTTTATTGGAAGCTTACTGGAAGTAATGAATAAAATCTAAGTAGTAGAACTACAAACAGCTCAACTCTCTGGGAGGTGATAAAGTTGCTACTTGTGTTTCTGTTTTACTAACTATGGAAAAAAGATGACTTAATGCCAAGGTTTCCAGTGAAAAGTTAGTGTCCAAACTACCCTGGTATCTTAAAAGCCTGATAAAAATAACGAGCACTTAAGTAACAACATTGTTTAATTTTTGTTCGTTTCAGCTGGCTTTGGTATAGAAGTACTCGGAAGAGTAGCTTCTAAAATAGCAACTTAAGTATGAAAATTGGCATTTGGCTGTACAACATCTGCTTCCTTCATGATCTTTTGAGCATTTATGGAGTATGCTAAAACAAAAATCTGAAGCAAAAAAAGTGTAAATCATATAATTTACTGTTGACTAGCATTTCATTAGTTTATAGCAGTGATGGGGAACCTATGGCACTCGTGCCCTCTCTGTGCCCTCTCTTTCGCACACCCCAGCAGCCATGCACATATTCGGAAAGATTAAGGGTGTGAAGTCACTCATTAACCCTTGGCAGAGCCCTTTCCATCAACATGCGATCTGCATATTTGGAAAGATCAAGGGTGACTCCTGGCTGGTCAGTGAGCTGCCAAGGATTGGTTGGACTGTGATTTTAGCAGAAGGTAGGAAAGGTAGGAAATTCACTCAGGTAGGAAATACATTCAGATGCCTTTTCAGGGCCTGCCAAAAGCTGGTGGTCAGTGGAATGTTGCCCCCTTGTGCTGGTGCTCAGCAAATTCAGGTTTTATTGCAGTGTTGGCACTTTGCAATAAATAAGTGGGTTCTGAGTTGCAGTTTGGGCACTCGGTCTCTAAAAGGTTCGCCATCACTGGTTTATAGCCTCTATAGACTATTCCCTAGAATTCAACAGGCTACTGATTGAGCTATGAACCTTACTTGGGACTACTTTGTCTCACTGTTTCTGCTTGAGCACTTAACTTCCAAATATAGATACATGCAAACATAGTCACTTGCTAATGGTGCATACATGGAGATGGCAAATTTTGCCAGTTTGCTATTCATGCATTGTCAGTCAGATCTGATTGTATGTGTATTTGAATGCCATTTATAAATTAGCTGTTCGTATCTACATTTTGGAATTTGTTCCAAGTTCAAAAATCTTTAGAGGTAAATGGAGGAAAGGAATGTTAAAGGGAATCTCCAGTTATATATGTGTACTTCATATTGTGGTACAAGGAAGTATACCATCTAGTAGCTGTGCTAATTCAAACCCTGAATGTATACACTGGCATTGAAAGTACACTTAAGCTTCAGAAACCTGATGTTTCATGTATTTTTCTTGCACCATTTGTTGTAGAACACTTAAAGATACATAAGCACATTGCTTGCTTAACCAGTTCTGTTTATTTCAGCCTTCTGACTAGCCAGTAATGCAACATACCACCCAGTAATACCTGCTTGGCAGGTGTAGCACCTGCTTGTATTTGATAGTTGCTATCATGGATTTGCTAGTGTGATGAATACTGAAATCTTGAAAATGTTGATTGTGAGTGTGACATGGCAGTGTTAAGAAACTGTTACTCAGATGTATAGCATAAATATTACACTGAGCTTTTTGAGATCTCAGAAGATTGGCTTCAAATGCACTGGATAGCTTAGGATGAATATGCTACAACAAAAGTATCCATTTTCACTCCCCATGTTTCAAGAGAGGGACATTTGCCCTCTTCCGAGTTAGAAATACCATTGTTGGGAATTTAGCTGCAATCAAAATTAAGCCAGTTTTGCTTGTGTGGAAAATAGTGGCACAGGGGCAGGCGGTGTGGGGAGGGGATAGCTGCAGTAGAGAGAACGGTTAAAAGCTTTCTGTGCCGCTCTCTGAAGTCTGCCACAGTCAGCCCTCAGGGGTGCTGGCCCTGGATTCTCCAATTGCAGTAGTGGTGGGGGAGGGGGGCGAGAGAGGTTGCTTCGGCTGTCGCTCGGGCCAATCAGCACGCAGCCAGCAGCTTGGTCCAGCCCCCTCCCAACTCTGCAGCAGAACGGCTTTGCCGTTCTGTTCCTCGCTTGCTTTCTCGGTCTCCTTTCTCTTCTGCCATCTTCCGTTGCAAAGCATTGCTGGGAACTGCATGTGGGTGACGCAGCAGCATTGTTTGCAGGCACAGGAAGCTTCCGCTGAAGGGTTCTGGAAGGCGCATGCTGCTGGCGGGGCAGCTGCTTGGGCTGGCAGAGTTGTAAAGTGATCAGTTATTCTGAGCTCCTTTGAAGAACGGGGATTGTTCTGAAGTAAATTGTGTACTGGGGAACAACTGAAACCGAAGCACTGTAACTTGGCAGAATAGAAAACAAAGGGACTCGGAAACTTCCTCCGAGACTCTCGGCACCTTCAGTGGAACGAAGCACGCAAGGTCAGGCAGCTACGAAGCTCTGGGGAATGGTTCACAGCTGGGAGCGGGGTTCTGTTGAGGAAGTGAGCTGCTGCTTCCTGCAGGAATGTATTACTGGGGCTTGCCGACGAGACTCTGCTCGCAGGGCGCTTATCTGTAGTTTGTTTAGAGGTTACTTGTATGGAAGAAATTGTAGGAGAGAATGCAGGGGACCCTTTATTTCGGCTGTTACAGCGCAGGAGTCTGTCTCTTTCAAAGTTGCCTTATGATCCCGGAGTGCATGGGGATGGCATGTTTTCTTCTCCGGATGAGCGCGTGCACTCTTTCCAGTCTCTCCCGACCTTGGAGGGGTGCTTTTTCCTGACGTCCCCGTGGGTTGGGTGTTTTCATCCCTAGAGTTTGCACGCCTATGCAGCTACCCCTGAAGTGCCTCAGGCTGACGTAGAGTGCGTTTCCCCTTCTATCCCGTGAAACATGCGCCTTCCTGCCCTCAAATGCCGACCTTTCCTCCTAAGTATACGCTGTGAGGAAGAGGGCGGGGCTTGGGGACTGCACGTTCTGCCGGGCTAGCCAAGACAGTCACTTCCTTCCACCCACGGCCTTCTCTTGATGGGTGGAGAAGCAGCTGCAAAGCAGGGTGGATGAAAATCGATTTAAAAAAACGATCTGAGGCAGGGTGTCTTAAGAAAATTACAGATATTTAAGGGACACGACTTTTATTTAAATGCCTTAATAGTAAGACTGGATATCGGGCTCTCTGTCAAACGTTTTGAGTTGCTATTCTGGTTTTTTAAAGGAAGCAGGCACACAAATGTGATTCTTGAGGCCACAGTAGGTCATGTATATTATTACTGCTTGGTTTATGAATATTTAAACTGCTTCTTAACCTTTGATCCAGTTAATGTTGCATACTAGCTATACAACATGACACTGAAATGCCCCTCCAATTCACACACAAAATTTAGGACATCAACATAGTACAAGGCAACTTTATACTGACATACATTTATGATAATACATAGGATACCCATATATTAATTCAATGGGACCCTTACGCTATCAGCTGTCTTCTTAATGAGATTTAATTGAGCCCAATAGACACTTCTTTGAGAACCTGTTTCTCCCTTGTCTTGCTGGTACAATGCCCCCTCTGTTTTCTTTCTGGAAGTTCATCACAGTCTCACTGAAAATTGATGAAGGAATTGGGAGGGATATTGCCCAAAACAGTGAGGGGGCATGCCTCTGAAATTCCTCTTTGTCATGTGCTGCTTTTCAAAGAGCCTGAGAGAAAAATCTGGGATTTTATTCTCAGGGAGGAGTGAGTAGTGTACATCAACTTGTCTCCCCTGGCCATCACAAGTCATTGCAAGAAGAATCTGTCTACCATCCTAGAATCCTGAATGCCTTCAAGATTTGTAGAATGCCTTCTTTGGGACTGTATGAACCAAGTTAAAAATCACTGATTTAGACTGAACCAAAACATTATGGACTACTTTCTATGTTCTGCCTTATCTGTTGTCAGCTTAGACTTCTAGAAAGTTCTGATCATTTAATCTTTAATTAAATGTCCTTGCCTAAGAGTTCTTGTACACATACCAAACAAATTGTTTATTTCTTGTTGTTTCCTTACAGGTGGGTACATAGTTTCTAGTGTAAAGGCATGTAGTCTGTATGACCAGAGCGTGTATATGATAGTACTTGTGTCATATAAAGGGCGCATTTAGTTGCAGATGTTTTAATTGTTCATCGCAGTCAACGAATATTGCTTGTTCAGGGAAAATATTCGGAAAGTCAGTTTAAATCACTGATGTGAATTGGGCCTCTTTCTTGGTGACTTTTAGTAAATGTACGCTGATAGAAAGCAGTTCCCCAGTACAGGCTTCGTATGTGAATATGAATCTGCTTGCTATGGTAAGTGCCAGGGAGAATGAGCCCAGCCCATGCGGTGTTCTTTCCCTCTTGGCAGCAAGAAACACTGCACTCTCTGCACAAGGCGATGCCAGCAATGTAACCATAGTAACCTCAAGTAAATAAAGCACATCTGAAACGGCACTGAGGGGTGGGTGGGTGGGTGGCGTGGACAGCAGAAACATCAGGCACAAGACTTAAAAGAGCTAGTTTGGAGAAGATCCCGGTTCCCCTAGACTGCAGCCACTTTCCATTAACAACTAGCTATAAGCTGATGCTTGGTGGTCACCTCGCTTTGTATGGAAGGGAAGTGCCCAAAAACAGCATATTCTCCTCTTATTGTTAAAAAGTAAAATTTCTGGGCTAAGCAACTGCAACTTGTACGTCTGATCTCACCATACATTTGCAGTGATGCAACAGATTTGGAAAGGACATTTGGTTGAATGAAGGATATGATTACAGTGTAGAAGACACCATACTTAGTCTAAAAAGAAGTCCAGATTTATCTTTCTGTGTTTTTCTTTTTATGGGAGCTAACATGGTGTTAAATGTACATTAAATATATGGTGAAATCTAAGTTATTAAGGAGGTGCTTGGCAAGTCACTATGCCTCTGGCCTTCATCAGCAATGTGGAGACAATAATACAGTTGTATCTTACAAAGCTGTAAGGATTACTATAACAATATTTTTTTCTCTACTATAGCTACTGCTGGAGGAGTACGCAAACAGTGATCCCAAACTGGCACTTACTGGAATCCCTATTGTCCAGTGGCCGAAGAGGGATAAGGTAAATAATGGATTATGATTTCACTCATATAACTGGAAATTTGAGCTGGGCAATATGAATCCTTCTGGTGCTGGAAGGTTTTGTCAGTTAGCAATTTAAGCAAGAAAAGCACTGTTGCCACAGCCCTTCTCCCTATAAAGACAAAGTAGGTTCGGATACACATTGCAGGTACTAAAATTAAAATGCAGTGTAAATGTCAAGATCATGCTTCAGTTTCTAGGAGCTGTCTTTGCCAAAACTCAGAATTAGTTAATGATAAATGCAAGCTCATTATTTAGACTTTCTGCCTCTGGGAGCAAAGTCCTTACTTTTTCTGTGTATGATCACTCCTGTTCCCAGTCTCTGAAATTGCATCTGTCAACATGTTCTTCTGGGACAGATTCTCACTTACTTGGTGATTTTATGAGCTTCCTAATTTCTCACTGTATTTTTTCCACTGATAGCTCAAACTTCAGACTCGGCCAAAGTTAAGATTACCTGCAATCCCTATCACCAAGCCTCATACCATGAAACCAGCTCCACGGCCTGCAACAGTGAGACCCACAGTCTCTCCTATAGTCTCTGGTGCACGCAGAAGGCGGGTGCGATGTCGCAAATGCAAGGCTTGCCTGCAGGGTGAATGTGGCCTGTGTCACTACTGCAGGGACATGAAAAAGTTTGGAGGGCCTGGTCGCATGAAGCAGTCCTGTGTACTACGACAGTGCTTGGCGGTAAGTCTGCTGTGATAGACTGCATGGAACACTGTTTGTCTCTGTGAAAGGCTCACCTTCAGCCTGCTTCCAGTGAAGGGAATGAAGCTCATACTGCTCAAGCATTAAAAGCATTAAAGACATTGATTAAAGCCTTGGAGCCAAGTGTGCTGGATAGCAGAAAAGGGACATAGAGTGGTGTATAGAGACCCACAAAGGAGCTCACTTGAAGCTAAACTGTCCTTGAAGCTAAAGGAGACTTTGTAGTTTGACTTCTTGTTTACTCTTTGTTTGCTTTGTAGCCCAGACTGCCTCACTCTGTCACATGTGCACTTTGTGGGGAGGTAGATAAGAATGAGGATTCACAAGACTTTGAGAAGAAGCTAATGGAATGCTGCATCTGCAACGAGATTGTTCACCCTGGCTGTCTACAGGTGAGGTGGTCCAGGCTCCATACTTTCAGGCAACTGCTTGACCTATCCTGGCACCGATACCAAAAACACATGTTTTGCTGGAAATTACCATTCTGTTTCTTTCTTCTGTAGATGGACGGGGAAGGGCTACTGAATGATGAGTTGCCCAACTGTTGGGAGTGTCCAAAGTGCTACAAGGGTGATGAGGCAGAAAAAGGCCAGGTAGGAAATAATAGTCAAATAGCACCTCATAGCTCGCCTTTACTTAGAAATGCTTTTGCGTTTCTCATTGCTTTTGGGTATGTTTCAATCAAAGCGGCTCAACATCTTGTCTTAAGTGTAATTAAGGTGGGTGTTAAGGTTCATCTGGTGTCCTAAAACCTTGGACTTTTGTTTGTTTCTTTGTTAAATTTATATCCCCTTTTTTTCTTAAGAACTCAAAACCACTTTCTCCATTCTCTTCCTGCTGCTTTCAGTCTTATGTCCACAGCAACAACCCTGTGAGGTAGGTTAGGTTGAGAGTCTGTGTCTGGCCCAAAGTCATCCAGTTGGCTCCATGGCCAAGCAGGGAATAGTACCCAGGCTACCAGACTCCTAGACCCATGCTCTTAACCACTGCACCACACCTGCTATTGTTGCACAAATTAGGAAGTCTTAATAGTAGCCATGTGTGCATAGTTTGGCAGGTGAGCTCTAGGAGGAGCTAGTCATGGAGCAAAATACCTAGAAACAAGCACTGGTGGCACCATGCATGTGATGCATTTATGTTCTCCATTAAGACATAATGCGGTTGTTTCACATCTTTGTCAATGCCAACTTCCTGGCATCTATAGAAAGCTAATCAGTAAGCAAACTCTGGTATCCTGCAGATAAACAGTTCCTGAGAGGGCAGCAGCATCACCTTCCATCAACTGAATAGCGCACACATTATCACTGTCAAAAGCTGAGAATACTGCCCTGGAAGAAATACGGTTGCAAGATCCTAAGCAGCTTTTTGCCAGCCATCCCAGCAAAGAACAATTTTATTGAAGGCAAACTGTATGGAAAGTGGGGGCAACAACACTGAGGGTTAGGTAGCATCTTTTTAACCATCACACAGGTTATTTTAGGGTCATATTTTGTTAGACATTGTCTTCTGAATGGTCAGTATGCCCTTCATTGCTTCTTTCTTGTCTGGGGGAACAGCAATTAGGGACTTACCACCTTTCCAGCAGTCCCAGGGGTGGCATGACTTGCACCTCTCTTCTAGTGTTTTTAGGTTTATCACTGATAAGGTAAAGAACATTGTTTCTTCCCTTCTCTCCTACTGCCTCCCCGTAGTCTAAGAAATGCTAGTTTTGCTGCTTCTCACAGCTGATTTTACCATTGTGGTAAAAATCCCCTGCTTTTAAACAACTCAGAGATGAGTATTCTCTTCCGTCCTTCCCTTAACACCTGCTTCAAAATTAAGTCTGGCAGGAAATCTGAATAAGCTGTGCATGTTCAAGGACTGGTATAAGAGTTGCTACAGTCTCTACTTTGTTTTAGAGTGGGTGTGTATATATCTCTGGAGCACGCAGTCATACTTTGTAGCTTGAGAACATGTTGAATATACATGACCTTCCACTTTGACTAAATGTAGTAGAACATGGGATATTAGTCTTAGCATATTTAACTTGAGAGCAGCTGGGAAGAGGGATTGACCTCAGAGAACAATGGGACAAGAGGAAATGTACTTCCTATACCTTTACTTGAAGAAGGCTTCCATGAATGTTTTGTCCAGAGTCAGTAGAACCTGTTCATAAAGCAAGTATCAGAACATATTTTTTTAAAAAGTTTGAGGCTTTTATAATGACAATCATTCATTTCAATGCAGGTTCTTAGCACTCATCTAAAATCAAACATCAATGAAATGTCAGAAAAATCACAAGTGAATATCCAGTCATTTGAATGTGGTTTGCATTACATTTGTAGACCCTGATATTCAATAATATTGTGTGTTGCTTTTGTATTTTGTATTACTTTCATTTGAAAGGAAAACTGGTAAAGACTGAGGCTTATGAAAAGCTGAAACCTGAGGAGAGCCATAATTTTCATAACACATAAAGCTTGTATGTCAACAAACTATTGCAGTAGTAGAATAACATCCTTGCTTTGCAGATTTCACAGAAGGCAAGATGATGAGGTTGCAGCATGAATAATTTTCTCAAGAAACTGAGTACAAGGCAGTGTTGGGGTCTGATTTCCAAAATATGAAATCACTCCTTTGAAACAGAATATTTTTGCTTATGTACACACACATCCTTTCTCAATCACACATGCATATGCACAAACATACATCCCCTTACTCCCCCATAACCTTATCCCGCCCTGACCTCACTAAACCTGTTTGGAAGTGGGGAAATGGGGATGGGGAGAAAATGCAAGGGAAAGTAGAGAACATGAAAAGAAAGCTCCTGCTGGAAAAGTAAGGCAGAATAAAAGAGGAAGGGAAGGAATAAAAACTAAGGTATGTATCCTTTGTGCGGCTGCTTCTCATCAGTTCATATGCAAAGTGTCCAAAGCGCTGTATAATACAACCAGCTGTGTTAAGCCTTGGCAGAGCCCATGCTTCCTGCTGCCTGCCCCTTTGCTCTTTCAGCCAATGCCTTGGCCATTCTGTTTCTTTTGCATCCCAAATCGGAAGTAGAAATGAAGAGTGTCAGTGCAATCTGTTATTCATTCAACTTCTTCTCCCCAGCCTCAATTGTGCAGCTGCCTCTGCACTCCCATGGCAATTGGGACTGAACAACTGAAACATTTAAAGCATTGAAGAAGGAGTGATAGGCAGCAGATAGCTTAGTGGGTGCACGTGGAAAGTCTTGGCAACACTGTGAGGTTCCCAGCCATAAATTTATTGATTTGGAAGTAATTCTCCTACCCCAGTATTGTAAATCGGTGCACTGTATAGTACTTTCAGTTTTCAATATTTATAATTAACAGATTTCTAGGTTGACACCAGTCAGGAAAAAAAGATGTCCTTTCACTGAAAAAGTTTGGCTGCATCTGAGTTTATAAGAATGGGAATTCTGTTTCCTGTCCACCCAAATGCAAAGTAGTCTTAATGTAATTTATTACATTTTCCCAGTTCCAAGCTCAAAACCCTTGCTATTTTGCCTTTAAATGGTAACTTGCTGCCACTCATTTTGCAGAAGCGGAAAATGGATGATGGCGATGATGACACAGTCCAAGCCAAAGTCCTGCGACCTTTACGAAGCTGTGAGGAAGCTCTGACTCCACCACCACATTCACCTACCCCAATGCTGCAGTTAATCCATGACCCTGTGTCACCACGAAGCATAGTAACACGGTCTTCTCCAGGGGCAGGTCCTAGTGACCATCATGGTGCCAGTCGAGATGAACGCTTTAAGAGGCGTCAGCTGCTTCGTTTGCAAGGCACAGAGCGCACAGTGGTGCGGGAAAAAGAGAACAACCCTAGTGGCAAGAAAGAGCTTTCAGAGGTAGAAAAGGCCAAGCTCCATGGTTCTTACCTTACAGTCACATTGCAAAGACCTACCAAAGACGTGCATGGCACTTCCATTGTGCCCAAGCTGCAGGCGATCACTGCCTCCACTAACATGCGGCACTCTCCCCGTGTGGTCATGCGCCAAAGTTCAGCCAGGACACCCCAGCGGGGTGGAGATGAGGAGGCAGCTGAGGAAGAAGAGGAGGATGAAAGTGCAGATGAGGAAGATGAGAGTGCCGAGGAGAGTGGGGCAGCCAGACTGAATGGCCAGGGGGGAAGGGCACCAGATGGTGAGGAGCTCTGGATGCAAAAGGAGGTGTGGATGTCTGTCTTCCGCTATCTCACTCGCAAGGAGCTTTGTGAATGTATGCGTGTATGCAAAACCTGGTACAAATGGTAAGTGGACAGACCTGCATTCATTACTCACTTACGTGGAACTTCTGTTTTTCAGGCCACTTTACCAAATGCTTTTCAGACCCCTAAGCCAGACTGAATTCTGTCTGTTGAACCACTTCTTACAGAGTTAAATCTAAGCACATGTGAGAGGGAGGGGTGTGTGCAGAAGGCAAAAAAGAAAGTAGATATCCAATGTGTAATTAACTTAAGGAAATGTTATAGATTGTAGTGCTGAAAGCAAACTAAGGTGCCAATTCTAGAAGGAATTAGACAAACAGATAAAATTGACCCTCTCATCTTTGGGAGTAATACATATTTAAGTAGGTGATGAATTGGAGGGAAAAACAGATGAGAGTTACAACACTTTTACTTTTGAACTTCCAAGAGGCACCTGCCTTTTCATTCTTGAAAAGAGAATGCTGGAATACATGTACCTTGAGTGTAGTGGTTCCTACAGAAGTATTTAGCTCATCTTTCATGATTGATCTTGTGCTGCCTGAATCCTGTGTCCTGCTTTCTGATAAAGATGGTTAACCCATGATAGTCAAAATTACGACTGGTTATGAAATCCCAAGAACTTACATGACAACACCAAGCACTATAGGATGTGGTTTCCCTGTACAGATGTTTGGAGGGCATGGAAAATTTTGCAAGAAGCTGGGAAGTTGAAATGCTTGCAAGACTGATCATCTGGTCAATACCAGCATTCACATGTTCCGTTGAGTAAAGGATATGTTAAAGTCAAATTTGATATCTGACAAGGCATAAAAACAGTTTTTAAATAAGTTGTTAGAAAATTGCCTGGTTGGAGCAGTGTGTGATGTGTGTAGTTTCCTGTTGTAATCCCAAGATTCCATATTTTTAAAATGCTGTTTGTCAAATGACTCTGTGTTCAAAACCCAAGGGACTGAACTGCAGCTTTAAATGTTTGGTTTTTACAGACCAAGGATCGCGGTGGTTCTTAAATGGCTAGAATAAACCTCTTGTTTGGCACCATACAGATGAAGCTTATGCATGTTATGCCTGGCAAATAAAATAACCATCCAGTTCATGATAAGCTTCCTGAATCCTAAGATCATCATCTTAAGTCTTTCTACATAAGAATTAGGATTAGGATACTTCTGGCCTAAGTCCTCAGTTTCAGTCCTGTGATCTGTATAGGCAGTATGCCATTCCCATTGCAAAAGGTTGGCTACCGCTGAATTCTTAATGCTGTAACTCTCAAGTAACTATGAGTTCCACAGCTCTGGAAATAGCCATGTCTTCCCCATTCTTCCTCTGTGGCCTTGAATTTATTTTTTTTAATTTGGGAATCTGGTGCCAGAAACCTTTGTTGGAGACACTTGAGCCTTTCTTAAAAGTCTCCTCATCCTGGAAAGATACCCTGGACCCTTCCCTCCTCCATCTGATGATCAGCTTAAAGTCTGAGGACAGCTCCTCCAGAGGACAAGTCAGTATAGCCTGGAGTCATAAGTTAAAGGATCACAAATCTGAACAGGCTTTTCTGCCCTCCACAGGTTTCCTGTCAGAGAGGGGCATCTTAGGACTGAGAGAGGAAATATGTAATTAACAAGCTTGCAAGTGTTGTCATTCCTCAAATAGGATCTAGTCTGTTTTCCTTCTGAAAGGAGCAATTTTAGAGAATTCAGTAAGATGCTTCTTAGAGAACATTCTCTGATGCCACTGATCGGAAGGCGGAAGTATCCTTCCAATTACTTTAAGATATTGTCCCTCCTTGTGTTTTTAAGGCATGCCATGGGTGATTAGCAGGGCCCAAATTATACCTAAGCATTACAAGGCTCATAGGTCTGAACGAGAGGCTTGAAGGTGACTGAGGCAGTAATCTTCTTAGGCAGTTACTTCAGGTATCTTTCAGTGGCCTGCAAGAGATATGGCCCTTAATTAATCTCTACAGGCAGAACGAAGTTAAGTAGTAACAATGGAAGAAAGAGATTATGGGAGGTGCCCCTGTTAGGGTGGAAAGAGAAGTTAGCTGAGCCCAAGAAAGAAGAAAATCCCATTCCAGATTGGGAAGTTCTCACTTTTTGCCACACCTCAGTTTCAAAGAGCTGCTCATCCATTACCGCTCAGCAAACTAGCTCATCACCAGAACAGATCCTGCCACTGAATGTTACTCAAGAACTAATATATACATAGATACAGTGGAAGAAAGGTGTATTCTCTATTTAATCCAGTATGTATGTTTTAGGTGTGGTGATAGAAGATTGTGGACAAAGATAGACTTGAGTAGGTACAAGTCCATCACACCCCTGGCTCTTGGTGGCATAATCAGGAGGCAGCCAGTCAGCCTTGACCTCAGTTGGACCAATATTTCCAGAAAGCAGCTCACCTGGCTCATCAACAGACTACCAGGTGAGTGTCTTATAGTCCAGCACAGGGAGTGGGTATATCTTTCCAGCATTAGCTTCAATTCAAGGACATTGAACTAAATAGAACCAACTCCCATATTTGGTCAGTCACTAAGGCTATTTGTGAATGCAAGTTTGGATTCAGGATACTATAGATTTGCACTATTCTGCCCTTCAAAGGTAACCATAGATTAGATTGCTCCTTGGCCCATAACTCTGACAAGTTTTGTGGCAAAATTTATAGAATCACAAGGAAGATTTCATATGGAATGATGGCACAATCATCTGAATGCATACTGGGGTCTACAACAGCCTCTCCTGTAGCCTGAAATAAGAGCTAAAAATATTTTTATGTTGCCCAGCATTTGGTTGGGGAGGGAGGAGGCATGTGTTCTTTTGTTCATTTCAAAGAAGAGTATAGAAAAAGACGCATTCTGAGGTGAAGGATTCTAATGCTTTCAACTGTTTCATCTGTCACTGTACCAACAGGCCTCAAAGACCTCATCTTGGCAGGCTGCTCATGGTCGGCAGTATCTGCCCTAAGTACCTCCACCTGCCCCCTTCTCAGGACCCTCGATCTTCGGTGGGCAGTAGGAATCAAGGATCCTCAGATTCGGGACTTGCTCACACCCCCATCAGATAAACCCAGTATGTATTGTCCTATGGATGCACCAAGAATCTCTGTTTGCTGGGGCGGGGAACAGACAAACCAGAAAAATGTGACACAACACAAATCTTGCAAGGGAAAGATTCTGGCTGGAATGTCTACTTGCTCTAGAGAGGTAAGAGACTATTCGTTCAACATTCTTGCATATCTTTCC
The DNA here is from genome assembly GCF_004798865.1 of Varanus komodoensis. Taxonomy (NCBI): domain Eukaryota; kingdom Metazoa; phylum Chordata; class Lepidosauria; order Squamata; family Varanidae; genus Varanus; species Varanus komodoensis. The sequence continues at coordinate 229,936 of NW_025335798.1, forward strand.
ACAGGTCAGGACAATCGCAGTAAACTCCGTAACATGATAGACTTCCGGTTGGCTGGGCTGGACATTACTGATGCCACACTCCGGCTCATCATCCGCCACATGCCTCTCCTCTCCCGACTTGATCTTAGTCATTGCAATCACCTTACAGATCAGTCGACCAACTTGTTAACAGCTGTGGGATCTTCTACACGAAACTCACTCACTGAAATCAATATGGCAGGTATGTACACTTGAGAGCTTTCTGGGTGTTTCTTTGATCCTTGTTTATGGCCTGTCTCGAGGTGCTGAACATGCAAAGGCCCTGTGCCCTCCTGCTTCTCTGAAGTTTCTCTGTTGCTGGTGGAAAGGGGTGCTTTCTATCTAAAATGCTATGGCAGGTTTTTTCTTCAGGACAGGGTGGGTGAAGGGTTAAGAAACAATAGTTATATTGTTGTCCAAAGTGCTTATTACCATATTTTACAAACTTTTCTGCTGCTCTCCCTGCATGTTAATATATCAGAATAGGCAACTGAGGGAAAACTTAGCTGCAAATCTGGATGTATTGTGCCCATGCAAATAGTCTTTCTGAAAAGCAGTTCATTCACATAGTTAAATCAATTTTGATACATGGTAAAAGCATTTAGGTGGCCTCATCACAGCATTTGCATTCAATACAGGCAGAGGGATCAGCCTAGATGGAGAACTACTCTTATGGGAAGTGATGGACTGCTACTTAGAATCTAAATCTTTTTGTTTCCTAGTTCACAAACAGTGCATACTTTGTGTGTATAGTTTATCAGGCCAGTCTTGTTCCAGATCTAGCTGCAACAGCAGCCAGTCATGCTGCCTTGAAGTGCAGCTCAGTTTTTATTCAGAGTGATCAGGTAATCTGCAGGTCGGAGGTTTAATAGGCATAATGGAAAACCTGTCCCTCTTCTCCTCCTCTACGGCAGGTGCTCAGTCTGTGCACCGTTAGGGAAATAGGCATGGGCATTATGCAAATCGTAACGTTGTCCTCCTCTCCACAGGCTGCAATAAGCTCACAGACCAGTCCCTGCTGTACCTGCGCCGCATTTCTAATGTCACCCTGATAGACCTTCGTGGCTGCAAGCAGATCACCCGCAAGGCCTGCGAGCACTTCATCTCAGACCTGTCAATCAACAGCCTCTATTGCCTGTCTGATGAAAAGCTGATTCAGAAAATCAGCTAGAGTTTTGCCACAGACAGACTGAAGAGAAGGAAAGATCCCAGACAGCCCCTCTTGGAGAGCAGACCCTCCCCCGATTTCCCCCACATCCCCAGGCAGGGAAGGTGCCAGCCTGAGTGTGACTGTAATGTCCCTCTTCTGCTTGGGGCTTCTGCAGACCAGAAAATCTCACCAGGCATTTGAGGAAGCGGCAACAAGAAGAGATTGCTGGACGGCTGCTCTTGTAGGGTACTTGCTCATCCGCTACATGCTCTAACTTGATGTTTTGTAGCAGTGTTTTCAGGAGGGAAATGCCCCCTCCTCTCAACCCTCCCCCCTCATAAATCCCGCAAAAACAGATTATGCTTCCCTACCAGATTATGGGGAAATCAGACCTAGATGGTGTAGAACCAGGTGCACTTTTGCTCCCTGTTTCCCTGCTGTCTTGGTATATGATTTGATACTAAGTCATTGGGCTGGGAGTAACTTCTTTTGCCTACCACACTCTACTAAAATATTTTTCTCACCCTTCAGCAGTTGAATGGGCAGCTATTGCTTTGTGCTGATTACTCAGAGCTGCAGTGTCCACGATAGTAGTGCCTCTTGCATGTACCTTCCAACTCGAGGCTAGTGAGAGGGTGGCTGAGTTTTCACATGGAGGGAGTCGTGTTCTTGTCCTAGATTTTCTAAAGGTCAAGTAAGCATGTTCTACCTTTCCTGCTATGAAAAGATGGCAGCATTTTTAGAGAGAGAGCTGCAGTAGAGCTTTGAAGGCTTGAGAGGCATCTATTGGGATTCTAACACCAGCAGAAATGGTCTCTGTTGTCCTGTGGTCTGCTGAAACAAGCATTCTTGGAGATGTGGGCTAGAAATAATGCCTACATCTTGTGGGGCGCGTAGCTGTTGGTTCTTGAGCTGGGAGGCGGGTGAATGCCCCATTAGCTGCCTCTCTTCCTTTGCAATGAATGGCCGGTCCAAAGAACTTCTCTCTTGGGCAGCAGAGAGCTATTTGCACTTTAGAAAGGAAGGTAATGTTTTGGATCCCTATTTTATTTCCCCCTGCCCGAGTGACTGGATACTCCTTCCAGCTGTCTGAGCTTGTCAGGGTTTGAATGCACACTTTGCACTCTGCTCTCTTCCCCATAGTGATAGCACAAATTAGACTGCCCCTCACCCCTGCCTCCCCCTCTGAGCCTTGCATGGCAAAAATGAGCTCTGCAGTGTCTGTGCGGCCAGGGAAAGGAGGAGAGATTATAGAGTTGGAGGAAAGCCCAATGTACCCTCGCTGCTTCTGAAGCAATAAGGGATAGGGAGGAATCCACCCATAGCTCTCCAAATTGCCCAGCTCAATTTTATTGAAAGCTGTGGCTCTTGAGCCTTGGGGAAGAGCAACTTCCCCTGCACTGTTGGGGATGGGGTGGAGGATATATATTTAGATCTACTGAAATTCAGAGGTTCCCCCTCACTTCCATATGAGAAGCAGGCTTCTTTGCCAAGAGGACAATGCTAGTGTGATGAGTTCCAGAGTGCCTCAGTACACAGGAGCTTTGCTGCAAAACTAATTTTTTTCTGCAAAAATGCCCATTGATCTTCTTCTCCTAGGAGTGGAAACTTTCTGCCTTGTTGTGTTGGCTCCTGTGGAAAAAAATAATATAGATTTTTTTTTCTTTCAAAAGAAGAAGGTGAGAATAGCCATAATTAGGAGATTCAAGTGCATCTGCCCAGATAACTCCCACCTTGGGGATTCCTAGGCTCTGGGTAGTTTATGTTTTTGTTTTCTCAAAAGTGGGAGCACCTTCACAACTCTCCATATGCATTGATCAGCCTGAGAAGTGCTGAACTGCAGCAAGTTGGCATGTCAGGAGCATTAGTCTGGGAGGAATCTCATCCTGCAGCAAGAGGGATGAAACAAGCAGCATACTGACCGGGGAGGGTATTGTGGTTTAGGCTTTGCTGTCCTACAGCCTTCTCAAACGTGGCCCTCAAATGACTGTGGCTCAAGAGACTTAAAAGCAAATTGTGAAACTTCGTTGCCTAAAACCGGCCACCACCTTAGAGGGCAAGTCGTGACATAAAGGAAAGAGAAATTATATATAAAATCACTTAGTGATTAAAAAAGAATACATGCTCCCTAAATAAAACTCCCTAAAGAAAGTCACTATTGTCTAAAAGGGTTTGGTTGTTATTTTGTGTTTCGTTTGTTTTTTTGAAGAAATTGTAAATATATATTTTTTGTTGCTAACTTAGAGTCAAATTTCCAATGTTGTGCTTTAAAATTAAATGTAAGCATAAGGGTAAAAGAAACCAAGTCTTGCGCTCTCTCGGTTGACATGTTTAGGGTTGGGGGATATTTGGGGCTAAAGGGAGGGGAGCTAGTTGGGATTTTTCATTTTCTAATCATTTGCCAATAATGGTTTTAGAAAATCTTTCCTCAAACATATTACCGCAGGAATGAGACACAATTGAAAGGGGGAAGAAAATATACCAGCCTCTGAAGGGAGACTTTGTTTCATGGGGTGGATTTTGGAATAAAAATTTCAAGAAAAAATGTGTGGGTCTGCATATTGATTATAATGTAAGCTCAACTCAAAGTTACTCAAATCCCAGGGTAAATGAAAGAACTCAGTGAGTAACTTCACATGCATTTGCTTTCCCTATATTCAGGGACTTGTATACTCCTTGCTATTAAAATTTTGTATTGGTTAATACAAATTCTGTGCCCAGAAAAGCTGGATTCTGCATCCTCTATCCTACCCAATTTGCATAGCTTCGTAAAGTTAAAAATAGAATATGGAAATCTTGCTCTTCATCATAGACTGATTTAAACAGAGCCATCTCTCAGATTTTAGCTAGCAGTATCACCATCCTTTCTAGTGTATCTTCAAAGCCAGGGGACTAGGAACCTTTTTTCCAAAAATGAAACCTGAGATCCTCAGGAAGCTGAATTCTGCATCTAACACTACTTTGGGCTCACATGTAGAAATGTCCCATATACACAGCCCATACCAAATTGGAACGTGTTTCCAAGGTTATAGACCTAGCTTGAATCCATCTTCAAGACCAAGGAGCCTGTAGCAATACTTTATTGCCCTACTTGTTAACACATCATACGCTTTTCTTAAAACAAGACATGAACGTTCATGTACTTTCTGGTACAGCAGGGCAACAAAGACTGTAGAAATAGAATCACTGTAGTAATGAGATTCAACCTCTTGATCATCTTCCCAAACTCGTTCCATCTAGATTATCCAAGATGACAGATGCTGTACTGCTATTTATTAGTTTCCATTGCCTTCTCTGGAGCTCATTGCATGGACAGATGTGCTCAAAATACTTCAGGCACAACTGCATCCCAAATGCTGATACCTTTCTCTCTAAATCTGCATCTTCACAATGTGTACGTTTTTTTTTCCTGGTGCATGATTAGCTTTCTGTCTGTTCATAAGGCCTTTACATCTCTGGTTTCTTGGGGTTATCTTTCTCTGATCTATAACATGATATTTTGCTAACCAAGCAAACACTTCTATCTTGATATATTGTAGTGATCTTTCTGATCTGTTTTGGTTGCCAGATACTTACTGATAGGTTTTAGGGGATGTTACATATGTTATTATGAAAGACTAACAAATATTTAAGGTTTTGTCTTCTAATCGGCATTTATTTTTAATAGGTCACGGCAACTGCACCTGTAAAATACTCTGACTATACTTACCTGTTTCTATTCATGCTATTTATATTTGAACTTTATTCCAATCCCTTGTGCTTCGACAGGGCTAATATTTTAGGTCGATGGGTTCACAACTGATAGTTAGATCTAATTTTCAAAACATGCTGAAAGGGTTCAGAAAAGTGAGTATGACTGATATTTAAATAACTTATTTCATAATTGTAAGCTTTCCTGGGATTATAGTGTTGAAGGTGAAAGGTACAAATGTAGTAAGTAAAGAACTTAGACTAAAGAAAAACAGCAAATTGTTCTTTGTCTGCTGGAATGAAGGCTTCAGCTGGGAACAAGCATTGATCAAAGATGCTGAATGAAAATCAATCAGGCAGTTCCAAGTTATGAAGACAAAAGCTTGTAATAGGAAGAGAAACTGCTCAGTGGAATGATTTGTGAATGCCCCACACACAAAGTTGTAAGGGTACTTTTGAAGATACCCAAATTTAGTGAGGGAGTCTGGGAATGATGTATGCAGGAAATGCAACATGAAGTATGCTGACCAAAAAGGAAATGAAAAAATCATGTGAGTTTGTGTCATTTTCAGATCTTTAATGGAGCATTATATTTTTCCTAGTATGTGAATGCCAAAGCCATTCATTGCTTTGTGAACAATGTAGTAGAGAAAGGATCTTTAGATAAGTGTGTAGAGTCCTTTTTCTGAGATAAGAGGAGTACTTTGTGTGAGACAGTTACCAAGAGGCCAGTGATGAACGTTCATGATCAGTGGCACCCACTTTCACTAAGCGGTGTTAGAATTGAAACTGGAGCGCACGTCAGAGTATGTGTACAGCTGTCCTGTGGCGATTCATTATGGCAGTCTTGAGGGACCCCTCTTTAATACCTGGTCTGGGTCTATATAAGGTAGTATCACACACCCATGTGGATGCACACACCAGCATCTTTGCAGCTTTAAAACAGCTTTGCACAACTAAGTGAATAGCTAATTGAATATTTCTACATTTATTTTCTTAAAAAAATAAGCAATGTCACTTCCTATTCATGAAAACTTTTAGTGTCTTCTTCATACAGCCAAATCCCTAGCTCCCTTTTTAGCATAAATTCCACTGTGTGGTCTCCTCCCCCCCATCACCAGTTTAATACTGCCACAATTTAACTTTAAGCCTAAAATCTGGCCAGTGAGGGTGGGAAAGTGCCATCTGCTGAGCATTATTCATGATCTCCATATTTGATGGGTGTTAAATATCTCCCTAGAATCAAGTTTTCTAAATTTGAACCTGCTCTTTCTCATTCATACATTGATTAAAACCAGGAAATTTATACTTGGCCAAAGTAGCTTTCAAGTACTCTGATATTACATACAAAAGTACATTTTGTATAACTGCAAACTGGGGGGGAGACAAAGTATTTTAAAATTAGATACATGTTGCACCCTATGTCACTATGAATAATAAAAGCAGAAGATAGTGATTATAGATAACTGTAAGTCTCATCCAGAAGATGAAGGGTCTGGGTAAGTTGTTTCAGCAAGATCAACTTATTTTAGATTCATACACCTGAAGTTCAGACTGTGAATTTAGTTCCACTTTCACTCTGACTTGAAGCGCTTGAGAGCTTGTTGATACATTCTGGTGTGTTTGCAGTATCTTGCAGTTAATAATGCCAGGATTGTTAGTGAAGAGATAAATCCATGCACAAAATTGCAGTGGAGGCACTCCATGAAAAGTCACAGACCCATCTTGCACACACACTTTTTTGTATATGTGCATCTTCCTTTCAGTTTATTTATAATGTTCACCAAGTGCAGAGTTGCTTAACTGGCCGGTATTTTACTTGTCTAACCAGTAAAGCCACATTTTGTCAGGCAACCACTACTGACATCTGAAAAGCTACAGGCAGTATCCATGTTTACCTGCCCTTTGCCAGTTTCCCACCCTCTCAGCCCTTGACCCACTGCTACCTTTTATCAGATTTTGCCCTGCACTGCCTTTTAACTCGGTACCACTAGTATATTTGGTATTAAAATATTGGCTACCCAATGTGAACATACCAGAAATGTCTTGATTGGGTACAAGTATGAGGTCACAAGGCCTTACATTTAAATAGCAGAGTAAGAAAATAATTTTATCAGTCCTTAATACCAGTTCCAGCCTGTTCTCTCACTAAAGTCTTCTAAGATGGGTAAAATGGGAAGTGGGGAAAGGCAGACTACAATTTTGATCCCTTCCAAAATTAAATGGGACTTGCTTCTCAATAGACATGGATAGGATTATACGGTAAGTATAGGAGGACTGTTGGTTCTGTTGTTGTTGGTTCTGTGATGGTAGAATTCTTCATTCATTCATTAAGAGTGGGCAGTGAGAATTAGTGGGAGATGATACACCAAAAGGAGACCAAGAAAATTAAAGTAGCATTTGCTTGCTCAGTGCTGGTTGGCATGGGAGCAGGGGTGAGTGACCTATGGCCCTCCACTTATTCTGGCCTGCACCTTCTTAGCCAGCCTAATCCATGATGAGAGGTGTTCTAGACCAAGATATCTAGAAGGCCATAAGTTTCCCACTCTAGTTTAAAAAAAAACAGAACTGCAGTTTTCAATGTATTCAGTATACAGAAGTTCAAATGTGAGACAAAGGAGATAGAGCACCAATGAGGGTGTTAGGGAGGATTATTAAAAAAATAGATCAGTGCCCTGCAAAGCTCACCATGTAGAGGGAGAGCTGTAAAAAAGCCACATGATTACCTTAGGAGATAGCAGGCCCGCCTCTTCCTGTTTCACAAGCCTTCATTCTGCAGGTTCTGTTCTAATGAAACGCTAATGCTATTGCTTTGTCATTTCTGGAGCTGAGTATCTGATCCTACCCTAAGAAAATCCAATCTGTGGCTACTTGTTTGAGCCATGTTGAGTTATGGATTAAGTCTCCCAGCATCTCCCTATACAACTTTCTAGATTGTAGAAGAATAAACTACATTAGTCTCTTGCAATTAAAAAAGGGGGAACACACACAGTCCTACCTCTGTACTTTAATTAAGGGATATTTATCCTTATAAATTTACTGTATGAACTTTGAAAGGGTTAGAAGGTGGGAGATAATTTGATGGGCCAAACTACACAGTGAACTATTAGGGGTTTAATATAATGTTACAAGTATTATGGGAGCTCCAGATGGTAGATGGTGAGGTTCCAATTAAAAACAAAGATCCTAAATCCAAAAGGCTGTTCACTCCTTCTTTAGCAGTCCCTCACCTTGCCTCTGCTGTAGGGGTTGTAATGCAGGGAGAAGGAGAAGGTAGATCTCATGATGATGTTTTGAACTTGGGAGGTGGGTCCATAATGCCTGATCTACTTCCTGCCCACCCAACTGTAATATCGCAAAAGGGTAGGCTGGCAATGAATGTTTATTGGGGTTGTTAGAAGCATTAAACCTGAACACCAAGATTCATAATTATTCTTTGTTCCTGAATAGATCAGTCCACCATGGGATTTTAAATGATATTTCATTGGTGCAGCCTCAGCAGCTGGATTTGGAACCTTTCACCAAAAATTGTCAAATTCTTGATGCTTTTTTGGGCGATTGGTTGGTTGATAGGTAAACTGATGGCAGTTGGGTAACCTAGTGCCTTCCAGTTGTTTGGGCTACAACTCCTACATTCCATAGGCAACATGGCAAATAACCACAATAGATGAGGGTGAATGGAGTTGCAGGCAAACACATCTGGAGGACACCCAAGTTGATCACACCTTTATTAGGGTCAAGCACATAACCAGATGTGGATGACATGGTCCAAAATTACTGCTTGCAATTCTGAATACTGATTCTGATTAAGAGTTTAAGAAAGCAAAGATGATTTATTTGTAAATACCACAATATTTTCCTCCATGACACAATCCTTCTTGTGGCTGATTTGTCACATTTGGCTGACAAATCTAGATTTTGACTTAACAAAAGTCTTGAACTTTGGCTTCAGAGTTGGGATTGGATTTTACTCCATATTCTGTTGTTGGCTTCTCACTTAATCTATAGATATGCCCCTAAAATCTTAATTTGGCATGTGACTCACATCAGTGACATGCAAGTTAAAATGAAGTCAAGCAGCAACTTGAAAGCCTCAATTTATCTTATTTTGATTTTTAGTAATTATTTTAGTAGACTATTATCTCCCTGCTTTTTCTAGTCCTAACATCCTAAATGTGAGAGTAAGTAGTGGATTAAAATGTATTAATAGGCTGCCTAATCCTTATTAAGTGATCTTGAACCGGCATCCTAGATGTCTTTTTCATCCACAGATGTGGAAGCTACACCCAGCAAATGTCCCTCTGCCAAGCAGGGTCACAGTGATCCCATTAATAAAAGCAAAGTGGAATGTGACACACCATAAATGCAAACATCTCCACATTTCTGGGAGCAGAAATCTTTAGACTACCTTTCCTCAGTGAAGTTCCTGGTCCTGGCAAATAGTTATTATACTGTTCCAACCACATCAACTGGGATCAGACAGGAGGAGGTCTAGCCCTCTTTTGAAAGAAGGCAAGATTCAGGTTTCAAGCCCAAACCAATCAGATGTTGTCCCGTTCCTCGCTCTACCTACCTGTGATTTACTAAGCAAGCATATTCTGTTCCATCCAACTGAATTCAATTAACATCACACTTTTTGTCTCTAGAGTCGGAACTGAACTCAGTGGGAATTGCAGCTTTAACAGTTGCTCAGTAAATAGATTGTCAAGAGACAGCCTTTGAACCCAAAACCTTTCATACAAAAATAAACTTAAAAATTAAGTACAGTATCACACAACCAGCTTAGCTTTAGGCTTGTGGTTTCTGTGCCAACTGTTAATAAAATGCTCCACAGATTTACAGGATCTGTCTTTCTAATAATGAGTATTATACTTACAGCTCTAAACCCCTATGGAAGTTGAACTTTGCAGTAATGTAATCACTTTATCATCCAAGCTGGAATAGAGTGTTTCTGGAGAAAAACTGTCCTTTTCCGTTATCGCATGATGCCAGAACAGTGCTTCCCTGGCTGGGGTGCTCCTATGTATGTCTGATGTGTAATAATCTTTTCCAGTTCATAATGCTTAAAGATCTAGGATGGATTCAGACTTAGTCATAGAGAAAACCCATTAAAATCCATGGACAACTTCAGATGCATTGATTTCAGCAGGTCTAGCTTCAGTCCCATTTTTATGTGGGAGAGATGCATAGTTTATTGATGAAGCCAGAAAGGACAACCCCTGTCATCTCTGGCATGTGGTTAGCTCATTTCCCCAAATTCAGTAACAGGGATTCTCAGAAGCTTATCAGAAGATTCCTCTATGAAAAGATAACCCACCAACAAGCTTCTCTGAAAAGAAGAAACTGTACCCCAGCCTTCCCCAGCTAATGAGTTATGCCACAGGCTTCCCCAACCCTGTGGCCTCCAGATATGTGAAACTACATTTGCTCTGCTGGCGGGGATGATGAGAGCTGTAGTCCAGCATAGTTTGAGACCACTGGGTCAGGGAAAACTAGGGCATGGCTCAGTGATGGAGTACAGACTTCATATTCAGAAGGTATGTGGACTGTAGACTGTGTAGTGTAAAATTTAAAAAAGCAGAAATGTCAACCACCTCACAAATGCATATAATGTGTTTTATAACTAATACACTTAAATACAAACTGCTTAATAGTGATCAGGCAAATAAACAAAATCCAAGATGTATGACAATCAACAGAAAGTATTTCCACCATAGTCAGCAGGCTTCCTTGATCATCTGGAAATGTCACAAGATCCCAATTGGTCTGTAAGATATGAAAAAGTAATGTCCTCCTATTCCAGAAGTTTTTGATGGTAGTCATTTCAAATGAGCTCCCAGATAAATGTTGAGTGTTTCAGCTGCTTCAGAAGGCTTCAGCCAGATCAAGAAAACACTGGATGACAATCTCATTGCCTCGTTTCATCTACACTTTCCAAAAACCAACAAGACCCACTGTTGTTGCCAGAACTATTCAGACTATTACCATAGTGCAACAACTATGACAGCCAGAGACAAGGACCTCAGGCTGTACCATAAGGGCTTCAAATCACCATTTCTTGGATAAACTACTGGGATAAGCAGCATGAAGAAGGAAATTTTGCAGGCAAGGCAGGAATGTTCATGCCCCCTTTCTTTATGCAGCCCATCTGAAATCATTCACACAAACGTTTTTACCTCAGTAGATGTGGCCATGAATTATTTCATTACTATTGTAAATTGAGAAATAAACAAAACAGAAACCACTAATGCAATTATTAATTTGTAAAAAGCAAAAAGCAAAACACATTCGTTTCTGGAAAAAAGTTATGAAAAACAGCACAGTGCCTCAATCCAATTTACCAAATATAATGAAGAAACAGTAGCGTAAGAGTGGTGATGCCTTCAGGTTACATTTAAATGAATTGTTAAGAATTGTGATTTGAAATACCATTAAGGATCATTAAAGATTAGGAAAAATACAAACACTGAGATGCAGTTAAATAGTCAAAAAACAAACACAAAAGCCACTCTCCAAGCCATAATGAGGTAACAAAGCATGAGTGATGCATAGCCACAGTCCCAGGGGAAAAGATTAAGAGAGAAAAAAGGAAACCGAGGATGGAATTCCATGCAAGTTGAGATAGGAAAAAAGTCTGAGGACTCGCTCCCTTGCTGGCTGGGACATGCTAGGAGTTCTCAATCTTTTCTTCTGTCCAAGCTTCATACATAGAGCTGTATGAAATGGCACAGCTTCTCCTGTTCCAAGAGGCAGGTTGCCTCTTCCTTCCCATTCCCCTTCACCCTACAATGTCCCAAGGAAGAGCTTTGCAAGAGGACTTCTAGGATGAGCTCCGAGTTCACACAGGAAAATGACCGAGCCGGACAGGCCTGGCTAGTGCCGCCTGTGTGCCCAAAAATATGCCCCCATGATCCTTTGCAACATGCACAGGGCTTCCATGGCAGGGGAGGTAGGATTTCTTGGCAGACGAGCTGACATGGAAAGTCAAGGCAGGAAGTTTAAAAACCACTGTTTTCAAGAAAGGACATTTGAAAGCCACTGTTTATTCAGAGCCTAATATGGTAACATTTTTTTGGCTTCCCTGGGAATCCTCCAGCGCTACACCAGTTTAAACATATGATTTCCTCGCCACAAATATGGCATTCAGCCCCCCCACCCCCACACACACATACCCCATTCCCCTCCTCTGCACTGTGGAAATTGGTCTACTGATGCAGAGTGATTTTGTTGTGAGGTGCTGCTAGTCTAACCTGGGACAAGGAGGGTAAATAGGGGTTGCTCCTCCTCCACTGTGGCCTGGACTGTGGGTGTGAACAGGAGAGAAACATCCAGATTTATGGAGCTCATGCGAAGGTTGCCACTTTCTGCCCCATTCCAGTCCTTTGGTCCATGCCTTAAAGGCTGCAAGATCCAGAGCCTGAATACTCAAGTATGTTCTCATCCCATATTCAGATTAAACAATTAAACGTCCATTGAAACATTGAGCAAGATTGTGTTGAGGTTTCAGTGCTGTGACGGCAGTTGCTTACTATATTGTCCAGACTGTTGATGAGAAACAGAGCTGCGGGGGGGGGGGGGGGGGTAATACTTCTAGGGCTGGAATGTGTAGATGCCTCACCAAATCCTCCCTGGGAAACTTAACAGGGATAATTCCAGCATAACTCACTCAAATGTGTGTGCTGAAGAGAACTCGGCTGCTCTGATCTTGCATGCAGAACAGTTGCAGAAATCTTGATTTCTGTATTTTAAGCCCATGATAGAATTAAAGCAGAAAGTGCATGCATACTCTGAAAAGGAAGGCAAATAGGTGAATGTTGCAGTGTTGCAGCAAAGTGTCCTGTGGCGCCTTGGAAGCTAATTTATTACTGCGGGAAAGTTGTAAGCCAGTTACTGCCTTGCATCTGACGGGAGTCTAGGCTGAACAGAAGAGCTCAAGCTGCAGTCCACAAGAGACTGCACAACCCCGTGCGTGTTTGCTTGGAAGTAAGTCCCCATTGTGATCCATAAGCATTTACTGTTGTGTAACTATGTGCTGCATTCTAACCTTCATTTTTAAGGTGTCTCAGGATACACTCTGCTTTTGCAACTGAAAAGAGTTGTGTGAAATCCTCTTGCAATGTGATTTTTAAGGATAATTCAACAATCTTCAGTGGGTTGTAACGTCATATTCCCCAACTGCAGCTTTCGAAGCATTGTGCGCAAAGCAAGCAGCTCATTTTGCATCACCCTTCCTAAATACAAATTTATCTCTGCTGATCTATTATTGAGCTACATCCAACATCACACGAACAGACTTCTCATGCGATGTGGCTTCTCCTTCTGCTCCTCTAAATCTGCTCTGGAGGGTCTCCTGATCTTCCAGATCTGATTTAGGGAGCATGCAGAGAATTTTAAATGGAAGGCAAATAATTTACACTGGAAATGTCCTTTCTGACAGCAGATGGACACCACTGGATACAACCCAAAGACAAATGTCTCCCACCTACTATAAGAAACATTTTTACTCCTTTACTCATTTCCTATTTTCCCTTTGATTGCTTTTTAAAGTTTTGTGCAACCCTGCAGGAAGAGATCCCTCTATGGATTCTAATACCTCATTACACCAACCATATAAACTTCATATAAGAAGGCATCTTTCCTTCCAGAAATAGAAAAACACCCTTCTATTTGAATTATTTTTAGGGGAACAGTGGGCAAAATTGCTTCCATTGTTCCTTGTGCTTTGCTTGGTTCTTGCTGGCAGGCTGCTGGATACATGAAAAACTCTTGATTTCTTCACTTAAGAAAATGCAAGTCAAGTACCTATGCCTGTACCTATTTTCCAGAAAGAGCATTTCAAGGACTGAGTCAAATAGTGCCAAGAGATAAAGTTTGAGGAATTACTGACAAATTAAAAACCATTAAGTTTTGCAGTCTAGATGTAATTTTAAAAATGCAATCTGTCTCAAAAATCAGGTTTGGAGCACAAACAACTAAGTAAGGCTTTGTCTTCATGCTCAAATTGTGAGCTTTCTGGAGGCATCTAGGTGGCCTCTGAGGGAAGCCAACCACTCAACTGGATGGATATTCAGTCAGATTCTGCATTACTTTTCTGATGTTCTTAGCCTGGATACTAATTTCTGGGAAAATGCTTGCTCAGCTGCTCTGCAGATTATTTATTTATGCATAGCTTTTAACTTACTGTTCCGGGTTCATTGCCCACACAAGGCAGCTTACAATACTACAGTGACCTCTCATTACAATGAACACATATACTTGTAACGGTAGCAGCAACTAATGATCTTTAAACACCAAATGTGGTCTAGAATAAATGTGTCTTCAAAATTTTCACTTTTAAAAGCCAGTAGTGAGAAGGCCAGACAGATCTCCCTGGGAAGAAGGATTAAAAGTTGGGGAGCCACCACTGAAAAAGTCCTGTACTTTGCACCCATTAGCCTAATGGCTCTTGCTGCTGGGCCAGCAAATAGGGTCTCTGATGTTATTTTAAGACAGGAGCAGGCAGGTATTCCACTGAATGAGTATGTCCTCACTCATAACCAAAGGTGTGCTGTAACAGTTTGTTATTACATAAAATGGCATATAAATAAATAATATACCCATCACATTTCACACAGAATGCTCATGGCCACTGGAGTTTCAGATTCAAAGGTCTTCCAGGATCCCATTCTCTGGGCTGAGGTGCTAGCCAGCTCTTCTGTGGCACCACAGAAACTAAGCTGCTACTAGCTTAGAGAGCTGTGACTTCTACTTAATAGAGGATCTTTTGACAGCGGAACAGGTCAGCTGATGGCATCAAGTGAGGATAACCAAAAAAGGAAGCAGCATAGAGAGAACAGAAGACCATATGAGACCATTTGGAAGGAGATGCAGCAAACTCAGGCTCTGTATAGAAATGAAAAGGATGGGTAGATTATGCTTTTTGCTCAGGGATTCCTTTATAACCAAGTGGGGAATAAAAGAAAAGGAGGAAAGGCACCTCTATAGAATTCAGTGAAGGAAAGTTAACTGTGTTAACTATACCCTGGGTTTAAAAAAGGGACTACTGTATGGTTATTGAGGCAGAGGTAGAGTACGACTCTGCCTGTACTAAATATATGCAATATAGCAAGCAGTCAGACAATTGGAGCAGCTAACCCAGAATTATTGACACAGAAGGGGGCTGCTGTACTCGGACCTTCCTGTGGGTCTCTGGCTGGCCACTGTGTGGACAGAATGCTGGACTAGATAGACCTTGCCCTGATCCAGCAGAGCTCTTCTTAAGACGAACAGCAGTTCTCTGGGGCATCAGGCAGGGTGGGAGGCTGAACGTGGGACCTACTTTGCACAAAACAGCTGCTCTACCTACTCAGCTACAATGCGGTTGTACATTGTCACAAAAGTGCAACCTGGTAATTTTTAAGTTAACTGCATGTTCTTAGTCTAGTTCAGCATGAACAGATGGCGAATTGCTGTGGCCTATGGACCCACTTCTCATATCGAATGCAGCGCCTCTGTGATAGACATGTTTGGTTTCCTAACAAATAGTACCCTAGAAGTATAGAACCAGACATTTGAGGGCATGTTTAGGTTTTGACTGCGGCTTCAAAATCCCCAAAGCAAAATGTGGAAATATTCTTCATTACAAAAAGGTTAATTCAAGAAAAGTGGAACCTATATTTTGCAGTTGAAGAAAATAAACATCAAATTAATTTTCACTAATGATAGTCCCTGCTTAAATACTGATGGCTAAGCTTGAAGGGTAAGATAATGCATAGTTATAAGAAATGGAGAGCCACTCTGGTATAGCGGTCAAGAGCATGGGACTGGGAGCTTACTGGGCGACTTTGGACCAGACAGACTCTCAGTTCAACATACCTCACAGGGTTGTTTTTGTGAGGATAAAATTGAGAGGAGGAGGAAGAGAATTATGTAAGCTACCTTGAGTTTCTTAAAAGGATAAAAGGTAGAATATAAATATAATAGATAAATGCTACTCATTAGGGAGAACCTGTGTGGGTTCTAGTCCCATCTTGGCCCTGAAGCTTACTGTGAAACTTCAGGCCAGTCACTGACTCTCAACCAGATTGTTGTGAAGATAAACAGAGATGAGAAGGACCACATAAACTACCTTGGGTTCCTTGCCAAAGGGAAAAAAGGTGGGGCACAAATGTGGCAATGACTATGGGAAACAAAGCACCTTTAGGTTTCAGAGGAGCACACACCTCAGTTGAACAGGCATATAGTTTGTGTATATAGTCATGGTCACTGAGGTATGCAAAGCCAAAAACAAAAGAGAGGAATGGTTGTTAAATTACACTGCAACCCATGTGACCTGAACTAATAAAAAGCACTACTGTTTCAGCATAGCATTAGTCATTATGAAGAACATAATCAACCACTTTCTAGAGATATCTAAGAGTGCAATCCTAGGCACGTTTAGAAGGGAAAAAAGTCCTGCCATTCCTAGCAACGATAACTGAGGAATGCTGGGAGTTGTAGGACTTTCTTTTGTCTACGCATGCACAGAATCACACCTCACAGAATTTTATGGATGTGAGGAAACCATGTAATATGTACATAGCAAAGAGTGTGGTGGGAGGGTGGGCAGGATAAACACAAGATTGGTGTTCACAAGGCTACCTTTGATTTATGTACATTGGATGAGTGGCTTGTTGACTGTGTGAATGGATTCCACTGGAAAAAATGCAGGAGAGTGGGTAGGAAGGGATGTAGATATTCTCTTAAAGGTTCTATTAGCTGTGGCTATCCATTTCAGCTCTTGGTTTTGTTGTCAAGTTAGTGATAGTGCCAAACAAGTGTTAATGAGACCATACTAAGATCTTACAGGCTAATAGCTGGATTTTTAAAATTAGTCAGTCTAACCCCTTTCACCATGTCCATATTGATCAAGAGGAACAGGTGAAGTAACACTTAGGAAAAGAAGAGCTTGTTTTTTCACCTGGAGATTTTAAACAAATACATATTTGAGAGGAATCTGGCAGGACCTAATTTGCTGTGTCTCTCTTTCAAAGAGAACAAGGTGTCAAAGCCATGAGATGCAAGATCCAATTAAAGATGGGGTCCTTGGCCAACTATTAGGAACAACACCTTAACAGTCTCCCACTAGGTAAGAACATGGAACCAAGCTACTGAAAGGCTCCTGAGTGTAGGCATTTTTAACTTGGAAGTGTTCAAATAAAGCTTGGACCTCAATTGAGGATGCATAACACATGGGAAAATTCTTGCCTTAGGACAAGACAAGGACCCCTCAAAAAACAGATTCTGTACTTACACCCCTGAAGCATTCCACAGAGCAGGAGGGGGCAATGTGGCACCCAAAGGCTCCAGTGTGTCCTAGGACCCTTTTCTCTGTGCCTTGCCTCTCCCACTCCTCAAAAAAGATGGCAAGTTCTTATTGGCAGCTGCAACTGCTTCAGAGCAGCAGGAAAGTGTTTGGCTGCTCCCATGTTCTTTTTCGCAAATGCCTCTGGGCAGTGTATGTGTGGCTCAGAGAAATGAAGAGGCGAGCTGCTGCAGGCTGATGTGGCACATCCATTTTGTGGTCATGTCCAGGACAGTTGCTCAAAGATCCAAATGTGCTCAGAAAGGTTATTTATCTCGGAGGTAGAAAAATGGAACTGTAACCACTCCTTATCAGAACTTCCCAGAATGAAGGAAACTGCACCTGGGCGAGCATTTCAAAAAGTTGATGTAGCTTTTTGATCTTTTTGCAAGTTCTCCACCTGGAACCAATCATACATATGTGAAATATCTATACTTTCCAGTGCTGGATGTGTGCATGCCAGAATCTGCTAAGGTAACCCGGATATTATTTTGCCTAACACTGTTTAACTTATCTTTCATATAGTATCAATTGCTATAGACCGCAAGAGTTTTTTCCACCACAAGATCAAGATCTCGGATGTTTGACCCTGGAGTTGAAACTTTTAACATCTAGTATTTAAGGGTAAGATACTTTAACATAGATTTGTGGCATATGGTATGTTTTCTGGGTTGCACAATAAGTGTTTTTTGCTATTATTTGCAATACTCATTAGTGGGCCTTCCACATAGATGGTTCAATTCTTTTCTCACCCATCAGATGAGTTTCTTTCGAATATATTATGATTCTCTAAATTTCTTCCGTCCCATTACTTAAGTTATCAAGGTAAGTTGCTAGAGGAAGTGCCTTTTGGATCTAGGTCGTGTAGTCGCAGCGGCAGCAGCTAAAGTTATGGTAAGGTGGAGTTACCCGTTAGGCCTCCGAGCGTTTCTCGATTTGAGCACCACCCCCATCCCCGCTGCGGCGTGTTGCTTCGGGCTGCGTTTGAATCGAAATAGTCTTTAAAAAAAGAAAGGGAGGGGGGAGAAGGGGAGGGAGGAAAGGCCTAAGGGAAGCACGTTGCAAGTCCCCCCGCAGTCTCCAGAGGGCAGCATCGGGCGATTAACTTTCTTCAGTGGCGCTTCCATTCCTTGCCTCTTGTCCGGGTGCTGTTGCTTTAAGCTGGACCTAGAGACAGCGAAGGGAAAGCCAGAAGGTGGGCCCCGGATTTCCTTGCCCCTGCAGAAAAACAAAACCACATACAAGAAGGAGGAAGGAGCAGGAGTAGCGTATGAGCTTCAGATCCGCTCGGCCTCCGTCTTAAGCGCTTAGCGTTTATTCTATCAGTGCATTGATACTAATTCATTCTGCGCTCGCCCTTCCTAGCAGTTCGCTGTTCGCGCCCTGATCGCCACGGCACACAGAGAGAAAAACGCTTGACAGATCACGCAGCGATCAAGCCTAAAAGCAGCGACCCTCCACACTGTCGCCGCCGCCGCGCCGCCGATCCTTTTTGACAGGCGGCGAGAGCAACAGCAGGCGGACACACGCGCGAGCGCGTGCACACACACACACACACACACACACACACACACGAGAGAGAGAGAGAGAGCGAGCGAGCGAGCGAGCGAGCTCTGGAGGGAAGGAACAAATAGGAGAGAGTAAGCAGGGTGCAGCAGCAACTGCACCGCAGAAATACGGAAGAAGAATCGCTGCTTCTCTTGCACACGCATCATGTGGGTCTGTCTGTAAGAGGGGTGGTGGGGGGGCCAGATCCCCTCTCCTTCCCTCCCTCCCCCACCCTGTTCTCCCCCTTCCACACACGCTTAGACACGGGCACACGCGCCAACAAGGAAGAGGAGCCGAGGGAGCCGCAGAGGCCGCGGGAATAATCAGAGAACTGATTGTGAGAAAGGAAAGCAGAAGAAATATTTCCTGACAAGATGGCCGACTTGGAGGCTGTGCTCGCCGATGTGAGCTACTTGATGGCTATGGAGAAAAGTAAATCTACTCCTGCGGCCAGAGCAAGCAAGAAGATCGTCCTACCTGAGCCGAGGTGAGCCGGGGGCAGGTGCGGGGCCCAGTAGGAGACATGGCTTAGCTAGGGCTGGGTTGCATGTGTAAATATGCTTGTGTGTATGCGCGCGCATGGATGAGAGATTTGCTCTTTTGAATTGAGCAGGCTAACTTCCTCGCCTCTTATAGAAGGAGTCTTGACGCACCCAGACCCTATAGGATAGGGATAAAGGAGAGAAGAGCTCTCCGAAGTGGCATCTTTCCTTTTCCGTGGTTATGTTACCGCAGTGGGGCACGATGATCGGTTGCCTGTCTCTTTCCTGATGCCTAATTTGGCCCAGATCCCTGACTAATTCCCCCACCCCTACAAGCAGCAGCCGTCAAGCCCCTATGGAGCAAACCCCCTCTCCACCGAGAGTTTTCTGTATTTGCATGTCACAGCCCCCCATGCTTTCTCTGCACATATGTGTAACATGCAATTGTTTAACCCCCAGAGAGGGTCAAGGTGATATATTAGACAACAGATCTGCAAATCTTCACATTTGCATCTTTATGTTCTGAAGAGCATACAGTATAGCTCTGGCAGTGCTTGGGCTCAATTTTGTGATACTCTAACCATGCTGTTCTGTTTTTGATATTGCTGTGCAGGCAACAGGCCCCGTTGCTTGTGCAAAAAGGATTTCTTGTAATGCTTATGCACAAGAACATGGGGGGCACCTAGCAATCCATTCCTCCAGCGTAAATTTGGTCATGGGATCACAAAGAGCAGCCAGGCCTGAACCCACCTTGTGTCTGCCATGAATTCAAGTGGGAACTGGAGTTGCACAAACAACATTGCAAGCCTGTGCAAATGCTTGGCAAGGTCACCGACATGCAGCATTTTTCTCAGGGCAGATAAGGAGGAAATGTATTTGGCAGGGGTTCTGCTTAATGTATGGGTTGAGTCCTCAGGTGACCCAGAAGGGGGCTTAGACACTTCCAGCCGTTTGGGCCAGAGACCCATGGTTTAGCTTAACCAGCCTTTAACTCTGCTTCCTGGCAGCAGTTACCAAGGGCAACAGGGTTGGGCCTGACAGGCATCCTGCACCTAAAGCACGTGGGCAAGTCTAGGCCTTCTTCTCATTTCCTCCTCTCCTTCTTCTTCGATATGAGATCTGGTCAATGCTATCCATTCCCTTTCCAGCCATTAAACTTGGGCTCTCTCAACAGAGGGAGAAAGCTGTTCAGACAGAACTTGTCCCAGGGCTCTTCTGCCATTGAAGACATGATGGATGGCCTCTGAGGATGATCTAAAGGACCCATTGGAGCAAAACATGGCAGCCTTTGCACTCATTCAGAGGATGAAGCAAATGTGTTACCATGGCAAAGTCTAAAAATCCCAGCAGCCTTTGTACTCTTCACATGGCTAGTGTTAGTGTGGAAGCACCCACATGGAAACTTTAAATGAAGTTCTGTAGCCTTAGGGGGAAATCATTTTAAGAGAGGCAGCCAAACAACTGAGGGAGCTTCCCAATGAGCTTTTATCACACCACCACACTGCCTCATTCAAGGAGTGTTATGGAGGGTATCCAGGCATCATTGCCTTGCACTCAGAAACCTCTCATGTTTTCACATTGTTTCTCCCATCTTTTTATCTGACTGCAGAAAATTCATTAAGGAATAAAAGTGCCTTGTGGCACTCTTTCATTCTGATTGGTACCATTGGGAGCCCTTTGTTTAGAGGCACTCTGAACCTTTTTCACTTGCTCCCCATTTCAGCCAGTAGCTGCTGGCTGGCAGACCCCCCCCCCCCCGGATTTGCAGCCGAGTGCAGCTTGGGATTGCAGAGTCAAGCCATATTGGCTTTCCCTTTTCCAGGTCCTAGCTGTCTCTTCCTCATCTCTTTCTATGCCCAAACTAGGCATAGTTTATCCTTATCCTGACAGTATCAGCACTGGCTTTTCCTGCTTCCTTCTCTCCTCTAAACACACTAGCAAAGCCTACAGTTTTCTAGCTCAGTAGCTGTTATTTGGGGAAAGCGGGAACTAGAGGAGGTGTTTCTAAAGGCAGAAGGAGTTATTTATTTGTGAGCTGTGCTAGCAACCGTTTTTTGTGGGCACTTGGGCAAGACTCAGTGGATGGGCCCTTCCCCTCGGTGGAGTCTACCTTCTGACGGTCCCTGGTTTCAGTTGCTCGTCTTCCTCTTTCTCATCGTTGCTACCATTTGCTTGACAGGCAGAGAGCCAATGATCAAGTGAACAGTGGCATCTGCTGCTTCTCACCACCACCACCGCTGCCTGGGCCAGGACACAAGGCAGCTGAATGAGCAGGTGAATAAAGGAGCAGCTGTTCTTAATGGGCCCTGCTGAGGACAGCCCTGCCTGTCCTTGGTACCAGCTGTGCTTGTGAGATTTGCATTTTAGGAGGCAGAGGAACCATAAAATAGTCACCGGATCAGAGTGTCAATATTTGGTCCCCCTTTTTGTTCTACAGCAACCCTGTGAGGCAGGTAAGGTTGAGCCACTTGGGCCTAATTTGACATGTTCTCCGTTATGCCATGCAAAGTAGAATCGGGTCAGGGAAGAGAGGCTACCATCATTCTATCTATGGAGCTCTTCCCTGTTAGCCTTCCTCAGTTGGCTGCAGTACACTGTGTTTCCTGTCCCAGCATCATTCTAGCTGGCCTTTTATGCAAATTATCTGCATATTTGTTTCTTGTATAATTTATTCTGGAGCTCTGTGCAGAAGAGGCAATAAAAAGCAATGCAGGACAATGAAGCTTCACTCCTTATCCTCAGGCAATGCTGTTCTTCTCCCATTCCCTGGCTTACATTCTACTATTTAACCAACTCTTGTAGGTATGCACTGTCTTTGAAGATCAGAAGGATTAGAAACTGTTTCTTTTTCTTCTTCTTATTCTTCAAAAGGGCAGGTTTCTCTGGGTATTGAGCTCTGTACCCAGTACTAATTCCTGTGCTTGCTTTGTAGGATGTGATTTTGGCAGAGCAGACCCACTTCTGCTCATAGTAAACAGGTCATATTTCTCATATAAAGGCTTCTTACACTCAAGCATAACATTATATAAATCAGTTAGAGTCATGGAACTCATAAGTGGTGTGGCCCTACAACACTTTACCTTTTGTGAGTATTTCTTCTGAGCATTCAACCCCAGGGTCTTCCTGCTTTTTACCTACTTCTTCAAGCACAGGGGTTTAATATACAGCACAATACTGCTACCTGGGTGCAGCTGCCATTCTGCAAGGATTATCTCCTGGACTGTGTTGTATAGCAGCATCCTCAGAAGACTGCCCAGGACTGGAATAATAGGACAGAGATTCTGGAAAAGGCACTTCAACAAAGTTCTTGCAGCGGCTGCACTGGGTAGGCTGTGTTCATCATTGTGATAACAGGGAGATCTCTTCTTCTTTTAGTTGTATCCTGATTCTCCTCTTAAGGAGAAGGAGACTGTACTTTTATCTTCACACTCCTTGAGGTAGATGAGACCTAATTTTACTGGGCCACATAGCTACTGAGTTGAAATGTATAGCTGGATGAAGGTTTGAATATAACTTTCCTGCCATTCAAGCCTTTGTCAACCTGGTGTCTTCCAGGTATTTTAACGCACAGCTCCCACCATTCTTGGCTATTGGTTTGCTGGGCAGAACTATTAAAAGTTGAAGTCCAACACATCTGGTAAAGTACCAGGTTAGAGAAGGCTGTTAGAATAATTCTGAGTCCTCACAATCTGGACTGGAGGACTCTTGTCTGCATAGTCATTCCAAGATGGGGTGAATGTAATAGAACTCAGACCAGAAGAACTTTGATCTAAGGGAAACCTTGATGAGAGGGCAGGGTTTCATATCTGATGAATTTGTTGCATTATATCCCACCTTCATCCAAGGAACTCAGTGCTTCATCTATCATTCCTTGCCTGTTCATCATCAGAACCACCCTGTAAGGCAGGTTCAGTTGAGTGAATAGAACTATCCCAAGAACATCCAGGAATTTTCATGACTCTGAAGGTGATCTCAGGACACTTGGGTCAAGTGTAACACACAAAGCAGAATTGAGTCAAGAAGCAGGTGGTCTCCCATCATGGCTGTGGTGGAGTACCTTCCAAATCCCTCTCACCAGCCTTCCTCAGTAGCCTCCAATACACTGTTCTTTGCTGCTCTGCTGTCATTCTAGGTGGCCCTTTGAGTGTCACAGAGTCTCATCCACTCCCATCCAAGTCACAGCCCGGCCTCAGAGAAGAGCCATGTCTCCAGTCGGCTACCAGGAAATGGTGTCACCTGTGGGTGTAGATCAGCTGGATCAGCTGCAGCATAAGCAACCACAGCACAGAACAAAAGTCAGGGAAACCTATGACCTGACTTCCGTAGTACCCGGTACATCTCTGCCATTTCTCGAAGGTCATTCACAGGAGTTAGAAATGTGGCAGAACCGCAAACGATCATGCGTCTGTGAAAGGGCAGAATGCCGCTTGGCAGGAGGAGGGGGTGGGAAAGAGGAGAAGATGCTTCTAAGTAGGATAAGGGAAGCTCTTCCTCTGCTGGCTGCTATAGTACACTGTTGTTTTTCCTGTTAAGGGAACCGAACGCACTTCTGTGCATTTGTTTCCTTTTTGTCCTATAGCAGCTGAAGTTCCCCGATGTTCCCTGAATGGCTGTAGTCACTCCTTCTAATCTTCTAATACACGGGAGTGTACAGAAAAAAATATAATAAACCAGCTTGGATGCCCAGGCATACTTGCAAGTAATTTCCCACTTCCTCCCCCATGGCCTTTAAACGAACAAGAGCATTGTCAACAGCTGGCTGAGGCAGTTATTACTAAAAATAAAGTGTCAGCACAAGAAGAACTCAAGGGAGCAGACATTCTCTATAGCCTTTCTCTGCCATTATCTAGTGTCTCATTTTACTAAGGAAGAAATTCAGAGAGTACCAGGACCAGCTCTCCTAAAACTTCAGGTGCCTGGCCCCCTCTCAGAAAGTGTTTGTCATTTCAACTTCAGTGGCTGTCCTTGAAAGGACCAAAATTCGTCTTATGAATAAAATGATATTTATAAGCCCACAATAGTATTTTTTCCTAGCCTGCTCAGCCAGACGTACACACATTTATGGCTTAAATAAGCGATCTTTTCTGAAGCCTTCCCTTTCTAGTTGCCTGGAGTACATGCTTGTTCACCACAGGTGACCAGGCTTCTCTCTGTCTCTGTCTCTGTCTCTGTCTCTCTCCTTCCTTCCTTCCTTCCTTCCTAGTCTTCAAGCTTTGTCTAAGTACCACTGTGCTTCTTTGGCATGAAGCAGTTGCCTTGAAGCTAGGAGACCCAAGTTCACATCTGTACTGCACAGAAAGGGAACATTGCCCCCGAGTTGCCTACCTTACCAGGACACTGCAAAAATAACCAGATAATGAGTGCCAGGTCCTTTTTGCGCACAAGACAATTTATGTAATAATATTAACGTTATCATTCAAGTGGCCCTGCCCCCTGCAGAGGGTTGTCATGGAGATGTTCGAGACGCATCATCCCAGCCCCCTTACAGAGGCAGCAGCCACGACTAGAAAGATAGCGATCTGTCTGTCTTCTTCCCACTATTCTCCCATCTCAGTCATAGGATCTTTTTTTCCCTTGAGGTTCACTAATTTCAGGAGCCCGAGCTCCTGAAAAACAATTTCCACACACACCTTGTACAGGAGAAATAACGCCAGTTTCATAATCCCCTGGAAAGAGATCTCTCCAAATCCAAAGCACAAGGGCTTCTGCACACAATCCAAAATTTTTTAAAAACAGATTTTTGAATCAAACCCCCACCCCCTCCTTAGGGAGAGAAGGTAAGTGTGTCATCATCTCAAATGCACTTGTGTATCTATCACCTTCATTAAATTCCCAGGGCATCTTTAACACCATCCTCCAAAAGCCAGGATCAGAGCCCAGGACTGCCCTGCTTTCAGCCTCAAGTTCTAACCCATAGATTGCAGCAGAAGCAAAAGAGCTTCTTGCTTCTTGGCAGGCCATATCAGGCAATGCAGTAAACAGAGAACATCTTTCCACACCTTTTCAGGATGATGCAACAGCCTTTTCAAGTTAGTGCTCCAGATCGTTTTGTCTTCTAGATTAAAAATACCCAGGATGAAGAATTTCTTATACATCCAGCAGAATCAAGTTATAGTTTTGCACCTCATTAGACCATATCAATGGTATGGGGGGACAGGCAGTTTGCTTAGTGAAATGCTCTCCCACCTGCAAAACTAAAAAGGAAGTCTGCAGGTTCATGAGAGAAGTTTTCATCAAGGATTCTCTCTTCACCACCATTCCACATATGAGGAAGCATTCAAAATGTAAATCCCCACATACGAACACAAAAAAAAATTGCAGCCTGTAATGAGGAAAATATTACTTAGTTATTTATTCTCATTATTGTGCAAACTTGTACTAAGTGCACTTTCAGATGAAGCTTTCTCCCTCTTATGGTGCAAAGTTCCTCATGCAAAAGATGCCAGATAGACCCAAAGCTTGGCACTACGGCCACACTGTTACCACAAAGTCTGTGCCTCTGGCACTTCTGCTTCTTGTTTCAACCAGCTTTGAGGATCTGTACAGTCAAACAGACTGGATTTGTAGGCATTGGAAATGCTGGCTTGCCCCCCTTCTCAAGTGATAAACTGCATCTTCCAAAAATGACTAGTCCTCCTCACAGAAGCTTCAGTCTAAAAACATACCAATGTTGTAAATGCAAGCATATTTCCTTGGAAATGAATCCCCTTGACATCTTGGGATATCTTTTCAGGTAAATATGGTTATCAGGAAGTTGAAAAACAATCAGTGGAATTTCCAAATAAAATGCAGTTGGGACTGAGGCAATAAAAATGCTCAGACTTCTTTCCCGTTGGCTGCATAAGTGGGTGTGAGTATTCATATCAGAAGTTCCTCAAACAGTCAGGAGTGTAAAGTTACTCCACAGAACTACTGCATTACTAGTTGGTATCTACAGGGGAAATCAGGTCATCACCCATCTCAGAAAGCTGCGAAATGGCTCCAAAATAGAATTCCAATCCTTTGTAATACATTAACCTGGCATGATTCTCTGTTTAGGGGCCAGGCTGTCTGTGGAGCTTTCTAAGCTGCCAGATGGAAGTTTTGTCAACTCATCTTTGGGATTAATCAGTGTACATTTGGACGCTGAAATTTCAGGTTTATTCTCAACACAAGTGTACTGTTTCCCAATTTTTGGCTTGGAATTTTGTGCTGGTCTCTTTCACAGTCATTTTCTTAAAAAAAAAAAAAAAGCTAATTAGAAAGACAAACAAACATGACATTTAACAAAAGTAGGGTGGATTCAGAAGAGTGCCCGAGATCCTGTGTGTTTGTTCTTCTGCTTCTCCAGCCAGCAGCCTTAATTACTCCTCCTTCAAACTTGTATTTTCTAGTTGTTTCAAGACTTTTTCACTGGTTCCTGTTCCTGTTCATTTTTCTTTCTTTAAAAACAAATGAATGAAAGAAAAAAATCATGTTCTTCATAGGATGAAAGGTTGCCTCTGTAATATTTGTCTCTAATTAGTCTCAAAAAGAAGCAGCATTCTCCTTTAAAGTACTAGCTAGTCATAACCCATAGCGGAATGGAGGTCCTTTCCAACCCTAGCAAATAATGTCTTACGTTCGGATGATCTGATATGATATTGTTTTAAGAATTATTCTTTAAAGCACCCATCCCAAACCTCTGCCCTTTAGAAGTCCTGGCCTACAACTCCCATCATACCCAGACTGCATCATTGAATCATTGGTTGTTGTTACATGTGAACTCTGCACTGTGGTTTAACTATGGATTGTTAACCAGAGTTCACAACAAACCATGAGTTCTCTTCCCATGAGTTAAAAAGCCATAATTAAACCATAGTGCAGGGTTCATGCATAAGAACAATGCGTGATTCAGCAGCAGTCCATATGCTGGGTTGTCATTACCTACAAACCAAATATCTTTCTTATCTTTATAGGAAGTCTCTGATGAGAATATACCAAGTTAAAGAGGTGCTTCCCAATTAATTTCCTCATGTGCTTTCTCTCTTGGCAGCATTCGCAGTGTTATGCAGAAATACTTGGAAGACAGGAATGAGGTGACCTTTGACAAGATATTTTTGCAGAAGATTGGTGAGTACAAGAGTCTCTTCATGGGTCATGAGTTTGGACAGACTCGCCTGACTCCAGCCTGCTGAGCCATGCCAAAAGGCTGTGATGGAAGTGGAGCTGAGGGGACTGGTATCTGCAGAGTTGTCATGGAGTGACTATATGTGACTCTGCCCCTCTTCTTAGGGCTCCAGCTTCTGACCTGAAAAGGGTTCCTGTACTTTGTGGCAGAGAGAAGATGCAGTAAATCATTAATTCGGCAACTGGTGAACCTCCAGCTGTTATAGGACTGCAGCTCTGTCAGGACTCGTCCATGGCTAGTTATGTTGGCCCATCCCCGAAATGAGCATAGTTTTGGCCTTGCGAAGAGAAGACTGGGGGTGGGTGGATGTTATTACTCTATAAGTACCTCAAAGGCTGTCACAAAGAGGAAGGTCAAGATCTTTTCTTGCTGATACCAGAGTGTAGGTCACAGAATAATCAAGTCAAGCTGCGACAGTCCTGCTTCAGACTGGGTATCAGGAAAAGTTTCCTCACTGTCGGAGCAATACGACAGTGGAAGCAGCTGCCTAGAGAGGTGGTGGGCTCTCCCACACTGGAGACATTCAAAAAGAACCTGGAGAGCCACCTGAGTGGGATGGTGTAACTTGATGTCCTGCAACAGCAGGGGTTGGACCAATGGTCTTCATGGCCCCTTCCAGCCCTACCATTCTATGATTCTCTTATCACCACGACACTCGGGTAGGGGAATTCTCAAGACACTGAATCTGTCCTTACCATCCAGCCACTGAGAGCACAGTGGCCACGTTCATGCAGAGCAGGCTGTAATGGGCTGCTGGGATCTATAGTCCAAAATATCTGGAGGGTATCCTGTTTGGAAAGGCTGCACTACGTTGACTACTTGCAAGATAAGCAGCTGCACCAATTGTGTAGGAGAGGACGTTTTGGGAGACACAGCTTTCACAGCATAGGTCTGCAAGGGTGATCATTACTGCAGCAGCCAGCATTTTCTTGCCTAAAATAAAGGGAAGAAGCCCTCTCACCTGTTGTGTTTGGTCAGTTTTCTATCCCAGGCTAGTGTTGCAAAGTCCTTGGGGAGATGAGTTGAGTGCTGTGAATTGGGGAAGGGGAGAATTGCTGAAGTCAATGAAGAAATTCTTCTTCCTCTTGTGTGTGGTTTGTGAAAGTTCCTGTTCTATTTTCCATTGGTAGTTGGGACAGCACTTGTTTTGCTAGAGGGATAGTGGAAGAAAAGAGGGACAGGTTAAGGATTCTAGCACCGTAGCCCCTCAGTGGGCCAGACCCTCTTTAAGAGTGGCATTTTCTCATCCTTGTAGGCACCAGGGAACCTCTTGGTAGAACTCCAGTCTGTTTAGATCTTAAAGATACAGAAGCCCTCTAGAAAGTAGGAATGCCCACTCTGTTTCTGACAGGTCTCTTATGTTGTGAGGAGGAGTAGAAGTTCAACAGGGGAAGCTTTGGATCCCTAAGAGATAGAGGGATGGAGAAAATTTCACCCACTGAATTTCTGCTTGCTCTTTTGTTGAAGGCACAACAGCTAAAAGATGAGCAGCATGCTGGTTAGGAAGGGTTTAGTGATGAGGAGCTAGGGACTTGGTGAGGCCACCCTGGAATGTTGTCCATACCAAGCCAGACATCTCCTTGCAGCACTGGTTCCCCTTTCCGTTATTACACCCCGCCCCAACAGGAAATGCTTTTGCTTCCTCCCACACCCAAGGTCACTTGTGGTTTCCGCATGATATGGCCCGCTCGGCCCCCCCCCCCCAAACACATGCTCTCCATTTGCTCTTCACTCTCCTGTTTCCGTCCCATCAGCCTCTTGATGTCACCTCTCCCACCTGGGGTGCCTGCATGTGCCGGAGGGCAGGGTTTAGAGCCAGGAGTCATTTGGACGCAAGCTGAGGGAGTGCCTGACAGAGAGAGGCAGCAATGAAGGCAGAGTCTGGTGCACATGTGAGGAGAAGCCCCTCGTCGTTCCCCTGCTGCAGAGTTAGCTGCCTCCAACCACCCTTTTTCTGTGGCTAATATGAAAGAGATGAGACTTGGGTCTGTGGTAACTGTACGTGAACAGCAGTACAAAAAGAGCTGCCTTACCGTTCAATGAAATATCATAGGAAATGGATATGTAGATGTGATTTTGAGCCCGCACGCTCTCTGGGAAGCAACTGTCAGCCTTTTATCATGAAATGTTAAACAAACAAACAAATAAAGAGCAATGACAAGGTTTCCTTCCCATTGCTACACAGAAGTGCCTTAAGTTATGGGAATTTTCAAATCTATGAAGGATGATTAGCCGTGACCAACAAAACCAGTAAGCTTGAGAAATGCAGTTGTTTCTTTTTACTGGCCATCCTCCTCCTGCGCATTTAACAACAGCCTGACATGCAAAAATTAAGCATGAGAAGCTTTTCCTGACAGGGAGAACAAACTATGGGAAAAAGTATTTTGTTTGAAAGCATAGGAGCAGGCAGGCAACATGGAGGCAAAGTGAGTGGTCATCATGTGATTCCCAGTAGTCTTTAATGCAGCCAATAGAACTGTTGCATCTTTTCCATAAATAAGATTGAAAAGCTGCTTGATAGTCAGAATCCTCCCTCCCTCCCTCGTCCTTCCTTCCTTTCAGCATCTATGGCTCTAAGAATAAACTAGATGCCTACAACAGTTTTATATGGACCACTGCCTCTCAACAATGCTGTAACAGGCAGAAATCACCAGGTTGGATTTTCTGTAACTTGGTGATGCATTATGTTAAAAAGCTTCTGATATGTTGATTTCTTCCTCTTCAGGTCCTATGAAAGACCCAAAATTGTACATAAGAACAAGACATACTTACAGCATCTGGCTTTTAAAAAAAGAGGTTTAAATACTTTCTGCTAGATTGGTCTGTCACCAACCATAAGCCATGATAGATAAATTTGGAGGCAGCATGTCTTTGAATACCATATCTTGCATAGGCAAGAAAACCATCGCTATCAGTTGTGTGGTGGATTTGCCAGGCTACAAACCAGAGATGCTGCACATAAATTCTCCTGCCCTATTCCTTCTGTGACCAGTTTGCCAGCTATTGCGCAAATACTTTTGTCTTGCTGTGATGGATACCTGTCCCACACAATGAACTGAATGGGTGAAACTGTGGTTGCATTCACTTCTGCTTCCCCTGCACAGAGCATCCAGCTTATGACTTGGCAGTCCAATCTGCCTCTGAGCCTCTCAGATGTAGGCCACAGTTTGAAACAGCATGCCAGATTAGAAGCAAGGAAAGCCGTGTGTTCTTTAAACAACATCGACACTGGACCATTTAATAAGCAATGTTTAGCATGATCTTTTTATTAGACAGGTTTTCTCCTCTAATTGTCAAAGGTATGAAGAACTTTCTCTTTGTGTCTCTAAATAGATAGCGATCTCTGTCTATAGAGACAGACAGACAGACTTTTGAGTAGTCCCAATTTTATTTTTGCATGCAGATTTTGAGATGGGAGAAAGAGGCAGACTTTTCCCTTAATGCAGACAATTGTATGTATTTCTTAGGCTTCCTGCTGTTCCGAGACTTCTGCCTGACACAGGCAGAGGAGGCCAAGCCACTGGTGGAATTCTACGAAGAGGTGAGCTTCTGACTGGGAGGAAACATTCCTATTCTACCATTGTATTCAAACCAGGATTGTTTTTCTCGGTCTGCCAATCAAAGGGTTGATTCCCCCTCTGAACTAGGAAGGGGTCCTTTACCAAAGGAGAAGATGACCTTTAGGAGTCCTTTTTCATGACGAAGAGCTCTGTTCTAGAAAATAGACACGGGCTTGTACCCAGAGGCATTTATCTCTTAATAGAATGCACACTGCTGGCACAGCGGATTCTCTAGAGCGCTGAGCATTGTGCCCATGGGATGGAGGTGGGGTATAACAGATGCTGGATGAAGCTGATGGTGTTAGGTACTCTATGCAGTGCAGAGTCTTGCTGTTAGGATGAGGTTTGCCAGATCTCTACCCAGAGGGTCCCTTAGTATCTTTAAATTCCAGGCAGACACAAGGGGTCCATGGCTGCTTCTGCCCCCTGTGCATAACTGCAGTCTTGTTCGTTGCAGTAAGCTAGGGAGGGGTTGGGCCAGATGATCAGGGGGCAAATCAGTGCAAGAAGCCACAACAAGTCCTTCATCTAATTCAGCTGGAAAAGTGAAGGGTCTGAAGGAATCTCTGGGTTGTGATCTGGGAACCCTATTTAGGGCAGAACATTGTAGCTTTACCAAAATCCTGAAAAGTCTTATGGGGTGGGGAACAATGCAAATGGCCAACATATGTGCTTTAAAGTGCCCAGGCTGGGAAGGCTTTGATATGCTTTATGATTTCTTATATTCTAATGCTTTATTTGTACAGTATCTGGGACTTGTTCTGTTTTAACTAGAATAGAAAATACATTTAAAATAAAAATAGCAAAAAGAAAAATATTTCTGTATTCTGTGCACTCTTGAGTTTTTTGCTTCTCCCTACAGTTTCTTTATATTTCACATAAGCATTGCTTCCATGCCGCTTTTGTCATCTCCACCACCCAGTCCCTGCTGTAAACTTCACCTTACACCAAAATGGAAACAGGCTAATGAACTATGTTTTGTAGACCTTTCTTCAGCACAAGCTTTGAGTTTTTTGGATGCAGGACATGACATGTTCAGGCCTTGTGAATGTTTTCTCTCCTTTTTCTCTCTTTTCTGGTGGGCCTCATTTTATTGTCTTGCACCTCCAATGTGACCTTGTCCATTCTCTCCAGATCAAAAAGTATGAGAAGTTGGATTCTGATGAGGAACGAGCTATTAAGAGCCGCCAGATCTTTGACACATACATCATGAAGGAACTGTTGTCCTGCTCTCATGTGAGTGCCCCAAATGTTGCCATGCAAAAGTCTGAAAAGTCCTTCGGAAACTGGCGTAAAAGTTGCTTCAGAACTGCATGTAGATGGGAGATGTGAGCCTCGCAGTATAGCCGGAGGCTAAGCTTCAAGCTTTCTGCAGGAACATGATGAGGTTTTCACAGAAGTTGACAGCACTAGGCAGGGTAGCAAAACGTGGCCATCAAGCCCATAAGCAGCAAACCCATGGAATGAGAATACGGCGCCTCTTGTAAAGGTGCCATGATTTCTTTGTCTGCCACCAGCACCATTTTTCTTCTTCCAGCTGTTAAACCTGACCCAAACTTTGTGAGTGCCCTTGTCTTCCTTGTTTTCGTGTCACTCCTGTTTTCATGTCCGTGTTTCTTCTGTGGAGGGTTTGGCTGGTACATTCCTTAGCACAACTGCAACAATAACAACAGTGGAGATGGAGGTAAACCCCCAGGTGCCTGCCCACATTGATGCTGTATCCTAAGTGGGATGAAGGGTAGACAGGAATACATACAGGCTTATCCATTTTTATCGGTCCCTTTCTAGCCTTTCTCCAAGTCAGCCACAGAGTATGTGCAGAGCCGCCTCAGCAAGAAGCAAGTGCCACCTGACCTTTTCCAGGTATGTCCCTCTCTACAGACATTGCCCCTTCCCCCAGTTCAGCTGCCCCAGGACTGGCTAAACTCGCATCTGTGGAGCTAAGGCAAACAAAGGCAAATATCTATGTATCCCAATCTGTGGCCCACTGTGAGTGAACCTTCCCTGTGTTCACCAGAAAAGGAACATTAAAAGCCCTTTTTGGGTGGTGCACTGGTTTAAACTGCTGAGCTGCTGGGCTGGTTGATCGAAAGATTGACAGTTTGAATCCGCAGATGGCGTGAACTCCCGTACTCTGTCCTAGCTCCTGCCAATCTTGCAGTTCGAAAGCATGCAACTGCAAGTAGATAAAAAGGTTCCACTTCGGTGGGAAGGTAACAGCATTCCGTGCACCTCGGTGTTTAGTCATGCTGGCCACATGACCACAGAAACTGTCTGTGGACAAACGCTGGCTCCCTTGGCTAGGAAACGGAGATGAGCATCACCCCCAAGAGTCAGACATGACTGGATTTTAATGTCATGAGGAAACCTTTTACCTTTTTTCCCTAACATACCCAAACCTAGAGATATTCAGGCACCAACTGGGCCCATCTGTTCTACAGTGTTTGCTGTTGAGGCTCTCATGTCTTGCAGGCCAGGGGTTTTCACATCCCTAAACCTTGCAGGGGCCATGCAAATGAGACATGGGATCAGTGGGTGGAAAGGTTAATGGGCAAGTCCATGATCTTTCTTCCTGTCTGTCCTTCCTCTTCTGCCAGCCGTACATTGAAGAGATCTGCCTGCGTCTGCGTGGGACTATCTTCCAGAGGTTCATTGAGAGGTGAGTACGGAGGGGTGTAGATTCTACAAGTGGAATTTACAACAGGCCTTTGCAGTGCATCAGTTCAGGGTTCCAGCCAGTTAGCCAGCCATGCCTTTTTGCTGGATACGCTATTCCATTCCCCTGCTCCTTTGCTGGTTTTCCATGTTTCCCCACTACTGGCATACCTCGGAGATATTGCAGGTTCAGTTCCAGTCCACTGCCGTCAAGCCATAAAGCAAGTCACACAATTTTTTTTTTTTTTTGTTTCCCAGTGCCTGGAAAAGTTGCTTTTGCACTATACTGTAGTCTACTCAATGTGCAATAGCATTATGTCTTACATAGCTTAATAAAAATAGTTTATTGCTAAAAACTGCTTACCATCATCCAAGCCTTCAGCAAGTTGTAATCTTTTTGCCGCTGGAGGGACTAGCCTCAATGTTGGTGGCTGCTAACTGATCGGGGTGGAGGCTGCAGAGGTTGGGGTGCTGTGGCAAGTTTGAAATATTGCAAGAATTACCATAATGTGACACAGAGACATAAAGCAAGCAAATGCTGTGGAAAAATGGCACCAAAAGACTTGCTTGATGCAGGGCTGCAAGAAAACTTCAATTTGTACAAAAGGCAACATCTGTGAGGTGCAATGTAACGGGGTAGGCCCATAGTCAGTATTCACTGCCCACTGGCTATGCTTAATCTCACTGAAGTGTCTTGTTATGTTGTGATTTTGGTGTGTATGTAGGAGAATTCTCCCTTTACAGATTTTTCTAATGTTTTATTATTATTAATATTCTAACCCTGGCGGGGAGGAGGGCTCTCTGATTCTTGCTGATACCGCCCTCTTGTGTGTGGGTAGTGCTGTTTTAGTTATACCAAGAGCCATACTCAGAAAGTGAGTTTCCTGTTAGGATGTGGTGTGAGGCTGTGGCTTGCTTTTTGGAGTTAATCTTTGGCAGAGGATGTCTGATGGGAGAGAAACGCCTAGATAACAATAAATTCATCCAAGGGAGAATAATGGGGAAAATGATGCTGAAATTTAAATGTGGAGCTGTGGCTACGTATGACCTCTGTATTTACTGAGACATTTCTTTGAAAGTGGTGACAGTACATTTTGAAGTTTGCAGATTTACATGGAAGTAATACCCATTGAGTACAGTGGGACATACCTCTGAGTAAATACCCACAAGCTCTGTAAGGCACAATGCGGTGCACACACACGTCAGAGTAAGTGCTGTGGGACACATTGATTGGGTTTGAAAACACAGTAATTCAAAATCAATGGTTAAGTATGGGTTGTGTGGGTTGTTGTTAAGCCATGGCTTCTCACTGAAACATGGGGTTATCATAAGGCCTGAACACAGCTGAAATAACCCACTGTTCACAACCTAACAACAAGCCATGGGTTCTCTTTATGGGTTGTTCATGGTTAACAAACCATGGCTTGTGAGCAAAGCTGGAGTAAGGCAAAATAGCCAAGGGTGACTGGTAGTGGAGGTACAGTGGCAAAAACTACCCAAGAGCCAGAAGTCGTCTTTGCAGAAGTCCTAGCAGGGCAGCGCTGCCTTCCTCTTCTTTTTCTGGGAGCTTCTCTTGCGTGGATCCCTGCCATGGCTGTCAAAATCTAATGCCTGCCGCCTGAGCTCCTCTTGGGCAGCAGCAGTGAGCATCACATTGGTGCCTGCACAGCCACACGCAACCGCAAGCTTGCAAAGAGGAGGAAAGGGCATAATTTGCTTAAAGGAGCGCTGCTGGGCAGCCAATCAGTGCCCAGATTGGAGGGGATCAGTGTGTAAGGAGCACTCCTGGGCAGTGAAAGGGTTAATGGGTTGTACTCCCTCAGAGGCATCTGACCAGGCGCTGCATTCGCACAGGAGGAGGATGCAGCCGCCAAACTCTAGTGGGGGTGGGGGTGGTGGG
Organism: Varanus komodoensis; assembly: GCF_004798865.1. Taxonomy (NCBI): domain Eukaryota; kingdom Metazoa; phylum Chordata; class Lepidosauria; order Squamata; family Varanidae; genus Varanus; species Varanus komodoensis. The sequence continues at coordinate 265,410 of NW_025335798.1, forward strand.
CTTGGAACAGTTTCAAGAATATCATCATAACCGTCACTGTATTATATAGTTTCACTGATAATTAAAAAAAAAAACCTTTTTCTTGCTGCTGCTGGTTTCTGAACATCTTTGTTCTTTTGTGTGTGGGTAGGCGATCATTCTCTTGAAGTGGCGGGTCATTTCCCCTAATACAGTTTTTTAAAAAGAATATAATTCTTTCCAGAGCTGAATTAATTCATTTTTAGGTGTGGGTGGATTCTATCCTTAATCCAGAACCTTTTTCATTTATGGAGCTGCAGTAACTTAAGACACATTATTATTATTAGAGGACACATCATCATCATCATCATCATCATCATTATTATTACTACTACTTCTACTACTACTGTTGTTGTTGTTGTTGTTATTGTGACATATTGGCATTGGTTATGTGTTTCTGTTTGCCAAGTGATTCATATACTTTCAAATGATGGGATATATGGAACAATCCTATGTAAATCTATTCAGAAGTAAGTCTCACTGAATTCATGTGTGTATAAAAATCCCCCCTCCCCCCGCACCTTCCCACACCTCCACTTTGCTTCAGTGCTGATAGAAATTATTTTCCCTGTGTTGTTACTCAGGATACATGGGGAGCAGGTTTGTAAATTCGGAGCTGTGTTTTCCTTTCTTTCACAAATGTATCTTATTGGCTCATGCATGATATCCTTTTCTCTTTACTGTATAATACATCTCAGTCACATTGTGAACATGTGGTTTTCAAAATCCTTTTGCTGGCTCAAATAAAGGCCTTGGAATACATATTCCTGACTAAATTCCCCCTGTTTCATGCTTGCTGGGCCACACTTTTAAGAAATCATGTGATATGTAACTCAAACACTCTCTCTTGACTAATTGCCTACTGCCTCAATTTGCCTGTGTGTAAATTGGGTTTCCTGCTGCCCCTTCTTCCTTTCTTTTAAATCTTGAAGAAGTTGGCTCTTCCATAAATGCCTTTCTCTGCATTATTACATGCTCTGGCAGAATGCAGGGAGTTGTTTTCTTAATCCACTTTTTTAAAAGTCTGCTTTCTGTTGGTTCTGTGAACTTAGTGTGGTGCAATTATGTGATCCAAGCACACTCTTTTTCTTGCAGTCTTTGCCTTTAATTGCCTGCTGCCTCAGTTTGCCTATGTATGAAATGGCACTCTTTTTCTCCCACTTCCTTTGCTTCCAATAAGTGGGGCCTTCCACAAATGGCTTTCCCTACCTACACTGTTATTCTGGCGAAATTTCTAGGAAGGGGGTTGCTGGGCTGAATTGTGTGGTTTAAAAAAAGTGGGTAGCAGAATCAGTGTCATCTGTTCTCCCTCCAGTGGCCACCGTTTTGCAGCCTTAGTTTGCATGGCCACAAACTTTCCAGTACCCCATGCTTCAATGGTAACCCCGTGGTTCAAGAACAGGGCGCATTCAACTTGTGCACCATCGCTGAGTGTAGATTATCTTGTTGTCTGCACTCAATCGCCGGGGCACGCTTTTGGATAAACTTGCATAGGACTGGCTTGCAGAATAGATGGAACAGGCAGGAATGTGCACGTTCTCATGGTACACTCTGTCTCATTTCTCCTTCTCCTGTTCCGTTGTAGTGACAAGTTCACACGCTTCTGCCAGTGGAAGAATGTGGAGCTGAACATCCATGTGAGTGCCTGGGAGGGCATTCCAGAGAGCCACAGCGATAAGCAAGGAACTGTCAAGAGACACGAAGCATAGACCTGCTTGTGGCCAATTTAGCTTAGCGTGGCAAAGGGGACAGGATTTGTGGAGTGCTGGTAATGCGGTGCAAAAGCAATCCCCAGCCTCAGGAGGTCTTGGACGCTACAGGGAAGGAGCATGAGCGTGGGCTTTGCCTGGCTATTGGGAGAGAGATTTGAAGGCTGGGAGAGTTTAGGAGCAAAGCCTTTCTTAATCCCAATCTAATAGACTAGGAGTGGGGAACCTGTAGCCTGCCGTGCATTGTTGCCTACAACTCCCACATTCTTGATGAAAGAGTATTGCCAGGCACTTAAAAGATTCAGAGTTCCATTGGAGTCAGTGAAGTGTTTGGTTTGGTTTGGTTTGGGGGGGGGGGGGGGGTCCCAGGTCTCATCGCCATGTATTGTTGGGGCATGTGAGGAGGGGTATTAACGCTTCACCTGCCAGTGGAAACATGAATCTTGAAAATTGCCCCCCCTCCCACAGGGCCCTTAAGGTGAGGAAAAAAACCTTTTATTGGCTGCAGTGGACACTTGCAGCTCTGGAGAATAGATATGAGGCCCTGGGGAATAGCTTCAGGTAGCATCCCTGTCCTTGGCCATATCCCTGTCCTGGCTGCCGTTCAGCGATATCTTAAGGACCACAAGAGTGAGTCTGCTCAGCCCTCACTGACACAAAGTAATCTCTAGTCTTGATTTAACATTGAGCACTGAGAGAACCCCCAAACAGCCGTGCCTGGAGGTGAGAAAAGTGCCTGTGGAAAGCTGTTCAGATGGAGGAGTCCCAGGCACAGCTTCTCCGAAGCCTTGGCGCTGCTTTGTGCTACTTGCACTGTGTTATTGTGGAGTGGGGGCAAAATGATGGCTCCCCCAGCATGTTAACATTCTTGTTTTGCTCTTGATTTCTTTTTCTCTCTGCTGCTGTTTTTCCCTCCCTGCACTGTGGGACTCAGCTGACCATGAATGACTTCAGCGTTCACCGGATCATTGGGCGTGGTGGCTTTGGAGAGGTCTACGGATGCCGGAAAGCAGACACGGGCAAAATGTAATGTGGAGGGTTGTTTGGGCAAATGTTATGAAAAACCCATGAGAGCAAGCCTGGTGTGGTCACAGGTTCAGTACCAGAAATGCCTTCCTTGCCACCCTGCTCACTGGCACTTTCCAACAGAGGGGACTTCCCTGTCCCTGTGGTATTTTAAGCTATGCCATCGAGGTCTCGATAAACTTACATTGGAGCTGAGTATACTTTGTTTGTTCTTACACAAACTGCTGTGAAGAACTGTGATGCTGACCGTCTGATCGCTGAGCTCCTGGTCAGTCCTGCTGCTCCCCAGAACCAGTGTGAGCAAGCAGCCGCTGGCTTCCGGCACGGTCTTTTGTTTCTGTGTCTAACCCAGCTACAAGCAGGCTTCTCAGAGGCCTTTTTCCAGCTTTCCTTTATTGACTGGGGACCTACACCAGTGCTAATCCTGAGGCCAGAACCCTCTAACAAACGTATGAAGTGTTGGGAAAAATGATCAGTGCCTGCATAGTGTCAGCAGCTCAGTTTATTCACTCAGTAAAGTTTCAAGGCGCCTGAAAACAAAATAAAGCAACAAGCATCATAAATGGCAACATCAAAGCTTTCAAACCAGAAGGCAGACAAATATGACACAAAATAGGATTAACATACTCCGGTAAAAAGATAAATCAGACACCATTAGAAGCCTTGAGAATAGGATAGTTGTCACCTGGTGCCTAAAAGTTAATAATGAAGCATCAAACATACATACCCTGGGAAGGAATTTCACAATTTGGGCATCACCACTGAGAAAGGTCCTCTTTCCAGTGAGTACTCATGTGTCCTCAGAGGGTAGAGGACCCAGAGAAATGATTCCAATGTGGAGAGAGACAATCGTTCAAGCATCTTGGCCCCAGGACTTCTATTTTTCATCCAGTAACCACACGAAATCTCCACTTCAGTTGTGACAAGCAAAAATGGAGCTGATTAAGGACAAGGAGTTTTTGTACATGAGGTATTATACTCATGGTTGTCAAGAGGTTCTTTAGATGGTGTGAATCCCAAGTTTTGCTTTTGTGAGTAACCAGTATTTTTAGTGATTTTTTTTTTTAAGCAGAAGGGAAAATGCAACATTTAATTATGAAAGAAAGTACCATTTCCTTTTGTATATTTGTGTTATTCTGCTATGGCACAATGCCACCTAGAGGCAATGCAGTGGAAGAGTAGGAAAGGAAATACATGTATAATAGATGGATTGCAATTTAACAACAAAAGTGAAAGTAAACACAGTGGATTTAACCCCCTTGTATAAAAAAGCCCAGAGAATGGGGTTCTGTCAGATAAGAAAGTGTGTTTCTATCCAAAATGGAACATAAATATGGCTGCACTTACATGATCTTTAGTTCAGGAGCGTGCAATTTGTAGTCCTCCATAAATTGAGCTACAATTCCTATCAACCTTAGCTACATAGGAGCTGAAGTCTCAAAATACCTAGAGCCAGTAGGTGCCCATCTCCACTCTAGACTAGGGACATACTGTGGTTACTTTCTGACACGTTGGCCCATGAAGGGTCCAAAGTGTCAGAATTCCAGTTTTCTTTGAAATGCCTGTATTTGCAACAACTCTTCCCCCATGGGGCCGACCATGTGGTTCCTTGTTTCAGCCTTGGAAAACTTCAGAATTGTTCCTCTAAGTTCACTGCGTTTCCTGTTCTGCTACTGTTGGCCAAGTCCAATACAGTGCAGAGGGGGCTCTGTCCATTTTGCCTCGCATTCACATCCTGAGCACTAGCTGGCAAGAGAAATATTCAGACAGGATACAGGCTGGCCTAATGCAGCTGTTGACTGTTTAGAGATGCGAGGGAGCGATGTGGAGATATATTGGAGAATATTACAAGGCAGCACTGAGACAAGTGTGGCAAAGCTCCTCCTGTTAAAAGCAGAAGGTTTGGGGGCATCTGAGTAGTCACAGCAGGCGGCTCAAGATGCTGATGGACAACTGATGTCCTCAGGGAGTTGCTCAGGAAGTGCATGATAGAGGGATATTAATTCATCCTGTCCTGCATGGAGAGAGAGCAGCTGGAATGATTCCCTGGGGAGCAGCAACACTGCAAGAATATAACAGCAGGATTATTTTCACGTTCTGATTTTAAAGGTACGCCATGAAGTGTCTGGATAAGAAGCGCATTAAGATGAAGCAGGGGGAGACACTGGCCCTGAATGAGCGCATCATGCTGTCTCTTGTCAGCACTGGGGTGAGCTTGGTGGTCCTGAGCCACTGGGGCAGGTGGGGAGGAGGCAGGAGCCCTGCGTCTGCCCAGGGCGGCATCTGGCCACTGGAGATGGGGAGCGATGTGGCCAGTCGAGGCAAATGCTTGGGGCAAGCCTTGTGCCTGCAGTCACGGCTGTGATGTGGGATTAAAAACAGCAAGCACCCCGGTGAGCAGGCTGGCTGTGACGAAGGGAAGCCATCTATGCCGGAACTGGAACTGGGCATGGAGCTGGGAGGGGCAGGATGCTGGCAAAAGGGCTGGCGTGTGGCAGCCCTTTTGCCAGCACGGCGAGGGCCTGAAGGGAGGAGAGACGGGGCGATGTGTGTGAAGGCAGAAGGCGGGCATGAGGTGTGCATGTACATGGAAGGGAGGTGGAATTCCACTGCAGGTGTCTGTGAGAAGAAAGCCTATGTGCATCTCTCCCTCCCTCCCTCTGTCTCTGTGTATGTGTGTGTATGAGAGAGAGATGCAAAAAAGCAGGATCATTGTGTGGTGGCTGTGTGGGAAGTGGTGCAATGTACACTGCAGAGATTGTGAATGGGAGAGAGGGATTAAAAGATGAGGCAGAACCAGCATGTCAGGCAAGAGACCAAGTATCCTACATGCTTGCCTAACACAAGTCTGTGTTCGTAGGAGAACCTGGTAGTTAGCAGGAATGAGCCTGGGATTCCTTGGCGAGAGCAGAGGAGAAGCGTGGGGTACACAGCAAGGATGCAGGAAGGCGTGTGGAGTGTGGGTGTGAGCAGAAATGCCCCTCGCAGAAAATAGAGGGATGATCCACTTGTGTGCCTGCACGCTCTATGTTTCATCTTCCCCCCCTTCTGTTGTGACTTTGCTCCTTGTGTCTCTGCCAGGATTGCCCCTTCATCGTTTGCATGTCATATGCCTTCCAAACGCCGGACAAGCTAAGCTTCATCCTGGACCTCATGAATGGTGAGAGGGAACCCGTCCTCCTGCCCTTCTCCCCCCGCGAGCCGTGCCACTGCAGCTGCTCCGCTGCTCCCTGAATGTCCTGGCCGTGCACGTCATGCGCCTCTCTGGTCTACCTTCTGCAGGGGGCGACCTTCACTATCACCTCTCCCAGCACGGGGTCTTCTCTGAGGCCGAGATGCGTTTCTATGCAGCAGAGATCATCCTGGGCCTTGAGCACATGCACAACCGCTTTGTGGTGTATCGAGACCTCAAGGTGAGTGCGTGGCATCCCTTCCCGCCCGCAACACGGCCCAAGGGAGCAGCCGGCCCCGTCACAGGCTGCCTCATCTTTTTCACAGAGGGAGCTAGTGCTGTCTTCAGTGTAGGGTTAGGGTGAGGGTCTTGGCATGGGAAGGGTTTGCTCCCAGCCCCAGCAAAAATACTATCCTGTGGTGCAGCTTGAAGCTACGTCATCACCTTCTCCTTAGATGCCAATGTTAACACTGTGTGCCATGTCTAGTTTTGGGGTGGTGGAAACGTTCATCACTAGGAATATTTGGAACTGGGTTCTCTGCTGCTATCTCAGAAAATGGAGGGTTGAAGATAGTTTGATGTTATTTTATTGAAGGGGGTAGAATTTGTTCTGAACAATATGCCCTCCTGCTTGGAATGCCTTGGGATTTGGCAGCGTGGCGTTCAAAGCAATTAGACATCCTCTCTGCGAATCGTATTGTCATTTGATGTGAAGTGGGACAAGATCATGCCTTGTTGCGTGTTTCGTATATCATGAGGTTATTAAATCCCTCCTCAAAATTGAGTCCACCCATTGCAGGAGCTGAACTAAGCATTCAGAAACTGCTTCTTCCATATCGTCACAAAGGCTTCCCTTTATTTGTTAAACCCCACAGTACTATTGCACAGGCCCAAGCGGCAGCAGGATGGAAGAGGGTTTGGGTAGGCAGTGCTTGCTCCTCAATTCCTGCCATGCTGACTCCACTTCTTGCTATAACCTTTGTTCCTTACCACTCCTGTCCCCACAGCCAGCCAACATCTTGCTGGATGAGTTTGGCCATGTCCGCATCTCAGATCTCGGACTAGCCTGTGACTTCTCCAAAAAGAAGCCTCATGCTAGCGTGTGAGTATCCAGGAAGAAATCTCTTCCCCATCACATCCTGTCTAGCCCTGCGACAACTCCCTGACAAGAGTGCTGGGCTTCCATGAACGTGGGAACAGTTCTCCCACCCTTGTCCTTGAGTTCTGATGATACGGGTTTTTCCATCATCAGTTCCTCCAGCTCTGTTTAGACGTTTGTTCTTCTATGCAAGGGATGGGGAACTGTGAGCCCAAATCTGACCCTCTGGGGTGGTTCAGATGAGTAAGCTGCCTTCTCCTGGCCCACCCTATTTCTTGCAGCCCATGATTGATTGGTGGCTTCTCAACTTACACAGCTTTCTGCATCCTGAAAAGTTGGAATGCCTCTCCTAAGTCACAGTTCCTGTCAGTGACTGTTTTAAACTGCAGTATGCTGGTATTGTTTGTATTTGGGCCCACCCTTTTTGCTCCACACACCACTGGAATGTGCAAAGATCCCCACAGATGAAGGCCCATGAGGTATGACCTGCACCCTGCAAGAGGGAGAGCCACTAACTGCATGCCTCAGGCACCCACATGTTGGCTTTCCGCTTGTAAACCCCTGTAAAAGGGACTTTTCAGGGAGTTGGGCAGGATAAGCCCGTGCAATCCCATGCTCCCATCCACCGCAGAAACAAATGCTTTTGTTCCTGAGTGAGTGTGATCACTTGTTCTGCTGAAGGTGCCTTTTAGGAGGTACTGGTGTTGCAAAAGCCCTTTCTAGATTTCCAGTTGAAACTACTCCCATTAGGACATTCCTAGGGAGCAAATTCTTGCTGATTGAAGTTAAAAATGGTGATAAGAGTAATTTGTGTCTGTTTGCAAGATGCATGTCCCCACGTGGATGGATAAATCTGCCTTCTGCTGATCTGTGCTGCTGAGGGCTTCTTCCTGGTGCTGCACTCTCCCTAACTCCTACTTTACTCCACCCCCACAGTGGCACACATGGGTACATGGCACCAGAGGTACTACAGAAAGGGGTGGCCTATGACAGCAGTGCCGACTGGTTCTCTCTGGGCTGCATGCTCTTCAAACTCCTGAGGGGGTAAGTGGGTACCATGGGGGTAAGTCCAGGGTGGAGAAGCTTACATGGGAGGCAGGATGTGTGACTGGCAGAGGGAACTGTGTTTGACGGGGGACGTTGGGTTGGAGACCCTGGCACTACAAGAATGCGATATGTGTGGGAAGAAAAATGTTTGAAAGGGTTCAGGTGAGACCAGAACCTCCATCGACACCTTCCTTGTCCTTATCTCAGGCACAGTCCCTTTCGGCAGCACAAGACTAAGGACAAGCATGAGATTGACCGCATGACACTCACTATGGTAAGCTACTTTTGTCAGGGATCTGCCTTTATCCCAAGTCTCCCCAACATCGATCCTGTGCCTTTCACCTTTTGGGGGCTGCAGAACCTCAGATCTCCTCCCGCCTCCTAACCAGCCCTCATCCGGTGGGGTGCATAGCTTGCTTCCCGTGCTGCTCTGTCGGAGCCCTACTCAGTGGCTTCATGTGGAGTTGGAACACCTTCATGATAACTTGTTCTGACAACTATGCCCTCTGTTGGCCCTCAAAAATTTGGTAGATGACACATTTCCACACAGAGTTATTCTCCATCAAAGCCCCATAATTCACCTTCCAAATCAAATGACCCCAAAATTTGAATCATCTAGTTATGTAAGTTTTGGTGTCTCCTTTGGTTAGCTGATTTGCTCCCTTCCTCCATGTGTGTGTGTGTGTGTGTGTAAGAGAGGTACATAGATTGATACACCTGGCCAGATAGTTCTGGTGTTCTACTATTGCCTTAAGATCCTCATTATTTCCAGGTTCTTATTCATACCTTACAGACAATCGCAAAGAAATTTTCTTCTCTGGAGAAGCTTTGGAGATGTAAGCAGATGTACTTCTGTTCAACGTGGTGGTAATTGTGTGGCAGGGCAAGTTGTCCAGGTTTTGCCAAAGTGGCCAGGCCATCAAGCTTTTCAGGACAAATCTGCTCAGAAAGGATACAATCAGAAGGTCTTGTCTGGCAGCTTCTCTTGGTTTTGTGCTCTGCAGCTGCTGTTCCTCTGTGTGCAGCATGTTATGAAATGCAAATTCTATAGAGTTTTGTTCAAGTTAGTTAGTGAGGCTGGACTCAGAACAGAATTACCTATAATTTATTGAGGCAACATGACTGATTTCTATATATAGTTTCTCCTTTGGAGCTGTGAAGCAGCCTTAGGTTATGAAATAAGGAGAGGGCATGACTAAAACAGAGAATGTATCTGCCTTCCCTTTGGTTATTTACCATAGTAGTTTTCTAACCCAGGCATCAGCAGTGGCTTGTGGATTATATAATGGGCAGTTCTTATGAAGATGTCTGGTGTATGGGATACTGGTTAGAATAAGGCAATGGTCTAACCAATGGAAGCCACTTAACTACAGTGAGACAGCTTCAGATCGAGTTCCAGCTTGGACATGAACTCGCCTGCCAGGGGCCAGTGCATGACTCAACCAGAAAAAGAGTCACAGAACTGTTGTGAGAATCATGTTTATGACTCACCCTGCACATTTGACATTGGTGCACATAATTGATATTAATAAGCAAGTGGGACCTACAAATGCTGCCATCACCGTAGCATCTGCTACTTGAGGTGACTGCTGGTCTTGGTTGTACATATCCTGGTGCTTCATAAGAGCATGTAGAAAATTTAAAACTAAAGGGATTTTTTTAAAGTCAGTGGAATAGAGAATGAACCCTTCCACACCAGAGCCAAATTCCCATTTTATCCAGCGTCCTGCTTCCAGCAGTGGTCAGCCACACATCTCTAGGGAATCCACTCACAGGCCCTGAAGACAAAAGCTCTCCCCTGCTGTTGCCTGTCTCCCAGGAATTTGAATCCATTGTTAGTTTGCCTCAGGGCATAGGCTTGTCATTTAGTAGATATGTCTAATAGCTGTGGATAGACCTATCTCTTCTTTAATTTGTCTAATTCACGTAGAAGCCCTCTTATATTGGTGGCCATTAGCCATTTTCTGTGGCAGGGAACTCCACAAATAGTGTGGAGGGCCAGAGTGGAAGACTTGGGAAATGCAGGTTCTGGTCCCCCTTCAGCCATGATGCTTTGCAGCAGCCATTGACTCTTAGCCTAACCCATTCACAAGGCTGTCCTGAAGTTAAAATGGAGAGGAAGAGGAGAGCCCTCCTGGGGTTCCTTGCAAGGGAAAAAGTCAAGATATAAGTGTAATAATAATTAATAATAGATACAGCTATGCCACGGGACCTTTAGTTGTTGTTGTTAGTTGCGAAGTCATGTCCGACCCATCGCGACCCCATGGACAACATTCCTCCAGGCCTTGCTCTCCTCCACCATCCTCCAGAGTCCACCCAGGCTCACACCAACTGCTTCAGTGACTCCATCTAACCACCTCATCCTCTGCCGTCCCCTTCTTCTTTTGCCATCTATTGCTCCCAGCATTAGGCTCTTCTCCAGGGAGTCCTTTCTTCTCATTAGGTGGCCAAAGTATTTGAGTTTCATCTTCAGTATCTGACCTTCTAAAGAGCAGTCAGGATTGATCTTTAGTACTGACCGGTTTGATCGCCATGTGGTCCAAGGGACTCGCAGAAGTCTCCTCCAGCACCACAATTGAAAGGTCTCAATTCTTTGGCGCCCAGCCTTCCTTATGGTCCAACTTTCATAGCCATACATTGCAACTGGGAAAACCATAGCCTTAACTATATGCACTTTTGTTGGCAGGGTGATGTCTCTGCTTTTTAGTATGCTGTCTAAATTTGCCATAGCTTTCCTCCCAAGGAGCAAGTATATTTTGATTTCTTGGCTGCAGTCCCCATCTGCAGTGATCTTGGAGCCCAGGAAAATAAAATCTGTCACTACCTCCATTTCTCCACCGTATGAGGTAGACCTGAAAACACCATACTTTGGCTTGGCTAATATGGTATTTTTTTAATTTTCCTGTCATGGAAGTCTGTCAGGAAGAGATTATTGTCCATTTTAGAGTTTAGAAATAAATGGCAAATCTAACAACATGTCCAAAACTAGGTTTCTAATTAAGAACTCAGAAACTCTTTTTGTTGTGGACAGCTGCTGTTCTGGACAGGATAACATCCAGGACAAAATTTGTATGAAGCTTTAAAGTGTGGTACAACTTTAAATTAAATACTATTCACTTTATAAAAAGTGAAATCATGTAGATGGACACCTTCCTTCACACAGGTTTGAAATGTGCATGTAGAGAACATTGCACGTCCACCATTTTTGTCATCTACAGCAGGAACAGCTGCTTTTACATACAAAAAATACTTCAACACACCCAGTCAACATATTGGGTAGAAAATAAAACAATTGGAAGGACAAAGGTAATTTCCAAGTTGGGTTATTTTTTGTTTACCAGCCATAAATATTACAGACAATAATGGCAACAAATGGGGAGAAAAGATAGGTGCAAAACTTATACAAGATGGACGGAATGTGCCGATTCAGTCTTCATGTATCTATCAAAAGTTTATACTGTGCGGGGTGAATCCAGCCCTCTAGCATCTCAGTCTGCATCTTCCCCTTCCTCTTGCTCTCCCTTCCCTGCTTGGCTCGCATGTAAACATGCAAGGCAGAAGGGGAAGCCGTTTCCAGAGGGAGGAAGCCCAGGGCACCAAAGTGGAGCCTGCAGTGCTTAGGCAGCTGAGTAATGAAATCAGGCTGAAAGCACACATGGCCCTTTGGGCTGCAGATCCTCCACCCCTGCCTCTTTCCTCTCCTCTCCCTCCTCTTCTTGCATTTGCAACTACAGTCCCACAAAATAAAAGCCTCCCACTGCCTTTCCTGAGGAATCTGACTGGGATCCTGAACTGGGGAGCCTTGTTCCTCCTGGCAGTATGAATGAAGAGGCTGGTCCAGGAGTTCTGTAAGCTGCCATTCATGAGGAGGAACAGTTGGAGGAGTGGACACAAAGGACCAGTCCTACAGGCAGGACCAGTCTGGTTTCCCATGACACTTTGCTCTTGTTTTCAGATCTGGCCACCTCGCCTGCCAGTTCCATCATCTAACCCTGCCTTCCTCATTCATTCCCACAGGCTGTGGAGCTGCCAGAGTCCTTCTCACCTGAGCTGCGCTCCCTCCTGGAGGGGCTGCTACAGAGGGACGTCAACCGTCGCCTGGGCTGCATGGGCCGTGGGTGAGTCTCTCAGAGGAGCAGAAGAAGCCGGGTGTCGGGGTGGGGGACTGAGTGGGCTGTGAGGGTTTTCTGGTGTTTCCCCTTCTGCTGCCAGGTATACCTGAGCATTCTAAATAGGAGAGAATTGCATCTGAAGGCAGTTCTCTTCTAAAATGCTTTTTAAAAAATCTGGACAGAATGAAGAAAGTGCCATTTTCAGGGGCTATACTTGCCACAACAACGAGGACAATTTTCAGATATATCTCTTCTTTATGGGAGAATTCGCACATCGTGACACCCCACCCTGCAAATAAGTTAAAATGAAACAGTCCACAGTGCACCCAACAGGCAATGGGATCGCTATGGGTTGTGTCCAGCCCCCTTCCCATTCAGTCCTCCTGCAAGTATCCCAGAGGCTCCCACAGCAGGATCTGTCTGATTTGCCCCCCCCACCCCATACACACACACACACACACACATTGTGATCATGCGCCCTTTTGCACTCCTGCAGTGATTTTTCCCTTTTTGGAGACGGCAAAAAGCAATTCCCAGTTTGACAGCTAGTGACAGCTCCTTTGCGGTGCCTAACTGGGACATTAGAAGGAGGTATTATTGGTTTGTCACCCTGTTTTTTTTTCCAGCACAAGTAAAAAAGAAGCTTCTTTGCAGTTTCTCTAGGTCAGTGCTCATGGTGAGTGTCTGCTGTGGTTTGGTAGTGGACACCCCCAGGACATTGCCCGGGGAAGGCTTGCTTTGTCAGACATACACTATCACAAGCCTAACATTTTTTTTTTTTTTACTGTTCGGAAAAAGCTGTGCAAATTTCTTAAACTGAAAAAATAAACAAAAAGGAAGCAAACAGGCTTTACAGAACAGGCTCTGCAAAAAGAAGAAACCACTCTCCACCGTTCTGCTTTTGGCTTGGCCTTCCCAGGCTATCTGCTTGCCCAATTCCTCAGGTGCTGACTCAAGCCACAACGTTATACCCCAGTTTAGTTGACTGTAAAGCAGGGTTTACGTACTGAGGGAATGAAGGAGTGTGTGTGTGCATATGTGCATGCGTTTTACAAAGGTTTTAGGCTCTTCACATGTGCCTGCACAGCACAGAACCTAAGATAGGATCTAGAATTCAAAGAATCACCAGTTGTATTTGTTTAAAAATGAACCAATTTCTGATCTTCTAATAGTTACTGAGAAGCTCTTTAAACATGCAGTCATGGAATTCAGAAAAGGACCCACTGTGGCTTTTCAGTTTTTATTATGTACCTCATGTGCCTCCCTGCAGTACCCCCATATAGCCATCTTCCTTTTACAGCTCACCTCTGTTTTTGTCCTCCACTTTTTTTAGTCTTCTTTCAAAAATTTCCAGTGTTAGAACTGAGCTGTTGGAAGTTTAGAAAAATCAGGACTATCAGAACAGCTTAGCAATAATAAGCAATCATTTTCAAAGATACGACTTGCTATTACTTTTTGAAACCCCCTTATAATATGGTATCCTTTTAGGGAAGATAATGGACAGGAGCCTGCCTAAGTAGATGTAGCATAGCTGGATGTTAATTTGCCCTCATTGAAAAGTAGCAGATTAAATCATCTTAGCCCCAAAGGGGTTGTTTTACATGCTCTTGGGAAACACCTATAGAATCACGACACTAATGTGTTCCCTGAAGGAACCAGACATTCTTCATGCCATGCCTCTCTGGTGAAGTAGTTTCTTCCCTGTGCAGGCTTGTGCTACAATGGGTAAATTTCCATCAAGCAGCATTGTGTGCCAAGCAGTGCAAATTCTTGAACAACAAAAGCTGGTTTCTGTTAATTGTGCAAGCTATGTAAATTCAACAGGCTTGCACAGTTTCTCTTGTTATGCACAATTTATCCTGCTATTTGTTTACTTTATTGCTTTTGGCCTAATTTCTCCCCTGCTACTAGAAACTGCATTTTGTCACTTCTTTTGTCTCAGATTTCAACAGGTTTTGCCTACCTGTCTCTTCAAAGCCACAAAGCAAGAAACTTGCCTTCAAAAAATAGAACACAACTTTCTCAGGAAGCTGCCTTCTCTGCCAAGTGCTAGATTCTATGCACATAAAGAATCACAGCTTTTCCTTCCTGGAGCAAAACAGAACTGCTACTTTTCTGGAGCAGAGAAGGCTCAGCATGCCAAATTAATATAAGAAGGAAAGGTCAACAAGTTCAGAAATGGTTAGGCCAAGACGAATTCTGGCAGATTTTAAATTGAACGTATTTTCCTCAAAGGAAACTGCTCTGTGATTAGCTGGACACAAATGCAGCATTCTGTTTGTGTTTGCTGTGCATGAAAAAGATGTTGCTTCCAAGCTTTTTGTCTTCCCATTAGATGTTCTGTAGTCCCTGAGGGCTCAGTAAGATCTGCCATCTTATCTCCAATAGGGCTCTTGAGGTCAAGGAGAGTCCCTTCTTCCAGGGCCTAGACTGGCAGTTGGTCTTCCTCCAGAAGGTGAGTCGGACAGCCCAGTTTGGAGGGCCTGTGTGGCTGGGGAAAAGAGGGTCTGCCTGATCATCCTGAGGAAGGAATAAACCAGAAGGGAACACTATCTCTTTTGTACCCCTTGGCTGACTTTCGCTTTTGGCTCCCCACAGTATCCACCTCCCTTGATCCCGCCACGCGGAGAGGTGAATGCAGCCGATGCGTTTGACATTGGTTCCTTTGATGAAGAAGACACCAAAGGAATTAAGGTACCTAGGGGAAGCACCCCCGTCTTCTTCAGCCCCCGGGATCCCAGGTGGTCAGCTGCCGCTGCCGCTTCTGCTCACTGGTTTGAGTGTACCTCTACTTTAAAATGTGTGTCCCTGTTCTTTTCCAAATGAGGAAATCAGAGCAGGCTGAATTGCAAATAGATGGTGGAAGCTTGGGCAGCAGAGGGTAGGCAGCAACGCTGATGGTGGAACAGCACTGCAGTACTAGGTGTTGCCACTGGAGGATTGTGATAGTGCCGATCAGGGATGTGGAACCCCTTCAGACCATTTCGGAGAAGCTGCGGGGAGGTACTCCAGTGGTTGGCAGGGCTGAATGTCACAAAATGCCAGCTTATTCTAACTTAAAGCTCTTACTACCCACAACTAAGATGTAAGAAAGGCATTTTTCTTTTATAACTTGAGGAAAGCTGCACAAAAGCCAGGAAACTATCAAACTGTTAGCGATGGGGAGATGGGAATGGGGCTTGTCTTTTGGGAACTCCTGGTGAGCTGGACTGGGACCCCAGATGGACTGGATTTGGTCCACACACCTGTTCAGCACCAGACTGCAGATCAAGGGCTGACCTGGGACTGATTTGCTGTATCAGCCTAAAATCCATCTGTCTTGGTGCTGCCTCCTAGCCTCAGCCAGAGACCGCGAGGAAGCTCACAAGCAGAGAGAACGATGGAGATAGGCACCCCCTCTGGCCTGACCCCAGGAGTTAGCGCTGTACTGCCTCTAAGTATGGTGGTTCCATTTATCACAACTAAAAGAAATGAATTAGCTTAAGCCTTTGTCGATCTACTTAAGCTAGTGACTTAGCATTTCATCTTGGCTAATGAATTCCAAAGGTTAAATATATGTTGAACAAATATTTTTTTTCTTTCTAAGACATTCTACATAAACCAATCACAAGGTTTAAACCACTTTTCCCCAGCCTGGGCCTTCCAGATGTTTTGGATTTCATCTCCCGATGGCCCCAACCAGCATGGCCAATGGTCAGAATTTCTGGGAGTTTTAGTCCAAAACTTCTGGAAGGTATGAAGATGTAGGTTGCTGACACAAAGCTGGTTAACTTTTGTGTGAGTCAAATGCCAGATGAGATGACCCTTGGTCTGATTCAACCTGGCTTTTCCTCGGTTCTTACTGGAAAGGCTGACTTAGTTGTCCATATGTCCAACTAAAGATGGTGGGTTTCAGGAAGCAAGAGGCATTTCTGGAGGCTGTCAGCTTACAAAGAAGGATTGATTGATTGATTGATTGATTGATTGCATTTTTATCCTGCCACATTAGCCAGTACGGTTCTCTGAGTGGCTTACAAAGTATGTGCCATGGAGTAGTGAAAAACTGTCATGCTGACTTGGACCAAATGTCCACCTAGCCTAGTATACTGACTCTGGCCAGCCTGATACTTGTGAGTCAAGCAAGTCTGCTTCTAAAAAAGGTGGTAGCTAAATGTTAGCTAAATGTTGATGTTAGCTAAATTTTATTTAGAAGCTTTACAGCAGCTTTCCCAGTGCCAGTGCCCTCCAGATGTTTTGGAGAGCAACTCCCAACTTTCCTATTGGCCATCCTGTTTGGGACTTACCCCAGGGCTGCACTGTGGAGCACAAGAGGACTGCTGGATTCCTAGTCCACAGCAGCCTGCCAGTTGCCCCTGGGAAATGTACAGACAGGACAGGAGCGCAGTAATCTTCTCCTACTATTGGTCCCCATATCTGCCTTGGATCCTGGAAACAATAACCATAATCCACTTCTCTTCCCAGCTATTGGAGAGTGACCAAGAGCTCTATCGCAACTTTCCACTCACCATCTCAGAGCGTTGGCAGCAGGAGGTGACTGAAACAGTGTTTGACACAGTCAATGCTGAGACTGACAAATTGGAGGCCCGCAAAAGAGCCAAGAACAAGCAGCTGGGCCACGAGGAAGGTGAGCCCTGTTGGCCATTGGTTCTCCTTTTTCAGGACGTGTCCTCTGTGCCAGGAGCACCTCTGCTAGCAAGCCTTGCCTGTTAAAACCCAGACTGCCTGCAGGGCGTTTGCTTTTGGAAGCTCCCTGCAACAGCTTCTTCTCCATCCACCCTGGGGACGAGCCATTATTATTATTATTATTATTATTATTATTATTATTATTATTATTATAACATTTCTATGCCGCCCCTTGCCGAAACCTCGGGGCGGCTTACAACATGATAAAATACATTGAAACATGATAAAATACATTGAGCCATGGCTGGGCCCTGGCTGTCTTGTTGCACATGGCTGCTTTACCCATTTGCTGCTGCTGAGACTCTTCTGGTCTCTCCTGCCTATCCAGATTATGCCCTGGGCAAGGACTGCATCATGCATGGATACATGTCAAAACTGGGGAACCCGTTCCTTACTCAGTGGCAGAGGCGATACTTCTACCTCTTCCCAAATCGGTTGGAATGGCGTGGAGAGGGAGAGTCTCCGGTAAGGAAGAGCTTTCCCCATCCTGTTGGAAGCAAGGGAAAGTTCAGGTTCAGGGTGGGTGAAGGCTTATCATGTATGTGCACAGGAGTTTACTTTTCTCTGGCACAAGAGTGTGTGTGTGTGTGTGTGTGTGTGTGAGGGAGGGAGGGCGGGAGGGGGGCAGGGGGTGAATGACTATGCTTGCAGAAGAGATTTAGGCTGAGGATGCAGAATTCTTATTCAAGCTGATAGCTGGATTTCTCTGACCAAAGATTCTTTTGCTCCCCACAACAGCAGTCCTTGCTCACCATGGAAGAGATCCAGTCAGTGGAGGAGACACAGATAAAGGATCGAAAGTGCATCCTGCTTAAGATCAGGGGGGGCAAGCAGTTTGTTCTGCAGTGTGATGTGAGTCTTTTCTTGTGTAGCCTCTTCTGCAGGAGGGTCTGAAGAGTGCAGTGATTGCCAGAAGCTTGGTGCCTGCAACTGTAGAGTCCATTTGAACCTGTCAAGTGTTACTCTGAGTGGGCAGCATGGAGTTGCTAAATGCACCCACAGGGTACACAGATAGGGCATGTTTGTTGGATGGAGTCGTTTTTCACATGCGGTGACCAGTTTCACATGATGTGGCGTGTGCTAGGAGGCTTTTGAATATTAAAGCCCAGAGCATGACTTGTTGTGCTGTCCAAACATAAAAGAGGTGACTTGTGCAAGAATTAAGCAACCCTTGCATAACAGACGCCATGGGTTATACAAGGGTTGTTTAACCATTGCCCAACCCATCCCTGCTGGGTTCAGACAAGATGACAAGCTATGCTCAGGGCTTGAATGTTCAAAATGGCCACATGCAGAGACTGCTTAAGCCATAGTGGACACTTTGAGTGTGTGAACTGGCCCATTATCTGAGAAACACAATAACTCTGTAAACTCAGTCACCCTTATTGTTATTGTCCCCACAATGCAGATGGGGTTACCCAAGGCCCCCTAATGAGTTCAGGCAGAAGCAAGATTAGAACCAGAGGCTTCTTGATTTCACAGCTCAGTTTCTCAGCCTTTATGAAATGTTATATTTGGAATTAAGATGGGTCTGCAGCAGATCAGCCATAGTGACAGGGGAAATGTTTGGTCTTCAGCCCTATAGTTTATGGCTTACTTAAGTCACCTGGAGTATTAGTTCAACAGCTCCTTGCAATGCTGTGGTCTTGATTCAGTAGGTTGCCGTTGTTGGATGAGATAAAGTCAGGGAAAGGGTGGCTAGTCCTTTCCTTGTGGTAGACAGTTAGAAACAAATCAGCTTTGGATTTCATGCTTACGCACAAAAAATCCGAGGCACGGTATTTTGCAGCTCTTGTTCCTGTGCATCTCAGCTATGTCTGAAATAGAACTTTCACATTGCCCACAAAAAGAGATGCAGAAGCCCCTGATGTGGCAAAAGGAGAGATGTAAAATTTCTGTTTTATACAAAAAAGCAAAAACAGGAAGTTCAGAACACGTGTGCTTCCTGTTCTTCCTATTTTAGTTAACGAATAGTTCATGGTTTAATGGATTATGAATTAGTAAACTACCATCTGCAAACTACCATCAGAAAAATCTATGCATATTAAGCAGACATGTAGAATTTAGTTAAATCTGCATGATTCTGTTGTTATAGCTGGTAGATCTAGAAGAGGAGGGGCAACCTGCAATACCACATTGTTAGATTGTGAATTTGTATGGGTGCAACTGGAAGACCGATTCTCTTACATTCTCTCTGGCTTCTAAGCTTTTGGCAGACTCTTGTTACACTTGTTCATCGGACTTACCAGGGGACCAACAGGGTCAAAATAAGACACTTCTGCACACCTCCCTGATTTCTGTGGGTGTCTTAAGTATGTGGTTCAGTTCTGGCTGGTGTTATTGCTGAATAATTTTCTAGGCATTTTAACAAGATATTTTAGGATTTTAGGGTTCCATTCAGTGCAGCAGCCTTTCACAACCTAGTTTCCTCACATTGTACTTGTTGTACTACTACAAGTATTGTACTACAACTGGCTGGGGGATTCTGGGAGTTACGGTACAACACATCTGGCAATTAAGAGTGGGAAAGGTAGGAACCTCTGCATATGAAAAAGGAAAGTAGTTAGTGGGTATGGTTGTTTTGCTGGCCATATAGTCCATGGTAGTCCATGGAGGGACTGGAACAGAAGTTCATGAGACTGTCTGAGAAAGATGTGTGTCTATGCACATAGCTTCAGAAATTTGAACAAGCTTGGTTAAACCTAATTTTCAACAGTGGCCAAATTTCTAAATTAAGGAGGGTTGGAAAGACCAGCAAGCCTTGGCTCCATCCCTTGACCCAACCCCACATGACCTCTAATATGAGCAGGAGCCTTGTTGGCCCTATTTCAGCATGAACAATGGAGTGTCACAGTTCTCCCCTTCTTGTGCACTTTAGCTCTGACTCCAAAGCACAGGGAAACATGGGTGAGCAGCTGAGGTCCAGGAACACAGAAGAATGCTCATAGAGCCACGTGGCCTTAGCACAGATCATGCCTGAGGGGCTTGAGCAGTCTTTTGTCTGGGTCTCAGTTTAGATAGGCAGATGCATTTCAGGTGACAGGAGAAGAGGTTTCTAGGGGTTGGGGCTATACTGGGACACATGTGGGAAGCGGACTGAAACTCTTTGCCTCCGGATTCCTTACCCCTTCTAGACAGGGAGGTTTTCAGTGCAAATAGGCTAGGGCAGAGAGAGAGGCCCTTCAGAAAGGATGCATGGAAGCACTAACACTTTGTATCAACTTCCAGAGGGGCAATTGCATTTCTTGTTTTTGCTGCAAGTGTCTTAGCTTTATGGCGCCTTAAAGGCTGCTTTTTTCCTTTTTTATGTATTTATATCCCACCTCCGGTAACTCAGCATGGCTTACATAATTCTCTTGTGCATTTTCCATGCCCTGTCATGCTAATCCTTCTGCTTTTGTGCACAGAGTGACCCGGAGCTGGTGCAATGGAAGAAAGAGCTGCGTGACGCCTACCAGGAAGCTCAACAGGTGCTGCAGAGGGTGCCCAAGATGAAACATAAGCCACGTTCTCCAGTGGTGGAGCTAAGCAAGGTCCCCCTGATCCAGCGCAGCAGCAGCAGCACCAATGGCCTCTGACCCTCCTCAACTTCCTCTCCTATCCTTAATTTATTCGGCTGGGTTTGTCCACCGTCCCCATCCTCTCTCCTGTCTCTCTTTGCTGATCGTTGTGACGTCCACCCCAGCCCCCTGGGGTATTGTAGTGAGGGGGAGGGGCATCCAGAAGGTGTGGGACAGGCTTCCCCCATCCCCTCCTGCCTCCCAGAACATGGGGATTGATAACCAGTTGAGGGAAAGGAGCCTGGTTGGTAAGATGGATGAGAGTCTATCCATCCCCTACTAAAGCAAGGCTGGAATTAAGGCCCTGCCAATATATAGGACCAAAGGAAGGAGATGTTCTGAGCTGCTAATGCCTCCTGAGCATTTCCTCCTTCCTCCCTGCACTGCCAAACATGTGCCAGTGCACCCATGAGGAGCATCACAGAGTGCTAGCTTAGGCCTTGCTTCCATGGGGTATGCGGAGAGCATATCTTTTGAGTTCGTCCAGAGAGTGCTAACATGGATGAAGAGAAATTTGCATGACAATCTGAATTCTAGCCCCTTGCCCTTCCAGCAGCAACCTCTGACAATGCTTCCATAGCAGCTCCTGTAGAAAGAGCACCCTGGTTCTGGCAGGGAGAGTGCATTTTTCACTGCCTCTACCTTTTGCTCAAAGAGTATCGGTTAGGCAGCCATTGTGCCATAAGCATCCCTTTCAGGACTGGCTGGGTTTCCACTCGGAGGGGTTAGAAGGAATTGCCTTGAGACTATCATCCACCAGTGTAGATGATGGTTTGTTCCTGTGCAGGTCCTCAGCCCTAACCCACACCCTCTTGTCCTGCTAGCAAGACACCATCTTGTCCTGCAATCCCAAACTTCACAGTTCTCACCCAGGCCAGTGGCTATTCCTGCAGCAGCCTTAGGAACTGCAATCCTTTGCCTGCATTATTCTGCTATCCTAAGCATGGAAAGACGTTCTCTTATCAACTGTGCCAAACTTCAGGATGATATTTGTGCCCATCCCTGTGGCCCAGCGGAGAGCGTATAAAGCTGAACTCCCGGTGTCCCTCAGCCAGATCTGGACAGGTTCTGTGCATTTACTTGCCTAGACTGTGCTAATGCCTTTGACTGTCTCCTTAGGACAGGGGGAGAACGGCCTCTGCTCTGCTATCTCCACTGCCAAAACCCATCCTGCTTCATTGTGGAAAGGGCTGGGCGAGAGGCTTCATGCCAAAAGAGATTCTGAGCTTCCTGAACCTCTCCAAGCCGGGGGTGAGTGGGGGATGCAGAAGCTGGACGCTTAGCCTGGAGAGCAGCTTAGCCCTGTGCCAACTCCCATGTGTCCGAAGGGTTCTGTAAATAGCTCTGTGCCAAGGGGCCAGGCTGAGTTTGAAAAACTGGGCCCGCTTGACCCCTCCATTCCAGTATGCCTTGTATGAACGGCATTGATCCCACCCAGCCCTCAGCAGTGTTATGATTTCTCCCACAGGATGGAGAGAAATCTCACGTTGATTGAATCCTGCTCCCTTCCTCCCCCTTCCATTTGCGTTAGCAGGGGAACTGGGACGGACGGTTTTCGGTTGTGGATCAGGTTTCATCCCCGTGGCCTCATGCCCCAAGCGCATGCAATCGCCTCTGCTGCATGCCTCCCGTGTGATCAGTTGCGCCTGTTCTGCCACCTAAATGACCATATTCCTTCCAAGGTGATTGGCCCTGGAAGGGGAGAGGTGGAACGAAGCCCCTTTCCCTGCAGTGTTTGTAAATATTGATCTCTGGTTTGTCTCACTGGGTTATTATTATGGATTTTTTGCCGATTTTTGAATGTGATTTTAATGAGTGGGATAAAGACTGTTTTTATAATAAAAGAAAAAAAATCCAAAACCCACAACTGTAGAATATATAGGCTCTTCTCTGACCTTGATTAGCAACAGTCTAACATAAGTCACTGATGTAGACTTAAGCTTACATGTGAGGCTATCTTCTATTGAGTCAGACTATTTGAAGTCCACTGGCTGTCCAAGAACTTACTCAGCAGCCTTTCCCAGACAGCTCTGAAACTATTTAGACTGGAGACTGTTGAATCCAAGAACTTAGGCATGCGAGGAATGTGTTCTGCCATGCAGCAATTCATTTTCCCTCCTTTCTACAGAGAGAATGGTGGTCCACATGGAAGTTTGTGCTAGGAAACTTGTGTGCGTGCTTGCATCAAGATAGGGGTTGGGTCTAGAGAAGGTGAGGGTTCCACAGGGGATGGTTCCATATTCTTAAAGGGTCTTTCCAGATACAGTTTTTATCTTCTTGTAGCAGTTGCTGCCTGGAACTATCATCCAGACCATGACTGAGACAACACAATAACCTACTCTCAAGGGCTGTGGGGTTGTTGTTGAAGCATAGGTTATCATGTGGTCTGAACCTAGCTACACTAACAAACCATAGTTTGTTAAGCATAAACTATCCATAACTCCTGGCTTGTTGCATAATGATCTGTGGATAGTTGATTGTGACTTGTTAGCACTGCGGGACTCAGACAATACAACCCACAGGTCACAGTTCAACACTTTTATGGGTTATCACGTCGACTAAACTCAATCTGTGTTTCCAAACGACTGGCTGTATAACCATTGAACAAGCAATATAAAATAGTCTTCTTTTAGGTGGAGAAAGGAGACAACTGATCATATTGCATAGGGTAATCATCTTTGGTCCCCCTGCAACTTTAAAAAAGAAAGGAATTTGATCATAGTCAATTCTTCATGCCCTTTTAATGCAGTTGTTCTCCTATTTCTTGGGCCAATGATATTATGACTTCTCAACTCTTATGGAGAACAGAGGTAGAATTGCTCAAGAAGGACATTTAATGGCTTGCTTTGGGATGTTCTTATAGCAATAGATACTTCACAGATACCAAATGGAAAATCTAATTTGGTTCAACTTTATTATGTTCAGAAACCTAGTGGTCTATGTGCCTTGAAAAGCACAAGGTCAGAGCTAGTCCTGGCTGAGCCAGGAAAGTTAAAACAAATACTGTGACAGAGGTGTTCACTGAAAGCATGCCACCAGCGCAGATTAGCTATCGCATGATTTTGGTGTATGTAGCATAGCACCCGTTTGCACAAAAATAGATTTGACATGAACGAGAGTGGTGAGCTACAGTTTGCCTCATAAACTCTCATTAGAGACACATTCTCCTGCAGAGGTGCATAAATCCTCCCAAACTTTTTTTTTTAATTGGAAAACAACAAGGCTTCTGGCAGAAGGGGAAGAAATGGTACAATCATTGTGAATTGTGTCACAAGCCAAGGTGTCTATTACAATATAGTGTGACAGAGCAGATACCAGGGCTTGCCCAAGCAGATGCAGTTTGTTGCTTAAGATCTCTTGAGAAGCTGGAAATGCAGCTTGGTCATGTGCCTCACCAACCAAGCGGTTGATGAGCTGAGTTGCACTGCAATGTGTTCAGTAGCATTGCACTGGATCCTGGAACGTATCCGATCGTAGGCAAAAGCTGCCAGTGCTACTGGATGCTCCATGACTGTGGCCCAGCATCCTCTCTGAGGCTTCAAAAGATTACTGAATAGTCAGTAGTTGCTGTGTATGAGCAGAACAGTAGTACAACCTTCTCTGAGATTGTAAGGAACCTCAGGGTGCATAACTCTTGGATCACCATAACTACTAATTCCATCTCATTAATTAAAATTGCACTTAAATATCCCCTGCAACAATTTAAAGACTCACAGGGGATGTTACTTGGAGCATGTGCAGACTGGTGTGCATGATCCCAGAAGTGTTGCAGCCCAAAAGAATCTTAACATCCACCTATAGGATTTGCCTCTCCTTTCATCCACCTTAGATGTTGTACAAGCATTACCTTGAAAAATAGTGAAACGGAAAACATTGAAAAGGGAACAGCTAAGAAACACCCATATACCTTTTATGCTGTCTGCAAGTGAATACAGCTTGAGCAGTGTGCCTGGTGTGATTCATATAGCCAAGCTGAATGTCAAGGTTCTTGTTTCTGGCAGCAGTTGGCTGTGTGATAGGCTGTTGCTCAAGATTATCAGGAAGCATCCCCACTCGGTTGCACTGAGTGTGCTGATTGGCTGAATGCTGTGACTCCCACCCCCATGGGAATTTTTTAGTTAGATGAGGAAATGGTTGCTTTTAACATTTCTGAAAATATATTTAAAGTGCAATCCTATATAAGTCTTTTCAGCCTCAATGGGACTTATTCCCAGATTGGTAAGTACAAGATTGCAATCTTCACTGCAGAAATAGGTTGAGTAGTCTTCAAAAAAAGAAGTTTTAAAGAAAAGTCAACAGTATTCCCAACACATGAACAAGAAGGGGAGAAAATCAGCAATAAATGTAGAGTCAGCTATGTGTGCCAGTCAAGAAACAAAGCTGGGCCGGAGTAGCAGCCAAATAAGGATTGATGGGGAGGTATAAAGTCTTCTAGGAAATTGAATAAGGAATCACAAACCATCTATGTGGAGAACACAAAGTACATTCTACTACATACATTTTACAAACAATCCAACACAATGAAAAAGTACTAAGACAAGGGGAAGTAAAATCAAAGTATTCATTTAAATGGCACATTGTTCAATGAAAAAGAAACATTCCAAAAAGATTGTTGTTACCGTCAAGTCTTTGCTGACTTGTTGCAACCCTGTACATGAAGGCCCTCCACAATGTTCTGTCCTTGACAGCCCCGCTCAGTTCTTGTAAACATAACGCTGTGGCTTCTTTCATGCAACTGATCCAGCTCATATTTGGCCTTCCTTTTCTTCTTCTGCCTTCCACTTTCCCTAGCATGATTGTCCTCTCCAATGAGTCCTGTCTCATGTGTCTGAAGTACAACAGCCTCAATTTCATCATTTTTGCTTCCAGGGCAAGTTCTGGCTTGATTTGATCCAGGACCCACTTGTTTGTCTTTCTGCCAGTCCAGAGTAATTGCAAAGCTTTCCTCAAGCACCATGTTTCAAACACATCAGTTTTCTTCCTGGACAGCTTTCACTGTCCATCTTTCACACCCATAAACAGTAATCCAGAAAGATAAATGAAGTAAAATATTTGCACTTTTCTAATTTAAGCTACTCTGTTGTTTGACAGTGGGCCAGTTTATCAATTCAGAGAAAGAACTGACTTTTTCCCAAAACTTACTCATGGGTAGATCAACTGGAACACACTTTGGTAAGACTATTATTAAATAGGTTTGTGGGGGTTTGCAAAAAGATTAAAATGGATATATCATTTTTCTGCTTCCCTTGGAAAGATCTTCCTCTCAATAACAGAAAAATGTATAAACATGTTCCCTGCAGTTTCAAAAATGGGAGAGGGTTAGTCTTGGAAGAATGGAATGCAATCCAGTTGAGATGCGTAATAAATACTCAGTTACACAAAGCTTAACTGAAAATGGATGCTTCTCAGAACCAACAGGCTACCAGACCAGACCATACAATGAAAACTAACTCTCTTCCTTTTTCCATGCAGGGAATACTATTACAGATCCTAATAATGTCCCTCATTCATGTGCCCATGTACCTACATCTATACCATCACCTGCACACCAAGCCCTCCTGCAAAGGGGGCATGAAGCTTTTGGCCTCAAGAACCACGAGTGATACACAGGCTGGATACTCACACACACACACAGCTCCAGCAATCTGATCCAGGTCACCCTTTCCTCAAAGTTAGCCACAGCAAGGAAAGAACAAACGCAAAAATGCACATTAAAGAGTACGATGAGTTAAAAAAAACCTGCGTAAAAGGAGAACTGCTATTGTCTCCAGTGGCTGCTTGTGAATGCATCTTTCTGTTTTTATCTTATGCATTTGGGCACTGCATAGAAATATGTCAGCCCTTGTATTTTATAACCATTTGAATTCACTGTTTACATCTCTCTTCTGCAACTATGTGTATGTTTATACAATCTGCCAACTGAGAAAAACACTTCATGAATCTGATGTAGTGGGCTTTAGTCCATGAAAGTTTCTGCTTCCATAAGTCAGTTCAGTCCTGAAGGTACCACAAAGGCTCTTTGTTGTTATACACAGCAGCCTCAATGAACTTGGAAAAAAACTGGGCATAGATGGGCTGGAGCTGCACTCCAGGGCTGAAAGTCCTTTCCCTTCAGTGATCTTGGAAACAAGCGACTGTTCCCCTTATTTTCCTGAGTGACCTTGGAAACAGTGACTGCTCCCCTTATTTTCTTGAGTAAGGCTAGATTTTTACTGGCTGCAAACTAGAACACAAACGGGGACAAGTGTATCTTAACACAGTCTGAAGGAAGAAGTGTAAGGGGGAGGGACACTGGTGAATGCTGGGCCATCATGTGCCACCTAAAAACCGAAGGTCTGACTTTCAGACCTTCCTTCTCTCAAACGTTCCTTCTTTGGGGCCTGGCCTGAGGGGTACAGCAGCAGAGGTGGAGGGGTTTTATTTGTCAGGGATAACATCTCTCAGCTCTGAGCAATATGCAGACCTAACACATTCCAAAAGAAAGGCTGGCTGGCTTCCCCACATGAACACCTCCTTGAGGCTTTAAGGTGCCTACTCTTCACTTCTGTGCTACATTTTTCTAAGGCCTAGTCATGGGAGGCCTCTTTTTTACTGGAGGAAGCTACATCTTGTGCATTAACTGGGTGCCAACTGTACTGTCCTCTCAACCAAGCAAGTCCAACCAGCTGGTTTGGACTTGCATGAGGATTGCATGAGGACTGCTTTTTGCTGTTGGCCTGATAAAGCCCATGCTGGCTGAAACAGCAGAGCGAGGCAGGGATGACAAAATCCACCTCTCTTCAAGTCATCCGGCAGCAAACCAGTGATCTGAGAACAAATCACGATTGTAGCATTCTCCAAGCTGGTGCTGCCCAGAGGTGTTAGGCTAATCCTCTAATTCCCAGCCACCAATACCTCTAGAGGGCACCAAGTTTGGGAAGATGGCCAGTACAGTCCTAGCTGTATTTACTCAGAAGGAAGTCACTGAGTTCAGTGGTATTTACTCTGATTCCAGGATGACACTTATCTGGGATACAGCTGGAGTTACTTCTGTCTAAAGATGGTTAGCATTATGTGGTTAGAGGAGTTTCTTCATCCCAAATAATTTTGACTTGAAGGTCATAAACAGGAAATAGTAATTCTAAATA
The DNA here is from genome assembly GCF_004798865.1 of Varanus komodoensis. Lineage (NCBI taxonomy): Eukaryota > Metazoa > Chordata > Lepidosauria > Squamata > Varanidae > Varanus > Varanus komodoensis. The sequence goes on from NW_025335798.1 coordinate 292,963, forward strand.
AACAGTGCCAGATGATCCATATTTGGAGTTGTAGGAACAGAGCAAGATTTCCAGAATGAGAGGTGCTTGGTTCAGGCATGGGGGCGTTCACATGCTCCAAGTACAGCTACGCTGGGGAAAGGAGGGATACACATGCACAGGGGCACTCTTTTACTAATTCACACATGTTCCATAGCTGCACCCTGAAGGAACAAACAACTCGGCTAAGGATCATAGGAAACTTCATGCTCCCATTTGTCCTGAACCAGGCGTCACGGGCCACCCCGTGGAATTCTAAGAAATTTTCCTTGTCCTGGAGGAGCTATAAAAGATGCCAGTGAGAGAGAGGTCCGAGTCAGCCTCCCCACAGAAAGCAACGGGAGCCCAGTAGCTCACTGCCCCGTACGCCGCTCCTTCTGGAGCTCGAAGGCCAAAAGGAAGTCATGGGCGCCCCCGAGCAGTGTTGTAAGCCCCGCAATCTCCATGGTCAACCGATGAGGAGGAACTGCCTAGTTCCGCCGGCTTCTCCGCCGCCCTGATCCCGCCTGCTGACAGCGGTGACGCAAGAAGCGTCGCCTGCCCAAACCCTCAGCGTGGTCCTCTCGCGTGGGCTGGAGCTGACATCCAGGCCGGAAAAGTGCCAGGGCTGGGCCAGGTTTCCGCGCCCCTGCCGCTGTCTCCTCCCTGCGCCCCGCAGGCCCGCCCCTTCTTCCCGGCCCGCCGCTCTCTGGCTCCGGCTCTGGCTCAGCCCCGGGAGCCGCAGCGAAGCTCGGCCAGGCCGCGCGTGCGCCCCTCCCTCCCTCTCTCCCTGCCTCTCTCTTCCTGCCTTCCTTCCTGCCTGCCTGCCTTCCTTCCTTCCCTGTCTGCCTGCCTCTCCTCCGGGAGCGCATCCGCCACCGCCGCAGCGGGGCCCAGCGCACAGCCGCGCAGGACGGGAGCCGCTGGCTCGACTGCCGCCACCCGGAAAGGCCTTGGGCAGAGAGGGATCGGAGCAGAGACCCTGCCGGGCGCGGGGACATGGTGACGGGATGGCCCGCATCGCAGACGCCTTCCCTCTGCACCTGCTCGTCTGGCACAACCGGCACCAGGCGCTGGACAGCGAGCTGCGCAAGGGACAGGTATGGGGGAAGCCATCGATGCCCCCTCCCTCTCACTCACCCAGAAAGATCCTCCTCTCCTGCCCGGTGATCCTGGTCCTCCCTGTACAGCCCTTTACAGCTAGGGCTGGAGATGTGCGGGGGAAAGGAGAGGTGATGTGGGATCCTTTTAAGATGCTTCTCATCTTTGGCTTCCCTTACTAGTATCCCTGCTGGAGCTGGAGGGACTGGTGAGCAAGGCCCAGAAGGTAGCACTAATCCTGAGATGGCTATTTCTAAGCGAGGTCTCACCTGCGTCCTGTTGGACCACCTCTTCTATTGAATTCCTCTATCCTGGCAAAACACACACATGCATGCCCACACGCAGACACATACTGTGTGGAAACTGACCAAGGGATCTCTCTGGACCCTAACTGGGATGGCACCATCATTCTTTCCTCTCGTCCGACCTCTTCTGACCATATTCCGGATCCTACATTTCCATCATCATTCCTGTACCCCTGAACTCTCCTTCCTCTTTTCCCACTCCAACTCAAGTAGCAGGCTAGAGAACAGATGTAAAGATGAACAGCATGCTTCCTTTGGTCTGGGAATTCCCAGCCTCATCATTCCTTACCAGCTTGGCAGCAGAAACCTCCAAGAGAATTGCAGTCCTCCTCTGAGGCCATCTGCTCAGAATCCCACAACCTAAACACCTTCATTCGCTACCCTGCAGTGTCCCTAGCCCAGATTTGGGCTCATAAGGGCAAGTAATGCTAAAGAGTCACACTCAGTGGGTTCTGAAGGAGCATCCACCATGATAGTATGCATGACCATCCCTTGACCCTGAGACCTAGCATGTCATACCCCTAGTGGTTTCTATTTCTTTCTTTATTAGATTTATATCCTGCCTTTTTTCTTACAAAGAGCTCAAACCGGCTTACATCATTCTCCTCCAGCTCTCAGTCTTATCCCCACAACAAGAGCCCTGTGAGGTAGGTTGAGCTGAGCATCTGTGACTGGCCCAAAGTCACCCAGTGGGCTCCATGGCTGAACGAGGACTAGAACCCAGGTCACCTGTGTTCCAGTCCCACACTCTTAACCACTACAGCACACTGGCTCTCCATTTAGTGGATGGATAAACACCATTTTGAAAAGGTGAAATTAATTCTTAAAGCTCCATATGCAGGAAAATACATTCCCTCTTTTTAAAAAATCTATAATTTGAATCTGAATGTCGGTGCCAGTTCTGGCACACTGTTGCGCCAACACAAAAACCGGCTTCCAGGTCTCAACCTCCTGCCTAGTCGAATAGATTAGCAATGAGCACTGAACAGGCACTGGTGCTAAGAAAAGGTGGTGGAGGGCTGAGTGGTGAAGGCAGGCTGGCTAATAGGGCCCAGGTGGGTGGCAGTTCGTTAGACAACTGAACATGTTAAATGTTATCTCTTTGTTCTTCCACCCAGAGGGGAAGATTAGAGAAGAGGGTCATTATGGAGAGAGTTTTGCAAAGAAACTGATTCAGAACTTAGAGAAATGCAGAACAGGCGACGTGGGTTGCCCGCTGGAGAAAGTTGGCAGTGACTCGGAAAATGGGGATTTCCCCCTCTCCTTTTTTTTGCACTTTGAAAGAGGAAATAGGGGAGAGACTTAATTCAGGCACCTGAGAATTTTCAGATTCTTTTTGAGGGGGAGAATATACCCACCCAGATGTCTCTGGAAGCTTACCGATAGGGCATGAAAGTGGTGGCCTTCTCCTTTTGTTTGTCACCCGCATTCAATACACAAGAGGTGCACTGCATTTGAACAAAAACATGCCATTGTCGCTACTAACTGTTGATAGGCCTGTCCTCTCTGAATCTGTCTGACTCTTTCAAAAGTTATCTGAAACTGCAATTGCTTGTAGAACTTCTTTCTGTCTAAACAGGTATGATGGGATGTAAGCATGTATAGGATTGCAGTCTAAGCTGATGGTCATTACCTTCCCTTGCAGTAATGAATTTCAAATGTTTATCATGCATTGTGCTAAGAGATAAAGGTATACAGCAATATTTTACCAGACTGTCTGAATAGGCTTTTCTTTGACTCTAAAAACATGGAAAGTCTGTTCCAAGTATGACATGCCATTACATTACAGCCAATGCTGGATCAGAACAAAGTGGTAATTTCTGCAAGGGAAAATTATTGCCAGGGGGCAGGGGTGTTGTTCTAGGGTCTCTGCCTTCTATTCAGCTTGTGGTCTTAGGATAGTCACCTTTGGCAGTTTCTCCAGTTTGCTTTCTGTTAAATGAATATTGCAGCATCAATAATGAGGTCAAGGAAATGGTTTGATTGATGTTTGGACTTCAAATCCCACCTTTTCCTTGGGGTTCTAATCCCATCTTTATGGTCTTGTATTTCTGTCTAGTCCAGCAGTGTGCTTTTGGCATTGGTCAGGTGAATGCCTCTGGAAAATTTGCAGACAGGCTATGGGATCAACCATTGTGTCTCAAGCAGGTGCAATTCAGAGGCATCTTGACTCTGAAGGTTCCAGATCTCATGATCCTTCAGGAGCAGAGCAGGGATGGGACAAATAGGAAGTGCCTCAGGTAAGGGAAGCAAGGGAAGGGAGTGACTTGGCAGGATGAGTAAGACAGGTGGCCTCCCACATTTGGAGGCATTAGGCACCCCTACATACCTTCCGCTGAGTAGCCATCTCAGGATGCTCAATGCTTTTGCAAGGCTAGCATTAAAGCTGATCTCCAAGCACCCCTAGGTCAGGGTTAGGCAGACCTATGGGATCATCTTTATTTTTTGCTAAAGCCCTAAAAGACACCGACTGGGACCTAGGACCAGTCATACTTTCAAGATTAAAGAATTCTGCATCTAGGAGGTTGTGAGCTCCAGCACTGAATGGAGTTCACTGTAATTCTGCACAAAATTCCACATCTGAAGCTTTCTTCATTTCAGTAGTATAATTTAAGAGAAGTGTGGAGTGATTTTATTGTTGCTATTATTAAGTAAGTGGGAGTCAAAATCCTGGCTGATCTACTGCAAATTGCTGAGAGATCTACTAGTAGGTCAAGATCTACCTTCTGCCCACCCCTGCCTTACATGACAGACTGCATAAAAATACCTGGTTGCTTTCTTTGCTAAGAAGTGGGAAGCAGTGAGTGTAGAAATAGGTGACAAAGTGTTCATCCTGGGAGGTCTTAGAATTTCATTTATACAAGGCAGATTGGGGATTATTGCCTGTCCCAAAGCCATGCTACAGATCTTAAATACATGATATGCTTCTATATGCTAGTTGCTGGGGAATGTGTGTGGGAGGCTGCTATTGCGCTTGTGTCCTGCTCGTGAGCTTCCCATGGGAGCAGTTGAATGGTGAACGTGGGAGCAGAATGCTGGACTTGATAAGCCTTTGATTTGATCCAGAAGGACTCTTCTTATTCAGTGGCAATTTGATGGTGGAGGGATTGTCACTCAGCCTGTGGCCACACATATTCTTGGCAGATAGCTGATTTGCATGTGCGGATAAATTAGTCTCAGCTAATATAGTTACAGTCGATTTTGGGCTTCTCTAAACAAAGCAGTTGGTTTAAAAGAGTTCCGGATCTGCCACTACACAGCCAGATTTGGAACCAAGCAGGGTGGAAAAGCAGAGCATCCTTAGTCTGGCTGAGGGGACACCTGATAGCAGGCTTTGAATCTCTGAAGAGCTGTCATGCATAAGGTGGATCAGACATGTTCTCTGTTCCTCCAAACGGGGGGGGGGGGGGTAGAATCAGCAGGAGGAAACTGCAGGGAAGTAGATTTCCTCTAAACATTAGGAGAAACTTCCTAATGGTATGAGCTGTTTGGGAGTGGAGCGGGTTGCCCGGAGAGACAGTGGGCTCTCTTTCACTGCTGCTATTTAAGCGGGGACTGGATGACCCTTTCTTGAGGATGTTGTAGTTGACTCCGGCATTGTAGATCCTGCATTGAACAGCAGGGTAGGTGAGGTGACTTCCAGCATCCCACCCAAACTCTTTGATTCTGAGATTTCTCTGCAGCTAAGTACTCCAGCTTTGGCTTTTGGACGGCAGAAATGTAATAAATGCAATGAAACAAAATGAAATCATAAGTCAGTCCTTGAAATATAGTGGTTCCTGCACCCAGTGTTGGTAGATGCTGTGCTGCCCTCAACATAGAGAAGATGTCTATCAGCAGAAGGCACCATGATTCCCTCCACGTAATATCTGTCCCTCAAAAGTACACTTTTCCAGCCCTTTGTTTCATATTCTTTTTAAATTAGGGGCCGTGTGATCATAGACTGCAGTGCCTGAGAGCACGCTTCCTACAGCTGAAAGTAAAGCAGATTAATGTTAGCACATGGCAGAGCTAGTCCTGCCTCCTTCTGTAATGCAGGGACAGAGGCTACTGTCGTGAGGGCCACCTTTGTCAAACTCCTGGCAGAAAGCACCTTGCCACTGCAGAGGAACTGCCTTTCAGGACCCAGAAGTAATGTAGGTTTATATCAAAAGAAATTCTGGCTCCTAGTGTACACTAGCTTAGATTATGCCAGCTGTCCCCAGCCTGGTGCCCTCGCAATGTCAGTGCTGGCTGGGGAATTATTGGAGTTGTAGTCTAACATATCTGGAGGCAGCAAGCTAGGGAAGGCTGGAGGAAGCAATAAGCCTTGCTTTTTTGTTCTCCAGCCAATGGATATGAATATGTCATGGTCCCTTGGGTCAGACCCGTCTCTGTTGCAGATGTTAATTCTGTCCTAGAATCCTGATCTCCTTGCAGAATCAGAAGAGCAGAATCTGGGGACAAGTGCCTGATAACAGAGACGAGTTTGAAATCCCCATGGGAAAGACTGAGTCCTACTAAAAAAACAAAGAAACTGTAGGGTTGAGGCTCGGTGCAGATGAAAGTCTCTGCTGAGAAGGATTGCCCATCCAGATCATTAATCCTGTGGTTCCCTTACAGCATGATATTGAGATGTTGGACCCACGTGGCCGAACACCACTGGAGCTGGCCGTATCTTTGGGGAACTTGGAATCTGCCCGAGTGCTGCTGCGACACAGCGCCACTGTCGGCCAGGAGAATGCCAATGGCTGGACAGGTATGGAGGCGTGTGGTCCTGGGGACTGGCTGCGTGCAGAAGGCCCTTGGTTCAGGTGCCCCAGGGGACCAACTGCACGCAAAAGGTTGAGTGGTCAGTCAGGGTCCCGGGGCCAGTGGTCATGGGGCCAGCTTCATGCAGAGGGTCCCAGGTTCTGTCTCTGGCTTCTCTGTTGAAAGGACATTTGGTCACATGGCTGTGAAAGGCCTTTGCTCGAGGCCATGGAGAGCTGCTGCTTGTCAGCATAGACCACATGGGCTCAGGAATAGCCAGAATCTTTGGAATCAAGCTGCTCTTTAAATCCCAGGTGAGGGAGAGCAGGGATGCAGAAGGAGCTGCTTTGAGGGCTGAGCAGGGGATGCCTGAGTGGTTGAGAAACAAAGGATCTGAGACGTCCAGGCTGTGGTGGCAAGGAGCCTGGTGCACGATGTTTTCATTCCAGTAGCCATCAATATATTTTGAAGATGGAGGTGGGTGCGTCCTCCTTCCCTGCAGTTTTGTTGGAAGTACTATCCTTGTCTTTCTGGCTTCACTTTCCAAAGCCCTGCCTTTGCCTGCCAGGCCTGGCAAATGTTTCAGCAGCCACTGAGCAACAGTTAGCATGGTATCCATGCCCTTTGCAGTCAGGTGTGCCTGCCCTTTTGGCAAATCTGTGTCAAGAGTGAGGACAGAGGAGAGCTTGGACTGGACTTAGGGGCAGAGCAGGGACATGCTGAGGACAGAAAACATTTCCCAAAAGCCAGATTGTTCCTCTTTTCTTGCCCTCTAGTTCTGCAGGAGGCCGTGAGTACGGGAGATCCAGAGATGGTACAGCTGGTGCTTCAGTATCGCGATTACCAGCGTGCCACACAGCGTCTAGCTGGCATCCCAGAATTGCTCAATAAACTACGCAGAGTATGTACTTTCACTTTCCATCTGACATTAGTCCTTGAGTGTTTTCTGTCTCCCTCTAATGTCTACAAATGTTGTCACTGGGGTGCCCATTCTAGACTTCGATCAGAAGCCCTGCCAAAGGTTGAGAGACAAATCTTGCCAAAGGTGCTCTTTCCTAGGATCTCTCAGGGGCTGGGTTCCTTCCTTTCTTCTCTCAAACAGCAGACATTCGTTTGGCAAACAGCACTTTATTTCCAACATACAGTCAGCACAGTAAAAGCCACCTGAGGAAGAGTCTTTGAGCATGCACAGAGAGGTTTGTGGAGCCCAAACCAGAAACCGTTTCCAGGAACCCTCCTTTTCCGTTCTTCCAGGCTCCGTCCCACTGGGTGGGCCCCTCGGGAGACAGGCAGACCGACCCAGCCCCTCCAGTTGGCTAGCCCGTCTCCTGATGTCACTTCATGAGGTCAGGGGCTGCACCAGTCTCCCTTGGCTCTTTTGCTGTGTCTCCGCCCAGCGCTTCCAACCCCTGTCAATTCCCAGGGTCTTTCAGAGCACCTGGAGACAGTTGCCTTGACATGAACTCTCCCTCCTCCGTCATCTCAGTGTCCACAGGCCTCACCATCCTCATCGGAAGAGTAGGTGCCACTCTGGGCCTGGAAAGCATAGCGAGAATAACTGCCTCTTTCATTCCCAACGTGATGCTTCTCTTTTTTGTAAAGCACTGATTGTACTTCTGTTTCAGAAGAATAAGCACTCTAGGTCAAGGGTATAAAGAGAGCTGAAAGAGTGTTGGAGAACTGTTTGAGCTCTACATTCCTGTGATGGGGCAGTGCCAATAAGCCAAAAATTAGCAGCAGAGTATAAGGTCAAGCTCTTGCTGCCAGGAACTCTGCCTTAGGACAGGCATTTTGACCTTTTAGAATAGGAAAAAAGGGAATGGGGAATGCACAAAACCACCTGATGATCTGAGAAAAGAGAATGGAGCAGGGGAAGGAGCTCCCAGTTCTTGTTCTCCACTCTTGTTCTAGGTTCTTGTCCCACAGACAGAATCAGCCTAGAATTCATACATCTGCGCCAAAGGCAGGCATACAACCATTCTATTTTCCCTCTCATATTCCCTGACAATGGGATTGAGAAGAGGGTGCATTGAACCCCCCATTTTCAGGATGGCAGCAGAAGTCACCATGTGCCATGCTTTTAGCCCTGATTTCTCTGGGATGCTTGAAAATACTCTCGGACTTTCTAGCTGGATTTGACTGAATACTGAACCCCCATTGGCAAGTGATTGCTTGGATACTGTTTTCTCTGTGGCAAACTTCACTCCCTCCTGCCAGAGAGAAAAAATTTGCTGTCACAGCCTTTCTTCATCTGTACTGATCAATCCCCTCACTTCTGGTTTTCTGTCTCTTCAGGCTCCTGATTTCTATGTGGAAATGAAGTGGGAATTTACTAGCTGGGGTAAGTCAGTGCCTGGCGTTGCATCTTCTGGACACTGGGGGCGGAAGCATTCGCAAGTGATGCAGCAGATGATGGGGAAAGGCTGCCCAGCAAAGCCTGGGGTGGCTTGGGGAATGAGGTCTCCTTGGACAATGAAGGGAGCACTAACTGCTCAGTGTTCCTTGGCCAAAGTTGCACGTTGCTGGCATAGCATGGAATAATGGCCATCACCTGGTCTGCATTTTGGGGAAGCAGGATGCCTCCTCCCCCCGTTTCATCAAGGCCCAGAGGCTATACAGTGGCACACCCGCCACATGACATTACAGCAGTGCTCCAGAAGTTGGACATGGGAAAGGGCCCAGGCAGATGGGAAACGAGTCCCTCAAAGCCCCAAGAAACCCTTGGGCCTCATCTTGACCTGCCCCACAGAGGCTAGAGTGCTTAATTGGAAGTACAGATGTGGCGAAGAAGTTGCCCAGACTCAGCCTTCCCCGCTCTGGTGCCCCCCAGATGTGCTGGACAGCAGCTCCCCCATCACCTGAGGCCTTGCTGGCTGGGAATGGTGGAGAGGGGTCCTGACTGAAGGTGGCTGCCACATGTTCCCTGCCCCCCTGCTCACTCTCTCTCTGCCTCTCCCAGTTCCCCTGGTCTCCAAAATCTGCCCAAGTGATGTGTACCGGGTGTGGAAGCGAGGGGAAAACCTGCGGGTCGACACAACCTTACTGGGCTTTGAGCACATGACCTGGCAGCGGGGCCGGCGCAGCTACATCTTTAAAGGCGAAGGTCAGAACGTACCCTTTCCCTGCGGGGGCTTGGTGAGTTTGGGGGCCTTGAAACTGACCGCCGCTCTCCCGGCGTTACTCTTCCACCTCCTCTCTCTCCCTCCGCTTGCGGCCAGATGAGAATGCCGTGGTGATGGAGGTCGACCACGACAAGCAGGTTGTGTACACGGAAACGCTGTCGCTGGCCTTGCACGAGCCTGAGCTGATGCTGGCTGCCATGCAGCCTTCCGAGGAGCATGTGGCCAGCCGGCTCACCTCTCCTATCGTCTCCACCCACCTGGACACCAAGAACATTGCCTTTGAGCGGTGAGTGGCGGCGGGAAAACGGGTCGGGTGCGGGAATGTGTGGGGTGTGGCTGGGACTGTCCGCGTCTTAGCCAGGGTGTTACATACGCAGAACCGCCAGGGTCCCTTGCCGGGGCTGGCCCTGTCATTGGTAGAGTGAGCAGTGGCCTCAGGTGGCAGGTGCTGGGGGACAAGGCCCTGTGTGCCACTCATCTTCAGCTCTCTGGAATTGCTGTCCAGCTGGCCTGCCCCTCCTGTGCTACCTTGCTGCCTCAGGAGCAGCTGCAGCCAAGATGAAACTGAAGTGGAAAAGGCTTAAGTCTGCCCAGGTCCTTGGGCAGTGGCTATTTCTGCCAGATGACAAAGGGCCAAAGCCCCCACCCTGCCGCTGAAATGGTCTTCAGACTCATTACCATGAACGCCACACCTTTGCATCTCCTTTTTGCCTCTGGTTTGGTAATTGAGAAGCTGGCCATCGCCCCTGAGAAGACAAGTCTTGGTCCAAAGACCTCTACCTGCTGCTTCCTAGTCATCATTTTTCAAGGGCAAGATTGAAGGAGTTGATGGAAGAAAGTGTGAGTGAATGAGAAGTTCACATGTGAAGAAATTAATGTCTTTAGGCTGGAAAGGCAGGCAGTGCTTTATGTGTCAACCAAGGACTCTCTCTTGTGTGACTTGGGGGTCTCGCTCTCTGCAGGAACAAGTCTGGCATCTGGGGCTGGCGCTCAGAGAAAATGGAAAACATCAGTGGCTACGAAGCCAAGGTACAGCTCTCCTGCGTTCCTACCCGTCCCTCGTGTGCATGAGCATCAGGGCTCCCTGCCGCCGGTTTAGCTTCAGCTGCTCCACTTCTGCGAAGTGGGTTTGTGTTGGTTGGCACTAACGGCCTCTGTGCTTGCCAGGTTTACAGTGCCAGCAACGTGGAGCTTGTCACCAAAACCCGTACTGAGCACCTGTCGGACCAGGACAAAACACGCAACAAAGGTAAAGCGCTCTTGAAGGAGCTTCCTGCTGTGAACCACCCTCACCTCAACCGACTGCCTCTCGTGCTGCAGATAACTGCTTCTCTGTTGTGCCGACTGCTTGGTGGTCGCTGACCTCTGACTTCACAGGGCTTGTCTTGGTTGGGCTTGACCTAGGAGAGGCCCTGCCCAGGGCTCACGGCCCATTTAAGATCACCACTGTGAAACAAAAGCGGCAGGTTGACCGACGTTCTGCTTGTGGGCTTCCCGCAGGCAGCTGGCTGGCCGCTGGGCAAACAGAAGGCTGGGCCTTGGTCTGCGCCAGCGGGGCCCTTCTCATGTTCTTACTCCTATGAGGGCACTGCGCATAGCACAGCGAGGTGGGCCACCCTGTGGCAATTCATTTGCGTTGTTTCTTTACGAGATGTGTAGCCCGCCTTTCCCAGTGGACAGACTCGCAAGGTTAGTGGATAGTAACGGCGAACAGCATCAGCAGCCCAGGCCTGAGCATGGCGACTCAGTGCAGCTCACCCCCAGTGTTCAGGACTGCAGCCTGGAAGGGCCCGCAGTACCATTGCAAGCACACGAGGAAAGGGCAGACTCTGCCCGCCTCCTTTTCCGGATGAGAGCATCAGGCTGCGATCCAGTTGTGGCTGGGAGGGTGTCTTGAGGGCCATCAGGTAGCGGCTGCCTGTAGGGAGGAGGTCTGCGGGTGGAGACAAAGCTCTGCTCCTGCAGCCCACCATCAATGGTCCAGTGGTGGTGCCCGAAAAAAGGCGTTCTGGGGCAGATGGGGGCAGTTTTGGTTCCTCCAGATCTACGGCTCTGCTGTTCCTCCTGACGGCATTGGTATAAGGGAGAATATGAGCTCATCCTCGGAGCTGGTGTCTTATTTCTACTCCAGCCTCTCCCTTACCCGCAGCTTGATCTTGGTGGTTCCACTGCTTTGGCTTCCGCCTCGCCCACCATCTTTGAATTCCTCTGTGCAAAGCAGGGGACACTGGGAAACTTGACTTGTGGGGGAGAGTCCAACTGGGCCCCACAGGCAACGTTCCTCCCTTCACTCCCTACCTCCTGCCTGACCTCTAATGGGAATGTGCAGAGGCAGATCACTCCGTGAGCAGGGCGGTTCCTGTGGGAGAGGGCAGCCCTTCTGGCGATGCCTCGTGCTTCTCACCTGCCAGCTAATGCCAGCAGCCATGGGAGCGTTCCAGGGCTAATTTGCCCTTAATACCAAGGCACTACCCAGGACACAGCTCCCCTCTTCCAGTGGCAGGCAACTTGTGGCATTCCGGGTGTTTTGGGCTATGGCCCCCATCAGCCCTGGCCAGCCTGGCCAGTGATGAGGGATAATGGGAGCTGTAAGCCAAAACCCCTCCCCCAGCACTTTCTCTAATGCTGATGTGGAGCAGGGGGTAGTTGCTGGCCACAGGGAGGAGCACCTGTGGTGTCCATGAGGAGCTCCAGGTTCCAGTTGCCCCCCAGCCATGAAACTCACTGGATAAGGTCGGGCCAGTCACTCTCTCTCAGCCTAAGTGATGGATTAAGCAAGCAGAGAAGAATTACGCACGCCAGCTTAGCTCCTTGGAGGGCAGGTGGGATATAAATGTAGTAAGTTCCTGGGAAGAAATGGAAATTGCCCTCTCCTGCTATACCAGCCTCTGAGATCAGCTGCCCTTAGACGATGTGGAAGGACGAACCCGAGGAGGGCCATCTGGGGCTTTTTTGTGTACCGTCCAGGCTGTGCAGCTGGCAGGGGTGGAACGGGAGGAGAGCCGCTTGAGCAGGGGATGGCCGGATTTAGCGCAGGGACAATGCAGCTGCGTAGGCATTCTGGCACCGGCGGCTTTTCCCATCGTGGTGCTGCAGCAATGAGGAAAGTTGCCAGTTTCCCTGCAAGATGCAACTATTACTTATTGTTATTCATGACATATATTAAAACCCTTCAGCAGACAAAAGAAATATAAAAATGGGTCAAGCAGACCACATTAGGGACTTGGCTTTTTCTTTTGATACAGCAACCTGAGAGGGGAGGAGCTGCTTGTGGCAGCAGGCTGGCAGAGGCCATCTTGGCTCTCTCTCCTCCCTCCTGCCTGGGCAGCAGCAGACTTCTTTGCCCAGGGAGGAGGGTCTTAGGTGGTACTTGGACTAGAGCAACAACAGGAGGCGGAGGAGCCTTGTTGCACGCCGAATCTGGCGATCCCAGGCAACAGATCTTCCCCATCATGTAAAAGCCACTCGGTCCATGGGGCTTGGTTGGTATCTGCAGGACACAGGAGAGACAGGCCATCAGACTTCTCTGGAGCTGTGCCTAGGCTTTGACGCTCTTTGCCAAGAGAAGCCCACCTTGCCTCTGCACAGAGGGGGCAAGGTGGGCTTCCACATGCCTGCACCCTGCACGGGTATCGCTGTAAGACCATTTGCCCACCAAGCTGCTGAATGGACCCTTCCAGGCACGTTCCTTTCCTTCCTTCTTTTATCTATTTTAAGGTTTTCTTTACTGTCTCCTAGGACAATAATGTGAAATTGTATTTCATTGTTGCAAAGTTGTGAGTTCCCATGGATGTTGGGCCAAGTAGGCAGGATAGAAACACTTCAGATGCATGAATTAGGCTAGTATCAGACCAGTGGCATTCAAGGTTTCTTAGGATGGGGACGTGGGACTTACCGACTTGGGTCATGCCCTCTCTTCACCACACAGGCTCCAAGACTCCATTCCAGTCCTTCCTGGGGATCGCCCAGCAGCATGCTGCACAGAACGGGGTGAGTGGCAAGGCCCGATCCCGCCCTTGCTTGGGGGAAGGGGCTGGTGGCCCAGCCACACACATGAGCTGCAGGGAGGGCGGTGCTCTAGCAGGGAGAAGGGGCTGCAGGTGCCGGGGAAGAGCACTGCAGGTTCCTGGCCAAATCTGTGCCTGAGGCCACCCCTGCTGCCCACTCTTGCAGGCCCCTGTGCTGCAGTCTGCCAACCCCACCAACCCAACATCGATTACCCCGGAGGAGTACTTTGACCCCAACTTCAACCTGGAGTCGCGCAATATTGGCCGCCCTATTGAGATGTCCAGCAAGGTGCAGAGGTGAGGGGCAGGGAGAGGAAGACGGAACTGGGGCTGGGGTGACAGACAGAGAACCAGCCATCGGGATGCACGAGCTGGGGTGTGCCTGCTGTGGGGCCGCTCCACAGGGCAGCACCTTTTCAGGGCTAAGAAAGAGGCAGAGGTGGGAGAAATGTGAGTTCGACTGAGCAAAGACCCACCTCGGGCCGTGAGTCGCGGGCCTGGTCGTGCTGGGCACTGAGATGAGGAGGGAGGGTGGTGCCTGGGTCTCTGGGAGCCTGACCTGTCCCTTGCTCGCTAGGTTCAAGGCCACACTGTGGCTCTGCGAGGACCACCCCCTCTCCCTGGGGGAGCAGGTGACACCCATCATTGACCTGATGGCGATCAGCAACGCCCACTTTGCCAAGTTGCGGGACTTCATCACCCTCAAGTTGCCTCCGGGATTTCCTGTCAAAATCGGTGAGAGATGCAAAGCGCAGCGGGCTGAGAGCGGGCAAGCAGAGAGGGATGATGCCGGCTAGCCATGGTAGGCCAAGGCCGGGAGGCAGCACTGACTGGAGCCAGCCCGCAGGGGCAGGCAGCAAGAGGAGGGCAGCAACTGCGAGGGACCATTGGCCTTGCTTGTGAAGAAGGGCTCAGTGGCCACCAGCTGTGATAGTCATGTGTTACCTGTAGTGGCAGCAACAGCAGGATGCTTCTGCAGGCTGGGTGCCGAGGATTCCAAGCCGAAAGCTGTTCTTGCACGCTTGCCTTTTGCACACTTCCTGCTGGGCATCCGGTTGGCTGCCCTGCAAACAGAATACTGAACGTAATAGGCCTTTGATCTGATCTGGCATGTGGTTCCTCTTACGCTCTTCTGGAAAATGTCCTGGCAAGGCAGCCAGTGAAAGACTTGAAATGGGTGGCTGGGGGGGGGGTGGTCAGTCTCACCTCCCTCTATGTCTCCCGCTTGTTTTCAGAGATCCCCCTCTTCCATGTGCTGAATGCCCGGATCACGTTTAGCAACTTGTGCGGCTGCGATGAGCCACTGAGCTCCGTGCGGATCTGTACTCCCCCACCCACACCGGAGAGCACTGAGGAGCCGGGCGCCGGGGCAGAGGCAGCCAGCAACACCAGAGGTAGGCGTGCAGCGGGCGGGGAGGAGAGAGATCCTTGGAGGCGGCTGTCAGCAGCTACGGCTTCCGACGACTACAGACTGCGACCAGTACTGGAGGGTGTGTCCCTCCCAGGCTCGGCTCGTTGTGGCGCAACACGAGTGGTTGGGTGCCGTTGCGCTCCTGTCCGTCGTGAGCTTCTCGTGGGCTACTGTGCAGAAACAGAGCTGGACAAGACAGGCCTTTGGCCTGATCCCGCGTGGCTCTTATCATGACCTCAGTCCTTGAGCAGCATATTAACCGTTCCTTTGCTTTTTTCTCCTCGGCCCCAGTGTACCCTTTTCCCTGTGAGGTGGACCCATCGGTATTTGAGGTGCCCCAGGGCTACACAATGCTGGGCGCAGGCCGTACAGAACCCATGAGGGACGAGGATGATGACTTGCTCCAGTTTGCCATCCAGCAGAGCCTTCTGGACGCAGGCACAGAGACAGACCAGGTGAGCAGAGGGCAGCGACGGTCCAGGGAAGGTTGGTTGTGTGGGCACCACTCAGGAGTCCATTGCAGTAACAAAGCAGACCAGCTGCTGGGTGTGGACGCCCCGTGGGCATCGTTCTTGGCTGCCCTGTCCTAATGCAGCACTGCATCCTTTGCAAGACTTTATCTTGTATGCCTTTTATTTCCTTTTCACACATGTGCTCTGGGGAGGGATCTGTAGCTAAGCTCTTAGGCTTGCCCCAGGCCACCCAGCAGCTGAGTGGCTCAGCTGAGGGGCCAGTGCATTATCCCAGGTCCAAGCCTCAAGTCCTTGTCAGCCACAAGGCGGCAGGGGCGGCCGGTCCTATCTCTGGGCACCGTCCAGTGGAGCGTAATTCACATAGTGCTGGTACAGATGCCCTCTAGCCCCATGTTGATAGCATTCACTGATGCGGTGGGCTGTCCAGGGAAACCTGTCCCGTCAGCTAATGCTGCTGGCATGGCCCCCTGGAGGTGGCTTCCTGTGGCCCACTGTAATTCACGCTAGTGCGCATGTTGCCTGGGATGCAGCCCTCCAGGCGCCCAATTTCAGTGTGCGTGTTCTTGGATGTTGCCCCAGGTCACCATCTGGGAAGCTCTGACCAACACACGGCCGGGATCCAATCCCCCATCCTATGATGAAGAACTGCAGCTGGAACGGTGAGTGTGAGGCTGGCAGACATGCACACATGGTTGCCGTGCCTGCTGGTCCCTCTCTTGTTCTTTTTGCAGTGACAGCAGTGGCTAGAAAGGATGGAAGAGGAGGCACTGACGAAGGCTGCTGGGGCGCCATAAAGGAAGGCCAAGGGCTGCAAAGCCCTCTTGCAGCAGGTGCCCACCTCTGCTGTATAATTACACAGATCAAGGCAAACATACATATATTTGCCTAGTGTGCACAAAATCCTCTGCTAGCCCCCTTCTGCAGGCCCTGGAGATTCCTTCCAGCTTCTGAGGTCTCCCCAAGTCATACAGTCACAGTGTTGCAAGCAGTATTAGAGCTTCCTTTTTTTCTTTTAAGAGAAAACCAAGATTCATAAGAAGCAGGGTTGAAGCTCAGCCTTTTCAATGAACTTAAACAACTGATCTTTTGAGTTTTAGTTGATTGGTCTTTTATTTGCAAATTAAAACAAAACGTATGAGGCAAGGAGCAGGCTTTGCTTTCAGATAATCTATATGTAACAGGCATTAGTCTAGAAAAGATAGGCACTCTTACGTGGGGAAGGGGGCATCCCTCTTTGAAGAGGAATTGTATATGCACTTGCATTACAAAATAAGGGTTTTCTTAATCCACTGCCAATTGACTTTTTAAGCTGATGAACAGGTTTTTAAAATTAATTATGTAATAAATTGACCATTGCACTCATAGAACATTCAATTATGTACCCAATTCTGTGAGGATTCAGGATATACACATAGCCCTGACCCAATTGTGGAAGTGCAAGATTTCATAAACTTGACATGAAATCTCAGCACAGTGAAAACAGTACCTTAGAGAGCAACCCCATGGCACCTAGACAGCATTTAGCGGGGGTCATGGGATACTTTGGATCCATGGCTGGATGCAGAACTCTGACGTTATCCATGTTCTAACCTGTTCTGTGCCCCCTGCAGCTGGTGTTGAAAGAACTGCTGGCTGTCTCTCTGAGGTCAGGATGTCGACCTTGGAGAGGAGGTAAAGGGGCACTTGTGGGGGAGGGGACGAGGGTGCAACATAGCCTGTATCCTCAGCAGCCTCCTTCCCTCCCCCTCCAAAGTACCTCTGCTAGATGGCCAAGAACAGCCATCTGGTGAGAATACAAAGAGGGAGAATGAGAGAGGCGAAGATCACTCCAGCACTCCTCCCACTCTGCACTGGATGATCATCAGCTTCCAAGTTCAGGGGCTGCCAGCCATCTTGATAGGATGAATGCTAGAAGCAAATGCATGCATCAACCCCCCCCCCCCCAAAGCCTTTTTTAAAGAAGAGGAAAGCTGTGTTGAGCAGAGAGGAGAATTTAGGCGAGAGAAGCCACAAGCATTTGCAGAGGAAAGTAATGATTTTCCTACATAACACAATTTCTCCTCATCAAGCTATATTCCCATAAGATTCCAAACATACTGAACTTAGCAAAGCATGTTTGGAAACTGCAGCTAGGAAGGGTTAAATTGCAGAGGGAAATGCCCATCAGGGAAAAGGTTGCATGCCACTTCCTTCCACCATTTCTTTGCCTGAGTCCAAAGCAGCTTTTCTGAAAAGAGGAAGGAGAAGGAAGAAAGGGGTACAGAGAAGGCCATGCACCTTCCAATGTACTTCCTGAAATAGGCAAACCATCACTAGGGCCTCCTGTGATTACAATATGCGGAAAGACACGCTCTTTTAGGTTCCATAGCTCAGGCCACTTAAGACTTTGATGGGGCAGAATCCAGTGGGCTGCACACACTTCTGCTCACCAGTTCTGTTGTGCTAGTGGGACCCATCACTTGTGCAACAACAATTTGTCACTTCCCAAAGGAAACCCTGAAACTAGTGAAAATGCTCATTTCTGGACTGGGACAAATCAGCAGAGCTCCCCTCTGCGACCTCCACCGATCTGCCCCATTCCAGAAATGAGCATTCTCTCTTGTTTCCAGTTGTGATGGGTCCACTTGCAGACAGGAATTGTAAGAGAATTGGCAGCGGCATAAGTGCCCAGTTGGATTCTGTCCAGGAGCGGCACAAGCATTTTTAATCAAGCATGGAAGCCCATTTAGCAAAGAGTGTCTCATCTTCAAGAGAGGTGTGATTGCAGCTTTCCCATTAAATCTTCTCTAGTAGTCTAGCTATGGCATTCTAGACCATTCCAATTTTCTGAATGCTCTACAGAGGCAGCCCCATGTGGCGCACACGGTAGTAAGCCAGTCTCAGAAGTTGCCAAGGGAGTTCTCGTGGTGGACTTAGAGCCACCGTGTTTTTTTCAGGAAAGGGTGCTGCTGGAGCAGATGGGAAAAGGTGGTTGCGCCCATCGCCCCCTAAGAATTGGGCTGCATCAACGGATCCAAGAACATCCCCGTTTTAAGACTGGTGGCTTGGTCCAACCAAGTCATTTTTCTTTAGATTTGAGGATACCTAGAAAGAAACAAAATTGTAGTAGCACCTCGGCTCACGAACACCTCAGTTCACGATCAAATCGGGTCATGAACAAAAATTTCATACAAAATTTCACTCAGGTCGCTAACTCCGCATTGGCTGGTGACTGCGATCGTGGCCATCTCCCCCCTGCCCCCCTCCCGAGTGGGAAGATGGCCACGATCACAGTTGCACTTGTGCAGGGAAGACAGGCGCGATCACGGCTGTGTTCAGGGTGGGGTGGGGAGATGGCTGCATTCGTGCTGGGTGGAGGGAGATGGCCAAGATCGCGCCTGTCTTTCCTGCATGAGCGCAACCACGATCTCAGCCATCTCCCCCCCCCCACAAGCGCTCTCGTGATCGCGCCTGTCTCCCCCCCGCCCCCGAGCACGCCCGTCTATGGCCATGATCGTGATTGCGCCTGTGCTGTGGGGCGGGGGAGATGGCCATGATCTTTGTTGTTCTTTGTCACTTTGCTTCACATTTTTCTGATTAAAAAAAATAGTTACAGAACGGATTAACCTTATTTACATTGAACCTTATGGGGAAATTTGACTTTGCTCACGACCAATTTGGGTCACAACTAGAGTCCTGGAACGGATTAAGTTCGTGAGCCAAGGTACCATTGTATCTGTGTTAAAGACGATAGATAGTTTATTGAATAAAATGGAGAAAAGTGGGTGCAGGGTATAAACAAGCAAAAAGAAGCTAACATTCCCCTTTATTGCAGCTGTACTAAATCCCTGTGTAGGCCAAGGGATGCTCCAAGGGCTTCCAAATGTATCTGGGTGAGCAATGCATCAGTGCCTCTCCCAAGGCTGCGAGTGAAAGACAGCGCCTATTGCCAGGAATTTTATAAAGTGCCTCTCTCCTGCTACTGAAGAGTCCAGCAGGATGCACATCCTCCCATTCCTGGAAATGAAGCTGCAAACACCTTTGCTTCCACAGCAAAAGCAGCTTTTATCTACTGAATGGTTGGAGAGGCAGCTTTAAAGCTGTTATCTGTGGTGCTTTTTCTAATACACTGAAGGTCATCAGGCCTTGGCACACCTTCAGAAAACTATCCTGAACCATTATAAATTCCTTCCCATTCACCTGGTGGAACCTATGCAATACAACCCCCTTTATGGGAACCTGCTCTAGGACTCAGAACAGGGCAGACTAACACTCACTCCCTAATTACTTAATCCACCCAGCAGCTACAAATTCAAAGTATCTGAAATGTGTTTCAGTTCATTAGCTCTCATCTAAACCTTCACTGCTTCTATTTATTGATTAATCATAATTATATCCTGCTTTCTTCCAAGAAGCTTAAGGGCCATAATTCTCTTCACAGAACCCTGCAAGACGAGTAAAACTGTAAGAGTATGACCAGCCCAAGGTCACCCAGCGAGTTTCATAGCTATGGCGTGATTTGAACCTGGGTCTCCCCAACATTCTAACCACTAAGCCACACTGGGTTATTTAAGGGTTGTTCTTCCCCACTGGGATTTGAACAAAAGTACATAACTGTGTGGCGTCAGCCTACAAATGACATCTGGATTCCAAATCCTCGCATGGTCTCTTCCATCAGCTTCACATCAATTCTTCCTTCTCTCTCTCCAGTCACTCTCCTTTATATTCCGTGATGAGAGCATCTTCCTTGATTAAATGCACATGTCCCTTCTCTCATCCTTCCTGCCCAGACAGAATATAATGGTTCACCTGGGAAACGATGCTAGAGAGAGAATGAGAGTGTACTTATAACTGCTTACTCTTGGTCACCAATAAGTTCTATTATCCTAAGGTCTGTAACTGAGAGATTGAAGAATTTACAGGGGTACTGCCAGAACATTAGTTTGGCAGTACTGATCCTGTATCACTTTGAAGAGGCTTAAAATGTTCCTGGCCAAACTCAGCGAGATACAAAAAGGTACAGAGAAAAGCTACTGATTCACCTCATCACAGCTGTAGCTGTGTGGATTGAGCTGGTTTAACTTTCTGTCTGCCTTTTCCTGATGACAAACTTCCATGAGTGAGGGACCACAAGCACGCAATAAATACCTTGTATAGAGAAGCCCAAAGTCTCTGAACTTAGTTGGAGGACGCACATGCGTCTAAATGCAGCATGTGGACACAAAATACCCTCCTTTCCTCAGATGGTCAGTGTTGCTAGAACTGTTTCAGCTGAAGCTCCTCTGCCCCTTTCTCTGTACTCAGAGAGAAGCCGAGTACCATGCTCTGACTGGTGAGACTTTGGGAGGTGCTGTTGTGGGCAGAGGGAGGGTCAACTTTATTGTCCTATATACAAGCAAAGCCAGTGTAAAGCATCCTAATCAAAACCGCTACTAAATATCCATAAGGTAAAACACACCCTGATTTGTAAGACAGGCAGTTGCTTGATGACCAAAACTACAACAGCGAAGAGCCTTCAGGACTGTGGCAGTGTTTGGTTGATTAGCCTGGGTGGTTGACTTCTCTGGCAGGGATATTTGGGGTGAACACAAGGGTGTTGCATGTACCCCTTTTCCCCTGTGAGCTGTCAAAAGTTATGAGGATGGCTGTTAGTAGAGAGCCCAAGGTCTTCTACTGAAAGCTGGCTGGAAGGCAATACTGGTGGGAGACAGTGGAAACCGGTCCGGTCAGAGGCTTATGCACTCTTTACTGGTGGCCAGCAGCTGCTGGGAGGCCCTGTGGGAGGAGGGCAAGCCCAGACTGGGTGGGGTGTGAGAACGGCAGAGTGAGGTGGAGATGGGCAGCTGGACCGGTCTGAAAGCACTGAGGGCAAGATGAGATGACAGGCTGCAAAGCATGACCAAGCCACAGATGGCTGCCCTGCCTGCTAACACCATCCCCGCCTCTCCCCTTCTGTCCTCTCAGGGCTATCCAAGAGAGCATGTTCCTTCAGACAGGGCCAGGCCTGGGCACCATGGAGTCGGGCGGTGGCAGTGTGGTCCCTCCTCCCGAGGGCAGCCCAGCGCTCAGCACCAATGGAAGCAGCTCCTCGGTCCTGCCTCCCCCTTACCCCAGCTTTGACGAGCAGCTGCGTTTGGCCATGGAGCTGTCCTCGAGGGAGCAGGAGGAGCGGGAGCGCCAGCGCCGGGAGGAGGATGAGGAGCTGCAGCGCATCCTCCAGCTGTCCCTGACGGAGAAGTAGCATCCCAGCCTGCCAGCAAGGGGCCCCTAAGCCTCCCTCAAGCCTCACGTGACCCAGCCTAACTGTCCTTGCCGTCATTATATTTTTAACCTCTTGGGAGGGTGGGGTGGGGTTCCATGCTTTGCCCCTCTCCTGTCCGGGTCTGGCTGGATGTGAGAAGACAGCACCTTCTGCATTTCCTGGGACTCACTTAGTTCCATCCTCTGGTCTTATTTCCTGTAAGATTTTTTTTTAATTGCTTTATATCCTCATCCTTCACTGAGGAAATGTTTTATACAGCACAGAGGGAGGCGGGGTATGGAGAAGAAGAGAAGCAGCAGATAGAGAGGAAGGCCAAAAAAAAGAGAAAAGAGGAAGATGTCAAGGAAATTTTAACCACCTTGACCTGAGTGTGAAGTTTTCTGGGACTGGAGTACACACACTGTTTTCTGTGTCCTTCCAAGGGTTCGGACCTGTTGGGGACAGGGCAATAGAAAGGGTGGAGTCCTGGATCCTGTTGTGTTGATGTTTGCAATGAGGCCTGAAGCTAGGCTAAGTTTGGCAAATAATTTTCACTCCTGCGTTCCCCCTCCTCATTGTGAGCTGCTGCTCTCCCTCTACCCCGCGTGTTTAATTTATTTTATTTAAAACTCTGAAGATATATACAAGGAGGAGTGGAAGGTGTGTATTTTTTTTTAACTGAATCCAGTGGGTCTAAAGGGAAGAGCTGCAGTTATGCTCAAGCAGTGTTCTCCTGCCGTCTAGGGACCAGGCACATGGGGCCTCTCGGCAGCAGGAACTACTAAATAAAAGTAAGAAACCAGCATTTCCCTCTGTGGCATTCTTCCATTTCTTTTGTCTTACTCTCCGGTTGTGCAGATGTCACAAACACTTAAAACGAGATTCTGCAGCCTCCTGGGATTTCAGTGCTCTTACAGTGTTCCATGCAAATTACTGACCAAGCTGGTTTGTGTTCTCAAAAGCAACTTGTGGTTTGAACCAGAATGTGGTATCAGCATGATACTCCAGGAAGGGACTTGAGTGTTGCTTGCAAAATAACATGCCCCAGCCATCAGGACTGCACAACTTGTACCCCACCAAGCCAAATATGCCAGTCTTCTAGAGGCTTGACAAAACCTCATTTTCACAATCTTAAGGAGGAAGCAGAAACAGGACCATTCAAACAACTAGATCCCAGTAGTCAAAAACATAACCTGGTTAGTTTAACGCATTATGTGAAGCAGTGCCTTCTTCACCCATTTAGTTGCAGTGCAACAATACAAGCAACAAGTAGAATGTCCTTGTCTGGGTCCAGCAATCCCAGACAAGTCATACTCCTTTGGAGCTCCCTTGCAATTGCTGGTGCACAGCCCATCCACCCTCTAGGGCAGGGGTCAGCAACCTGCGGCTCCCGAGCCGCACGTGGCTCTTGAATCCCTCTGCTGCAGCTCCGTTGCTCAAAATACGCGTCACAGCCCCCGATCTGCGACCCATGCCGGCACAGCCCCTGATCTGTTTCATAAATGCAACACACTATAGTTTTTTTATACATAACATAAAGGTAAAAAACGATATATGCAGTGTTATTTTCATTTCAGAGATCAAAAGAGTTCTGTGGCTGTGTTTTGTTTTCTGTGGGAAATGGGTCCAAATGGCTCTTTGAGTGTTAAAGTTTGCTGACCCCTGCTCTAGGGCCTAGATGCCCTAGGTTCAACTTCAGCCCAGTACAATGTTTTCCTTGGTTCCGTTCTCCAATCCCCCCAGTCATTGCTTCCACAAGTCCTTGCTTTTCAGGACACAACCTTCCTTATCCTACCTACTTTGGCCTCTCCCTGGGAGTCCCTTCCCTCTCTCTGTAGCTTAGGATCACCAGCTGCATGATGGGACTTTCACCTCTTCCCTCCTTGCAGTCTTTCCTCAAACTTTCTAGAGCGGATTTTAAGAAGAGATGAAGGGCTGCAGGGCACAGAGGGAGTCTCCTCCCTCTTTGTCCCACTCACAAAAATAGTTCCAGCAGGGCAGAATTTAGCAGGCTATTAACCATGGAGAATGTGCCTCTTCAGTTTAGTCCCTTGCTTTTATCTTCTGAAGGCTTGTTCTTCACTAAGTCTTTTGTGAAACCATTTTTTTTCCCTTCAGGCTGTTACCTACTCTGAACTTTTCAATGTTCTTGCCTTTGGCCTCCCATAGTTTCCCTAGGAACTTCTTCCGAGTTTCTAGTCTGAGTCCTAGTCAAGCTGACAAACTTCTCCTGCCTCACAGAAGCTAAACTATAAAATTACTTTGAGCAACTGAAATTCTGAGTCATCACATCTGCTCAGCCAATCAGTGTCCAAATTTTCAGAGCAGCAACCCCAAAATTATACATCCTGTTGTCCTTATCTGGCAGTATGCATATCCCCATCTAGTGTCCACTGATGGAACTAATTTGTTCCTGCATCCTCCACCCTTTTGCTCAATCTGGTGAAATTTAAGAAGTGGGCCACGATTGTACATTGTGTGAGGAACCCTGGCTAGCTCATGAAGCTATACGATTGAGCTGGGACAAGTGCAGAGTTATCTGCCTGCAAGAAGAGCAATGGGGCCAATATTGCTAATATAGCAACAACCACCATTCGCCAGTGTTCATTTGTCCCAGCTTTCCCTACTGTATGCATTCCTTTATCTTGAAAGGTGTGCCAGGAACCCCAGAGCCACTGTCCATCTTGTAACGGCCAAGCTCCATCACTTTTCTTTAGGAGAGGGGCCAGAATTCAGTGTTCAAACATGTGCTTTGTGTGCAAAAGGTTCCATGTTCCACTGCCAACAACTCCAGGTAAGGCTGGGAAAGACAAATCTGAAGCCTTGGAGAGCCCTGGCTGGTTACAATACAGTGTGTGAGATGCACTGGTGTACAGTTCATACTGGTATGCTGTGTCCTGGGGTGTGTTAAGACTCTACCTGGGACTAACTGGCATGGAAGATTGAGGGAGGGTGGATGAAATACTAGGGTTACCAGCAGTGAACCCCCAGATCCTACCTGTTCCTTTTGAAAGCTCTAGAGCAGTGAGAAAATGCAGTTTACTGACACACCTTCCCACCCCAAGCTGGATCCACAGCATAAGAAGACAGCAGTGGCAGGGAGCACAGTATTTATGCATCTTCTCTCTTGTGTTAAGAACATTTAAAGATCAAATGTAACATGAGCCAACTAATCCAATATGTGCAAGAAGTAGCAGTTGGTATAAACAATTTTCCTAGAGATTAGCTGCCTTTTGTCAGTTCATGCTCCACTTGCAAAATCCAAGCAAAATCTCTTTGAGGTTTAATATGTATTTACTGTGGTAATTGCAGAGTGAAATGGTATAATGTAGTGCTTTAATGTTTTCAATTACACCATCATAACCCCCCCCCCCCAAACTCCATCCCCCAAACAAAAGGACTGATTGTTTGAAATCCTATCAGTTGAGTTTGGTCAGTATCCTCCTGTCCCTTTTGCAGATCTGAACCTTTAAAGCAGCCTTTTCCCTGTCCATCACCCTTGCTTGGTGGTGGTGACAGGGGTTGTAGGCCCAACTATCTTGGGGGCCCCACGTAGAGGCAGGTCATTTGAAGGGAGCAGCCAAGATTTCTAGTCAACTACTGGTAAGCTTACCCCAAATGCAACCCAGCAGGACTCCGGCACTGCACGCATTTTTAAAGGGAGATGTTGAGTTGCCTTGGCTCGTTCAGTCGGTGCTGTTTGAAGGCCTTTCTGTGCTACTTGCCACGGCTTCCCGGCTCCGGATCATAATAAAGTAGGAGCCGAGGGCGCTTGAGGAGGAGGGAGGCATTGTACTGCTTTCCTTGTTTTCTCTCTACACGACCCCCCCCCCTTCCCAAATCTTTGCTTTCCCTGGTTCTGATACTCGGCTTTTGGCTCGACCACCTGCTGAGTCATTGTAACTCCCACCTGGGCGGAGTTTTCTATTTTCAGCTCCGGCTCGGGGTTAGCGAAGAGATTTTGAATCTATGTGCAGGAAAACCTATCAACGCATTGCCCTCCACCATCATGATTAAGCCACATCAAGTGAAAGAGAGAGCCCCCCGCCGCCCCCATCCTGCATGAAAAGACAGCAAAGGTCGCAATAATGTGCAGAAAAGCATTAGGCCTTTCTTCCCTTGCATAGAAACGAAGGACGATGCCTTCCAATAAGTCTAGACCAGAGGAGGCTCTCCGAAGTTTCAGACAGGAATTTGTCCAGCCCCCACCCGCTTAAAGATGCCAGGACTGAATACGGGATCTTCCTCATAGCAGCATCTCTTCCACCGAGCTGCGGCCTTTCCCATGACTCAAAGTGCTACCCTAACAGCCAGGTGATGTTCTGTGTAGCTCTTCCTTCCAGCCTGAAATTCCACCTAATTCATATCTAAAACAATAGAGGGGTGGTTCGCCTGATATCTTTAAGCGGCCAGGCATGGTTATTAGATGATGATGAGGGCACTCTGCCCATCTTCAAAGACGTTCTTGTTATTCGTACTCCCATGTTCCAAAATATGAAGGCCTGGCATTCAGAATAAGTGCCGAGGCTGTGCCTTGGAGGAGGAAAAAAATCGCGAGGGAGCTGTGGGTGGTGGTTTGCTGCCTGGAAGAGCGAGTACACAAGCAGCAGCCGCAGCAGCCGCAGCAGCTCGGCGCTCTTCCTCCATCCTGCCCTACTCAGCCGTGAGATCCCCTCGCTTCTTGAGCCGCTTCCCTTAAGAGCCTCCTCCAAGATGTGCCCGATGTTACTTTGCAGGAAATGGTGGCTTCTCTTCCTGGTTGCAGCGGCCGGCTGAGCCGGAGTAGAAAGTTTCCAGCTGGTACTGGGTCCCACCCCGAGCCGGGTGAATGAGTGGCTCGGTACGCCCGCCCCCTGGAGGTTGCAAGCGGCGGCGGCGGCGGCGGTGGTAGTGGCAGGGCTGGCTCCGAGTGGCACGATCTCTCCTGCTTGGCTTGTGGGCTGGGAGCGGAGGAAGAACTCCAGGGTCTGCGCATGGCGCTTGTGACCGTCTGTCGCTCCCCGTCGGGGAGCGGCCACTCTACACCTACCGGCGGCAAGGTGAGCTCCCCACTTTTCACCCGCCCTGGCGAGGCGAGGCCAGGCGAATCTCTTTGCTCTCAGCAAGGCTTGGATCAAGCTGCAGCCCCAGCCCGCAGAACCCCGCCCGGAGCGACGGTGCTTCCCGCTGCTCCGTTGGAGAAAGCCTACGAGCCTCCCTCCATCTCCCCCTCCCCACTTTCCCGTGACAGGCGTGTGGGGATGCCTGGGCGCCGATTGCACCCTGCGCCCCCTTTCCTGAACGGACACGCCGTCCTTTCTTGGTGGTCTTCACTGCAAGCTGCGGACCAGGCTGTACAGCCAGCCACTGACTGCAGCTTTTCCTACTGTCCGGGATGGAATTTGTCCGTTTGTTCTCGCATCACCCTGCAGGGGTCGCTGTCGGAAGAAGGGCAGCGGGGGAAAGTGCATAGCTTGGTGGGACTTTGAAAGGTCAGATAAGAGTTTTCACACTTTCTCTATACCTTCTGGTCCCAGTGGAAGGAAATGCTGGACTGAAGTAGCAGCACTGGTAGAATGGCGGAGTAAATTAACCGTGCCACTCAAGGCACAGTCTGTCTTCCTGGCTATAACAGACTCTAGCTTCCTACCTCACTGCTCAAGGAGGATCAGCCAGCCCTTTAACAGGAATTCCTCTAACCCCCCTCCCCATGTTCACCATAAATGTCTTAATTTTTAAGGTGTCCCAAGACTAGTTATTTTAGCAGCAACAAACTGATGCAGCTAGTCCTCTGGAAATTTACAAATGGGATAGCCAAAGAGTGGTAAACAGGTGATTAAAAATGGCCAGCCTTTCCATGTAAGCTTGGCTTAATGCAGAAAAGGCATTAAAATGTTTAGAAAAGGAAGCTGAAGAAGAGTTTACCCTTTGGATTAGTGGTTATGAATGCAAAATCAGGAGGTGGTGGTTGCTCTCTGTTATCCAGTGGTGATGGGGGGTGGGGGAGCAAAGGCCTTTCCCAGTTTGGCGCGATCTTCAGATATGTTTATTTACAATTCCCACTGTCAACACACTACATGCCCAGAGGTCCTCAGGTTTGGAAAGGCTTGAATTGGTGACATACACCTTTCCCAGAAAAGTGGACTGGAAGCTATATTGGCCTTTGCCTTGTGTTGGGCACTCACAGCCAGCAGGGCCTTCCCCAGAAGGGGCCTTTCTAGGGAAGGCAGCACTCCAACTCATGGCAGCATGTTTACTTGAGTCTTGGGTCCTCCCGGGAAGGGACTGGTTCTCAGACAAACCTTCAGCTATCTCATCTTGCATGGCCCTTTCATCCAACAGAGGGTGGCTTATTGTAGCACTCTTTCCTTTCCTGCTCCAACTGCTCCAGTTCCAACTATTCCTTGTAAGGAAACAGTTTAAGAAAACTGTGGAAGAATACCAGTGACCAATAGGCCTTTTTTCCCCTTGTGAATCCCACAAAGATGCTGTTTTGCTAATCAGCTTTAAACAGCTCACAATTCTGGGCACTACTGGCATGTCAGTAAGTTTCACAATCAGCCACTTCCTGCTAGCTCCTTGTAGACTGCAATGTCAGAGACCCAAGGAGTGTAGCAGAAATGGCCCTTGCAGAATGATCTCTCTTCCTTCAGAAGATGAAGAGTCCCCAGACCATAACACCAGTGTGGGATACGCCCTCATGTTTCTTGCACTGCAGCACCTTACACTGTGTACACATCCCGAGCTGAGCCTGGCAGTCTGTGGGACTGATTGAGTTCCAAGTGTAATTAGACATTATGCAAGGACCTGCTCATTAGGAAGTGGACTAGGAACATTATTTGTCTGCTTTTTTCCTATGCTTAAAAATGTCACAGGAAATTGCCAGCAGACTGGGAAGCACATAGATAAGGTTATGCAAGTGCTGGAATTCAAGGCTAGCCCAGCGGGAAAAAATATTTGCAACCATTCCAAGAAAACAGAGTAGCCATGGACAGTGCCCTAAAAGGGGAATCATTTTGTTCCCTGCATATGCATTTCCAGGCGTGGCATTTGTTGAAGTCTCCTGTTGCTGTGAAGCTGTGATGTCTACACATTGAGTAATGCACCAGCCTAGGGACAGACATATATTGTGGTATATCTACTAGCATTTAATAGATCTTCTGCTTTGCTGTCTATGCAGGAATGGACCTGTTGTGTTCCTCCAGATGTTTTGGCCAATAATTCCCATCATCCCTCACAATTTGGCTTGCTGGCTAGGATTAATGGAAGTTGTTGGAAGATATCTGGAGGAACACAAGTTGCCTATCCTAGTTGTGCAGCAAGGAAGTACAAAATAGGAGTGTTGTCAAGCACTTTACAGCCCATTATATGTGCCCAATAGGAAGCGTTCAGCTTGATGGGCTGTAAGATGTCTGGGCTTGGTGCAGGAAAGCTAGAGTAGAGCTCTAAGGTTTCCTGAAAGCTGGAGTAGTGGCTAAGAGTGTAACCTGGAAGGTCCTTCGTTCACTTTCTACATAACATTGGGAAAGCCACTCTCTCAGTCGCATCATCCACTGTGCAGAGATAAAAGTATTGATTTAACTTACAGGGCTGTTGCAGGAGTTTGGAGAGTATGTATTGGGAAGTGCTTTCAGTGCTGAAAAGTGCCATCATAGTGAAAATGTTGTGACAAATGTATGTTGTGACAAATGTAATAATGAGTCAGTTTCATTGTCATAGTTGGTTCCGCTTGCTTACAGCTTTCTGCGCGACTGTGTGTTCTAGCCACTTAAATAGGCCAAAAGTCAGCATTTATGAAAGCAGCAGTTACAAAGCAGAATCTCTAATCTAGTCCTTGTTTTGCACCCAAAGCAAAAATTAATTCGCTTTTTTGAACTGAACGTTTCGTTTTTCATTTTTCTTTTACTGGTAAAGAGACTGAGATCAGAGACAGAGAAATAGCATGCCACTAAAATACATTGATCAGAGCAGCAAGTTTCTATTGTTTCACTATAAAGTTTTGATGACCTGTATAAGAAAGGATACTTCCATCTTTTCAGCATTTCTTTATTTAAAAGGGGCCCCTATTATGAAAGCATATGATATATTTATCCACACAGGGAATTAAAAGTTCCTTTTCTTTTCCTTTTTTTAAAAGAGTCAAGTCTCTAACCTTATTGGTATGGAATTTGTTTGAGAATACATGTGTGCTTCACATGAAATTACAGAAGCCTCAAGAGGGACTGAGCAAGAGTTCTTAGTCCTCAGGGGATGAGCTTCAGTATTCACTTATCCTCATGACTAGCTGTAGCAAAGCAAGGTATCCAAAATAAACACACACAAACTTCAGGCTGCACGTTTTAGCCAATAGCATTCAGGACTGTAGCAGGACAAAGTAATCCCAAAGGATACGCCTGGGCCACAGAGGTTGTTTAGAACAGGAACAGTTTGTCACACAGGGTTCTTCCTTGACAAGCTGGTAGTACAAGCGTTGTTGGAGGATGATTCAAAAATACCTGGATTCCACATAGTTATCCTGGAACTACAGAACTGCCAATGTTGAAAGACCCACACCATTACTGACCATTGATCTAAACAGCAAGAATTTGGATTTTTGCTAGCAGCTGGCATACAATTGAAGCTTTGACTGTGCACTTTGATGATAAGTAATCATGTATTTAAGGGGTTTTATCTGCAGTATTTATTATGTTTGTCTGTTACTGGATGTCAATGGCTACTTGTCATGATAGCTGTTCCCTCCAGATTCAGAGGCAATTTGCTTCTGACTGCCAGTTGCTAGACAACACAAGAGGCAGGGTGCTATCACACTTGCAGCCTGCTGTGGACCATTGTGGGAAGAGAATGCTGGATTAGAGCAGGCCTTTCATCTGATCCAGCATGCTGCTTCTTATGATTGTGCTGTGCCCTGTGGTCTAGACAAATAAACTTATCTGGCACTTAATAGAATGGAGCCTTCTGTCACTCCAGGTTCCAGCTAAGGAGAGGTACAGCTTTGCCTTGCCAGGGCCTCCATGATTTCACTAAGATGAACTGTCAAACCCTTTTGGAAAATCCTTCAGAATTGGCTTATTGCAGCATTTGATACCAAGAATATAGAAACAAGCAGTTCTTTTAATTTGTAGCAGGAGATACTTCTGCTCTTGTGTGGAGCAGTGGTGACTAATCTACCTGGAATTCCCTTGCAGGATGAAGATGCTCCCAGGAGAAGGCAGCTGCAGAGACGGTGAGGAGGTGGCCTTCATAAACTTGTTCTTTTCTACTCACAAATGTAAATAGTCCAGTGTCCAGCTCACAAATGTAAATAGTCCAGCCATGGGGTCCTCTGGGCTTTTGCAGGTTATATTTAAGCAATCTTATAGGTTATAGAACTAATGTGACGCGCACACACAGACACACTCTCCCATTAGCTTACTCTAGCATCAGTACTGCAATGGATGGGAATAGCCAGGCTGCCTATTTTAGGTTTGCAACCTAAAATGGAAAGGGAAGGAAAGAAAAGAAGATGGCTCCAATACTAGATTGAAGTGAAAAATGCAGAAGTATGTGTGTGTGTATGTCTAGGTTCCTGAAATGTTGGCCCAGAAGAGGACTCTAGCTGTTTCTGAGCTTTTTTATACTGATGTGCACAGGTGCTCAAGTAGTAAAAAAGCATATTAGACCACCTAGGAGAAAAATAGTTCACAACTGTGAGTATTTGGTTGCAGGAAGGGGAAGAATGGTGTAACTTAGTAGTAATGCATACTATCCATGTGGACACATGAAACTTACAGAGCCAAATTCCACATAACAATTGCAATTGCATTGTGGGAGGAATCACATTTTTCCAACAGATGTGTAATCTTGAGGGAAGACATCTGCATTGAACACAACGAAAGTGTAACAGCTGCTCCTTTATTGCTCAAAAATGCACCGTACAGAAAAGTCCTCAGAGAGAGCAACAGGGAAGTGGGTTAAGTATTTTCTAACAGAAAATGTGTAACATATAAAAATCCTGATGGAGTCATTAAATATCTATGCATAATGGAATGATCTCTAATTCTGGAGAATGGCAGGATCCAGTTCCTTCTGCTTCCATAGAACTCTCTTTTTTCAAACAGATTTGAACCTTAATGGGAATGAAGAAACAGGAAAGCTTGTGGAGCTCCTCCCCTTCACACTAAATGTTTCCTTTCCATAGAGCAGTTCTGTTTGCAAAAAATAATGCTGGGGCTCTCTTCCTTACATTAGCATGTAAAGGGCAGTCTTAAGCAGCCTGACACCATCCAGGTACCTGCCTATAATTCCCACAGTCTCAGAGAGAGCCTATGCTGGTTGGAGGATTATGGGAGCTGTAGTCCAACTCTACTGAAAACAGAATTTTGGATAAGTGGGGCTCTCTTAGGTCAAAAGTTAGATGATATATTTGAAAAGTCATACTAAATCCATGTTTACAGTTCTTTTTAAAATGAAACTGTAATTTCTAAGATGCTTGCATCATCTTATGCTCTCAAGTGGAGTGTGTTTACAGTTAGTCATGCATTCCTCAGAATCAAAGCTATTTGGTTGTTTTTTAAAGTTGAAAATGAAATATTGTCTGCAATTTAGCACTTCTCCTGAACTCATTTAATGGGTTTTCATGGTTCAGGCTAACTGTGTCTGCTTATTAGTTTTCCTCTGAACTCAGAGGCTGCCTCTCCTTCAAATGATGAGATTTGATTTTGTAGTCACAAATTGTTTCTAATGCTTTCCACTTGGGATAAGGCAGGACTTAATGGGGCAAGCTCTCTTCTCCCCTAGAGCAAACCTGGGACTTGACTCCCCCATCATTTGCTGCTGCTGGTTTCCCAAAGCAGGGGCCAAATCTAATCCTGTGATCTGTGATTTCCACCACTGGAGAAGAGAGGGGTCTTTAAAACACCACTTTCCTTTTTCTTCCTGGCGCCTTTTTCTCCAGCCATAGCTTTGTCATGGTCAAAGGGGCAGCTCTGCTCCTGCAGGATGAAGAAAAGTTGGAGGCAGTGCAAGAGGGTCCAGCTACCCCTGTAGAGTCTAAGAGTGAGAATGCGGCAGCAGGACAGCAGGAACTGCACTTGCAACAGATGGTGGGACTGCTGCGGCCGGAGGACACCATTCAACTGGTGAGCCTGTTCATGGGAAAGACGGATATGGCCATGTGGGAAAGATGGAATCTAGGCAGCAGCTGGCCTGTGTGTTGTCCTGGCTGGGAGCTTGATTTGAGAGATCCCCAGGAATTGATATGCTAGATTCAGATTTGCTTACAAGGAGACACTATTGTTGCAACAGGCAAATTACTAGCTAGCTTTTCAAAGGGTTTAGTAGCAAGTCACTTATAACACTCAATGTGAACTAGCCTGCAAGGCAGGCTCCAGTCAGCTGGAATGGAGGGTCAGTGAATCCCCCTCAAGGATGTTGGTGCCTGACCACTAAACAAAGGAAAACGGCCAGCTTATATAGGTTGACTGCCAGAAAGAGAATGGCTGTTACGTAGGTGCTGTGACCTAAGTGGTGTGAATCTATTTGTTTACCTTGTTAGCAGGCTGAAATGTATACCAGGTGCAGCTTCCCATCATTGTACTCCATGATGCATGAAGTTTTTCATCTTCATTAGCCTGCCACAAGACATAACCCAGGTTTCCCATCCTGGCCAGTCGGAATATTTCTTCCCCATGTGCCAAAATGTTAGGTTGTAGTATCATATGTTAATTAAGCTAAGCATACAACAATGCATAAGCTCATTAGCAGGTTCAATAAGGTCCATTCTCCCAAAGAGGACAGCTGCTTGTCCTTCCTTTGGCCATGCCCTTCTTAGGACCTTTGGAAAACAATACCTAGTAAGCTAAACAAGGTGACTATAGAGTAGTACTATACTGGTGCTAAGCAAGGCCTGGAGTTTACAGCACAGGCCCAATACAGCCTGACCACAAAATGTTTTTTGGATGAACTTAGTAAGTCTGCAGCAGCTAGTTCTCTAGTTTAGTGAATTCTATAGTAAAGCAGCTTCCTGATGAACAGATGCCAGAAGGAGGCAGTAGCATCAGATTCCCCCTACCATTCCTCTGGAGTCCCCTAAATTAGCACATCAGGTGTAGTGGAGGCAGGCCTAATATCAGGGGCTGGCAAAACTTGGCAGCTGCCAAGGGCCATGGGCTGAGAAAGGCCTGCCTTTGCTGACCCTTATGACCCTTATCCCCTCGGCACTGCCACCACGCATGCCCTGGAGAGCCTTGTTGGCAGAAGAACACGCACGAGGTATTTGCCCATCCCCTGCTTAGGCTAACAGGATGGGCAGCTTCTCCCGCTACCAGTCCAAAATGAAACAAGAGTTAGATGAGATTCCAAGGTTGGAAAGGACTCAAATAGCTACTGAGGAAGAGCAAAGGACAAGTACAAATAGCATTGCTGCTAACGACATGATTAAATCAAAACCAAAAGGAAGGCTAGTGGCTGACATGCACGGAAGTGAAAGCAAAGTTCAGTACTGCACAGCACATGCAATTGGAACTTGAACTGTGAGGAGTATGGGTCAAAGCAAACGGGAAACCAAAGCCAGAAATGGGATGCTTAAGCATCACAGTGCTTGGTGTGAGTGAACTAAAGTTGACTGGAATGGGTCATTTTCAGTCAGAGAAACATCAAATGTTTTACTTCAGAATGACGAATTCAGAGAAAACATAGTGCCTCTAATACTGTGCCTCTAGGCAAGATGTGGTACAAGCAGTGAGGGGCTATAAGGCAAAGTCCAACCAAATGATATCAATCAGAATTGTCAGAAAACCTATCAACATAACCATTACTCAAGCCTATGCTTCAACAGCAGATGCTGAAGAAGAAACAGCAAACTCTTTATTCGAGTGTTCTAGGAGATCAATTGCTTGTAGCACAGATGATCTCCTAAAATACCTCTCCTCCTCCATACTGACCTGGTTCACATGATAAAACAGCCCATAATGAGCAGCTAGCCATGGTGGGTTTTTGTGTCATCCAGGCCATGGGCATTTTCCATGGTGTAGCTTATGTTTTGGGAGCAAGTCATGCGAAAACCCTATAGTTTGTTGCAGGGTTGTGTTGTTCTTGGTCGTGATAGGTTGCCATGTCAGTGGCTGCTCTTCTACCAGTGCCAAAACAGCACCTTGGAAGGATTGTCATTCATTCACCAGTGTTTTCTTTTTAAGTTTTAGTGCCTCAGGAATGCATAATTGGAATTGTATTTTGTTGGTGGTGCAGTTATTTGCAAGCATGGTCTCCTGGCTGTCCAATATGTGCAGTCTTGCCCAATCAATTTCCTTCTCTGTTTTAGCTGCAAAGGGGAAAGAGCGAGGGGAAACGAAGAGAGTAAGTGCACCAAAAAGGGTGGGGAACAATCTCTCTCCCTTGGCAATGTGATGCTCTTCTCTTTAAGAGTTGAAAAGGTGGAGGACATTGAGAAGTGTCAGTTCAGCACTTCCCTAACTTTCCACTTACTCCAGAAATGGAAGATAATAAAACCCTCACCCTTTCTCCAGCTCCTTACCTCTGTAGTTATTATGGTAGCCTAATAACTCCTCTAAAAGCCCTTAGAAGATAGCTGCAAGGGACAGAGCAAATGGGGCCCTATTATGGGGTGGGTGACTATAACTGTTGTAGTTGGACAGTATAGATTTCTACAACATGCTCTACGTGGGGCTGCCCTTGAAGACAGTCCGGATACTTCAGATGGTGCAAAATAGAGCAGCCAGGTTGCTGACGGGGACTGGGCGTTGTTCTCATATAACCCCAGTCCTCTATCAGCTTCACTGGCTTTCCATCGAAGTCTGGGCTCAATTCAAGGTGCTGGTTATTACCTATAAAGCCCTTAACGACTTGGGACCTGGATTCTTCCATATTTGCCCTTCCGTCCCCTGAGATCGGCAGCAGAGGCCCTCCTCCGGGAACCCTCTGTGAAAGATATTAGGAGGCAAAGTACCTGGAGGAGGGCTTTCTCTGCCGTGGTGCCCCGCTTATGGAATGTGTTCCCCAGAGAGGTCCGCCTGGAGCTGTCGTTATTTGTTTTTTGGCGCCAGGCCAAGACCTTTTTATTTCAGCAATATTTTAATAAGTTTTAATATTGTTTCCTATATGTTTTTAACTGCAGCCAGTGTGGGTCAGTAATTTATTTATGTTATATTTTATGTTATTTCATTTTTGTAAGCCGTCCTGAGGCTTTTGCGACAGGACGGCATATAAATATTTTAAATAAATAAATGGAAAAGCTTTAAACAAACAAACAGACTGATAATTATGGCAGGTGCCCCATTTGTTCCACCTCATTCTACTGCCCCACAAGGGGTGGTTGCTGTTATATGCCATCAAGTTGTCTCCCACCTAGGAATGAAAGCCCTCCAAAATGTCCTGCCCATAACAGTCCTGCTCAGCTTTTCCACGTTCAAGGCTGTGGCTTCCTTTATGGAGTCAATCCATCTCATATTTGGTTTTCCTGTTATTCTTCTGCCTTGAACTTTCCCTAGGGAATTTTGCCTGCTTGTGACGTGTCCAAAGTATGACAGTCTCAATTTTGTCTTTTTTTGCTTCTAGTGAAAGTTCTAGTTTGATTTGATCTATGATCCACCTGTTCATCTTTCTGCTGGTCCAGGAGATTTACAAAGCTCTAAAAGTGGTGTTTTTAATTATTGGGAATATTTATTTATTTATTTTTGACCTGGAAAGAAATGCTCACAAATTTAATGACTGGGAAGTACATAGAGTGAAATTTACACAAACATAAGGGCTAGAAAGTACATGGGGGCAAGACCACGTCCCTACAGTAAAGCAGCAATCAGTGCAGCTGTGCAAATTTCTCATCCATGTATTTCCTTGACATTAAATTTCCATACGTTTCTGCATTTTTAAAAAAACATCAGGGAACCACAACAATAAGGAACTCTGAAAAGGAATAGCTTAGAGAGTTGTGGGGGACTGATGCTGAATGGCATCAATTCAGCACTTAAACATTGCCCCCCCCCCCCCACACACACACACACACTCTCTTTTACTGTGTGTTCTCCCTTGGCTCTCCATATACCCCAAATTTAGTGCTTCTGAATTGCACTACTGAATGAATCTCTCTTTTCTCTTACTATGATTTCTCCCCTGGTCCTTTGCAACCGTGCACCAATAAGGCTACATGCAACCACACCAATTTCATTGTATGTTGCCTGTTCTACTAATCCACTACTTTTGACAAATGGCACGAAGAAAATTGACCAGGAAAGATTATACGTACCAGAGAGCCATAAGAGTGTACTTGCTAAAGACTGACAAAAAAACAATTAAGAACAATTGTGATCCAATTGTGTACTTTTGAG
This sequence comes from Varanus komodoensis, assembly GCF_004798865.1. Lineage (NCBI taxonomy): Eukaryota > Metazoa > Chordata > Lepidosauria > Squamata > Varanidae > Varanus > Varanus komodoensis. The sequence goes on from NW_025335798.1 coordinate 329,629, forward strand.
GCCCCAAAAGTAAATAAATTTTACTATATAGCAACTGGAGCAGGGAGGGAGAGGCAAGTCAAATTTTGCCATGAAGTCCTTTGGGATATGCACTGGATCCAGCTGGAATACTGAGGGGAAAGGAGAAAGAGAACAGGCCAGGCTGTCTGTCAGGTGTATCATGGCTTATTCTCAGGGTGGCTTAACATGATTTGTGAACCCACCCAATGTTTGACTTTGAGGCAGGATCTCATTAGAACCAGAGTTGTGCCAGTGGATGGAAGGGAGGTGAGAGGACAAGGTGCGGGGAAGTGGAAGCAGAAGCTGGGAGGTAAGAGGAGGTGGCAGCAGGAGGGGCAAGCAATGGCAATGGAAGGAGGTCAGGAGCCTTTGGCAACGCCACGCACGACGGTACCCAAAAGTGTGGCACCAGCCCCATGTGCAAGACACACTGGTTGGATCCTGCACATCAGGGGTGCAGAACCTCATGCCTAGGGGCCCAATCCAGACCTCTCAGTCTGGCGCTCGAGTTCTCTTGAAAGCTATACACTCTTGCTCTGACACCCTTCTCCCTTTTTCTCCCAGGCGCTGATCACTGGGTGGCTTCCTAGCTTTGTGCAAGGAAGTCTTTCCCCCATTCTCAAAGGATGAAATGCCTCATTATTATTATTATTATTATTATTATTATTATTATTATTATTATTATTATTATTACATTTCTATGCCGCCCCTTGCCGAAACCTCGGGGCGGTTTTGTGGTTTTGTGACTGGAAGTCAGAGCTTTAGTGAAAAATTGCCAGCATTTCACCCAACACACACACTGAGATTACCCCTTTTGTCACCAATAGATTGTGGCCCTTGGGAGCTTCTCTGGCATGGAATTTGGCTCTCTGGCTGAAAGAGGGAATTGGATCTTTTGCCTCAGGTAGTATAATATTGTGGGCCAGCCCTGGCTTTTATTGCCTTGTACAGGAGCTTGCTCGGATCTGTGCCCTTTTCCCATCAGCTCCACTCTAAGTTAGCTTTTCTGGCCAGTGCCTGCCAGGTCCAGCACTCCCTTCCCCATCGTAGCATTCCTCACTGGTGCATAAATACACATCCCACACCAAACCAGCTAAGGTAATTCCAGGCAATCAAATTATCTTATCTGTGGTATCTGGTTTTGTGCCATATGAAGCCAGAGGAGTCATCTTGCCCCTCCGTATCCATGGCAGCAGGCCATGACATGCCAGGGGACTGTTAGAAATAGGGGGGAAAGTGTTGTTTTACTCTGAGGAAGCACTGCTTCAGGAGAGGTGGTGTAAGGAAACCTACATTTGGACACGCATCACTTCAGGCCACTTGACTGAGAGAGATGAGTGTCAAGGAATTCAGCTGCACATAGAAAGTTAACTGTTTGGAAGAAGCCCTTTTGCTGAGGCTTCTCACTGACTTGCTTGTTTTGCAGACATGGGGATGTTATGGATTCCAGCACACACACACACACACACACACACACACACACACACACACCATTCTGTTGTGTTCGCTCACACCTGCAGGCTGAAGGGATGCTTTTGAGAAATGTGTTTACTGCCTCAGCGAGGATTTCTCCGTGACCCACATTGCTTCCCAGGCTACTTCCAATTTTCTGTGCAGTTGTCATCAAAATATCGCTCCTTGTTTATGACCTGACTTTGCCTTTCCCTCTCCCTCCACTCAGTGCAAGATCAGAATCAGCACTGCCTTTTGCCTGGCATTTGTGAATTAAATGGCCTCAGCCTTGCCTGCTGCTCTGGAGATCCAGGACTTTCTGCTTGCTGGGGCACATCTTGGGCCTCACTGCCCGTGCTGGTGGAGGCTTATTTGGGGGTGGGGGGAGGGATTCCTTTCCTTCTGGAATGTGGCTTTCAGGCAGACATTCAGACCAGAGCTGCAGCCACTTCCCCATTTATGGCCTTCAGGTCTTTTGTGCTCTTGGGCAGCCAGCCAGAGAGCTGGCGTCTCTGCTGAGCCTGATCCGAGCTCTGGGGACTCTGCTGGGAGATTTCCAAGTGGGCTTAAGTAACTTTTTTTCTTCTGTGAGAGAGTGTGTCACAGCAGCCTGCAAGCACTCGGGACAATTCTTTAAGGCAGTGGCTTTTCAGCTGCTTTCTGGTGTACCCTGATGTTTTTGGAAAGTTTACCAGGGTGTGATCAATATTTTTTTAAAAAAATATTTATATTTGTTTTTTCCCTGAAAGGAACCCAAGTGTCTTACATAATGCTCTTCCTCCTTCTCAATTCATTCTTGCGACAACCCTGTGAGATAGATTAGAATGAGAGTCAGTGACTGCCCCAAAGTCACCCAGCAAAATTTACGGTCAGGTGGGAACTAGAACCCAGATCTCCCAGATCTCCAGTCTGCCAATTTGATGGCAGACAAGCTACCCTGAAGACAGTTTATTTATCATTGCTGGCCTTCCCCTGTGGTGTGCAAAACAGAGAAATGTGCATCTTCTGGGTGTGCTTTCTCAATTCAAGGAGGGCAATAGTGAGACCCAACATACCTGTGCAGTATGCACACACCAAGATCATATGCACCCTCCTAGTACTTGCCCCAGAATCTTTGGTAAAGCTACTGGTGTTCTATAGCAGAGGTCAGTGCAGAAAGACTTCCCTGAAGGCAGGAAGTTTGAGAACATCGCCTTAAAACTGGGTACAGAGGTTTCTTCCCTGAGATTCCATCATAAAACTGGACACAGAGGTCCATTTCCCGGGTTCACATCATACAGTGCCATCAACTAAGGGCATTTTCACTAATGAAACTTAAAACTTACCTGAACTCCACATGTGAAAATACCTTTAATGACAAGGGTTACATCAGTTTGCAAGGCAAACATTTAAAAATTGTTATTACATTGCATTAATATCTTACCTTTTTCCTCTTATGAGGAAATCAAGGCAGCTCCGTTTTAATCGTCACAACACTCCTGTGAGGTAGGTTAGACTGGGAGTCTGTGACTAGCCCAGAGTCACCCAGTGAGCTCCATGGCCGAGGGGGACCAGAACCCAGATCTTCCAGGTTCCCAGCCCAACACTCTCACTACCATACCACACTGGCTGACTTTATATATTTTATTTCCATTTAATGTTTACAATTAATATACATTTGGTTTATCTTTCATATTCCATCCTGCATTAGCAACATTCATATAACATTCAGTGGCAAGAGAGGGGATCAAATACAGTACACTTTTTCATGGCAGGTAAAAATTGTCTGAAGTTTATAATAATCTGGTAGTCCAATGGATAGGGAGACCTTGTCTAACCATAGACTACCCAGCAACTGATAGACTGTACTTCCATCCATCATTCTTCTGATGCTATTAAGGGACTCCCAGCAATTTGACATCTCAGAAGACTACATTTCTAGGCCTCTTGACCTCAGAGGAAGTAGCAGAAGTGGGTTCTGAAGGCTGAAATGCTACATGACCAATTTAAAAATACTGTTCTATATTCTGCATGATTTCGTTTTAAAGCCCTACACAGTATGACTTTAAAGGCATGGTTTGTGATTTTGAGAATCTGGGTTTAGCTGCACAGGGCCTTTTAGTGAGACAGAAATATGATGCAATAGGCACTTCCACTTACCTCAGCCATTGGCAGTGTTACAAACAAATACATTTATTTTTGGATAAATGTCAATAGAGTTTGCCTCAAAACCGCTGCTGCTTTTCTTATACTGGAGACTGCACAAATGGCTATAAGGAAGGAGTGGGATGCATCTTCCTCCCTGGGTCTACCTGGAACCCAATGGAGCCATGCTCATGTGCTGCTAACAGCATTATTTTCATGCAAGTACATTAGAGACTTAGCCACGGCAGTGGCCTCAGCATCACAAGGGGGCTGCCAGTGCTTAACTAGGCGCTGCTCCTGGATGAGCCCCCTATTTTCAGTTGCAAAAAACATCACTGGTGAATCTGTGGGTGACCCAGGAGGACAAGCTTGTGAGGGCCATGTGTGTGTTCTCCTCCAGGCTGTGAGGCTGGAGTCAGCTCGAGCTCATCGAATCCGGTACTTGCTGGTCGTGTCAGCAGCGGAGATGGAGAGGAAGAACGAGGTGGTGCTGCTTGGAGTGGACTTCCCTGAGGAAGGGTGAGAGGGCAAGAGAGGGAGTGGACACGGGGCGGGAAGGGGCTCTGCTGGTGAGGAAATGAGTGAAGGAGGATATGAATTATTTGAGCCATGATGCTCTAGACCAAGGCAAACAGCTCGCACTGTAGCCCTCCAAATGTTCTCTCCTGCAACTCCCATGATCCTTCACCACCCTTGGGGCTGATGGAAGTTTTAAGCCAAAACATCTGGCGGGCCACAGGTTGCCCACCCCTTCTTACCTAGAAGTCAGTCCTATTAATAGAATTGTATGGCTGGTACTCTCCAGTGAGGAAAAGCTATATAAAACTTCTTGTACCCAAGCAGGAGTTCTAATACTGGTCAAATATTTCAAAGAAGTAGGCACGGGGAAACATTAAGACTAGAGGAGAAAAGTTAAAGGAGCTGAACCCTGCCATGAGTGATACCAATTCAGCCATTGGGTGGCTATGGAAAAACAAGTTTCTTTAGCTAACTTGCCTTGCAGGCAAAGGAGAGGATAAAATGAGAATGCTCTAGGGTGATTTTCTCTCAGCTCTTGGGACAATAAAAAAGATCAGTAACATTTCTTTATATCCTGTTCATGAAACTCAGGGTGGTTTTCCTCCTCTCAATCTTATCCTCACAACAACCCTGTGAGGTTGGCTAGGCTGAGAGTCAAAGTCACCCAGTGAACTCCGTGGCTGAATGAGAACTACAATCCAGATTGCCTGAGTCCCTGTCCTGCACTCTTTAACTGCCCACCCTTTTGTAGCCTGGTTTCCTACATTGGGACTTCCAAGTAGGAGAAGGAAATAGGGCTGCGGGGTGGAGAGAAGAGCTGAATTTTCTCCATCCAGTCCTGGATTCAAAATAGTGTTGGGGAGCATAGTACTTCATAGAGGTGTTAGTTCTTTTTGAAGCCATGTAGTATGCTTGACTGTTGCCTGACCATCGAGTTGTTCAGACAAGTTTTCATGGGGTTTGACCCATTTTATTAGCTTAGCTCTGGCTCAGAAACAGCAACTTGCCCAAAGTTATCTGAAGAACATTCCAGCTCAGGAGCACAGATTTCAAGCTAGGTGTCCCAGTCCAAGTCCAGCACTAGTTTTCATCACTCCAAGCTTTGATAGTTTTCAGATTTGTAAAAGGAACTTATGGTGCGTATGTATTTTAGTAGAATCCTCTGGTCCATCAAATGGAGCGGGGTAGCAAAGTTGCTGACCTACTGCAGCCATGAGCCATATCCTGGATTTTCCCAAGTGTTCGAAACTCTATCTGAGCTTATTAAAGAGGAGGAATTCTAGCAGCATAATGTAGATGTTTCTATTTGTGCTGCAGTTAAAACAGGAGCCAGGAACCTCTGCCAATCTGCAATACATCATTGATCAGCTGGTCAGTCTTCACCCACCTTCTGCTTAATTCTGTGCCAGTAAAGAAATTGAAGCTTTTTGCCTTCCTGCAAAATCTCCCCATTTTTTTAACCTTTGTTTAGTGCAAAGTCCTCTGCTGTTTGGCCATATCATATAGAGGGCATTATAATAATTTGCTAGAAGTGAAGTAATGTACTTGCTAGATAATACTTTTGTTAGAATCAGTATCTCTTTTCCAAGGCATGTTCAGAGGGCAGTTATATTCTAAAGTTCAGGAATATTATTTCAGCACTTCAACTTCCTGCAACAGAAAGCTGCTGCCTGGAGGCTCTTGTGGTTGAATTCAGCACCCAGACACAAGCCATTTTGTCCTTGCTTTTGTTTTCATTTTCTTGGAATACCATTTCTAGCTCTCCCACTCTCAGTTATGTGCACATGTGTGCTATAGGATGGTATGTTCCAAGTGGCTAATTGTGAAAGAATGAAAGGGAAGGAGACACTGAGCCTCACCAGTTCTCTATCATTTGCAAATCCCAAATAATTTAGAAATACAGTCACAAAGTTTAGACAAAATGGATTCACAAAGCAGAACATAAACATGGAAAGAAGCACACATACTCTTGTTAAAATGAAGAAAGATAAACAAGCATTTTATTTTAGAAAACCTCCAGTGGCTGGTAGTTCCTTGTTTTGTGTGTTCTGGTTGATATCGTCCAACAAGGCAAGCATCTATATGAGTCACCACAGAAGTCATTTGAAGTGCTATCTATGCAAGTTTAGACAGAAAAGTTCTACAACGCCCAGCATGGCTGGAGCATGCTGGGAGTTGTAGGAACATTTTTCCCTCTCTGAACTAGCATAGGATTGTATCCTTAGGCCACAGTCTGATGCAGATGTGCTTACAGGCAACTCCCACTGAACACCATGGGCCTTACAGTTGAAATGCTCACAGGGTCAGGCTGAACATTCTGCTCTTCTAACCATGAGTTGTGATCCTAACCATCATTTGCTGGAAGCAAGTATCGTTGAACCACTGGAAATTATCAGTGCATCTTGGATCCAGCTGCACAAGGCCTTTGCTCACCTTCTATGAATTTAGTGCATTAAAAAAAACTTTATTGGAATATTCTTTGCTTTAGAGTTGTTTCATATCTTCTTCATGCATATCTAACCTGTTTAATATGTTTTGCTCCCTGGCCAAACCAGTTTGGCAACTGTTTTCCTTCCTCCTTCCCAAAGTATATGCTCCAGAAACCTTTGTTTATATATTTAGTTAGCTCATAAGTATTCACAGGTGTGTCTCATTAAATCAGGGAGCTGAATGGAAATGTATTTCATCTCTTTAACCACAATAAGGAGTCCATTTCTCAGCCATAAGGTACAATCCACCTCTGTGATCAGCGTAGAGTGTTTGACTTTGCAGCTATGAACCATTGTAATATAAATTATCAAACTATTGCAAAGACAGGCAAAGGAGAGAACATAGGGATAATTTGAATGCTTTTGAATATTTGTTTACTGTATTAATCAATAGAGGTCTATAGTTACTCACTTAGTGTGCAATCTTATGCATGTTTAGAGAGGAGAACGCTCTACAGTTCCCAGCAATTGCAGAATCTTTTTCTTCTCTAAAAATGCATTGGTTCAGAACCTTGAATACTGATCTCTTTGTGTTTCTTTCTCAGCTTGGCTGGCTGTACCTTGGGAATGGTGCTTCCACTATGGAGTGACACCCAGGTCTTCCTTGATGGCGATGGGTAAGATGCCCCCACCCAACATGCCATTAATATTACCTCATGTAATAGTAATCTGTAATAACAATTGCTGGGTTAGCCTCTAACACAAGTTCATTTTGCAAACAGACTAAAATACTGAAAAGTCGGGTTTTGTATGTCTTGATTTTTCTCCTTCCATGATCATGCCCAGGGCGAAGGGAAAAAATAGGAGGAGCCTCCTCCCAGATCTTAAGACTCATCTCCATAGATTATGATTATTACATTTCACAGAACCACAGAATCATAAAATAATAGAGTAGGAAGGGGCCAGAAGGCCATCAGATCCAACCCCCTGCTCGGTGCAGGACATCAGGTTAAACCATCCCTCTCAGATGGCTGTCCAGTTGCATCTTGCAAGCCTCTATTGCAGGAAAGACCCCAGCCTCCCTAGGTAATTGATTCCATTCTCATGCTGCTCTAACAGTCAGGAAACTTTCCCTGATATCTAGCCTCAATCTGGTTTCCTGTAACTAGAGTGCATTATTCCATGTCCTGCACTCTGGGATGATCAAGAAGAGATCGTGTCCTTCCTTTTCATGGCAGCCTTTCAAGTACTTCTTGAGTGTACCATATCTTCCCTCAGTCTTCTCTTCTCAAAGGTAAACATGCCCATTTCTTTCAATCTCTCCTCACAGGACTTTGTTTCCAGTCCCTGGATCATCCCCGTTGCCTTCCCCTGAACCCTTTCCAGCTTGTCTGCATCTTTCTTAAACTGTGGTCCCCAGAACTGGAGACAGTTCTGAATAAGAGGAATATGAGGCTGAATAAGAGGAACTAGTATCTTGCCTTTCTTCTTGCAAGGAACTCAAGGCAGCTTACAAAGATCTCCTCTCACAACAACAATCCTGTGAAGTAGGTTAGGCTGAGAGGAAGTGACTGGCCCAAAGTCACTCAGTGGATTTCATGGCTGAGTTGGGACTCGAATTCAAATCTCCTGTCTAGCACTACACCAATGGCTGGTGTAATGATAAGAACAAAGAGATGCTAATCAGCCCAAGATATTTTAGTGCCTCAATCAAAGCATCCAAATGGCATTTCCAATCCCCAAGAAAAATATAATAAATAGATTATAATTCGCCACTCTTCAGCGGTGCCCAGAATTTGCTGTCTACCATTCTCAGGTTACTATGTCCACATTCCACCACAAAGTTACAACACTTCACTCTGCACTGGAGAAGCTCCACGGGCTGCATGGGGGTGGGAAATTCATGGTTCCCCAGATAATTTGGCCTACAATTCCCATCAGCCCTAGCCACCATAACCAATGGCAAGGGGTTGTGGATGCTGAAAACATCTTCACGCTTTCATCCAGTCTGAGGCTTACCGCAGCAAGGCTTTTTCTTTGAAAGACAGGGACAGGAATGGAGTGGAGAGGACACACAAACTGGGAAGCCACCAAACAACCAGTGGGTCAGCAGAGAAGGCCCCATCTGTTTCAGGAACCAGCATGGGTCAGACTAGAACCCAAAGCAGGCCAGCCCTTACCCACTGGCCTCAGGTTCAACATCCCTGTTTTAAAAGCATCAGGATGTTAGGATGTTTTCTTTTTCTTTCTAAATGTGTCTGGGACATATAAAAGGTTAGTGTTGTGCTAACAGGGACCCAGACATTACATCTGGCTATTTTAATTGAACTTGTCCAGCATATAACTAAAGCTTAAAGCTGGAGATTAATGGGCTCAAGCAGAGCACCCAGAGCACCCCAGTGTGGCAATAACTGCTGCCACATACTCTGTTAGGCATTGCCGCCCTATCTAAAATCAAGCATCCCTTCAAAAGGACAGTGGCCACTTATTAAACCACAAGCAGTCAGGTTTTTCAGGTTTTCTTGCCTCCTAGAGAAATAGCTCCTTGAAGGAGCTGAATAAAAATATATTTTTTCTCCTTAGCCCAGTAAGGAGTCCCTGCCTCAGCAGTAAGGTACAATCCACCTGTCACCAGCACACAGTGTTGATTTCATTTTGACACTGTAAAATAGATTAGCACATTATTGCAAAGGCAGATGAAGGGGGAGCACATAGAGATAATTTGCATGTATGTACTTGAATATGTGTTTACTGTATAAATCAACAGAGGTTTGTGCTAACTAATTTAGGCTGCAGACCTAGGCATATTTAGAGAGAGAAAAAATCTTTTGTATAATATACACATAAAGGTTTAAAGTAACATTCCAACAGGTGGAAGACAAACTGCCCTGTTCCATGTATGCTAAGCAATGAACGAAAACATTATTCTTAACTTCTGAAATCACACGCATAGAGCTTACTGCTTTAAGATGATTGAAGCGAGTGTGGGACAGGGGTTAGAGTGCTGGACTGGAGCTCAGGAGATTTAGTCCCCACTTTGCCCTCATGAGGCTAACTGGGTGACCTTGGGCCAGTTGCTGACACTCAGCCTAACCTACCTCAACGGGTCATTGTTGGGAGAATAAAATGGAGAAAAGCAGGAGGATCATGCAAGCTGCCTTAGGGTCACCGTAGGAAAAAAGGCAGGATATAAATATAAGAAAGACAGGGATGGGGAATGTGTGACCTTCCCAGTGTTGTTGGACTACACATCCCATTATCCATCAGCATTGGCTATGCTGATTAGGGCTGGTGGGAGTTGCAGTTCACAACATCTGGAAGTCACATATTCCTCACCTCTGCATTATACTTTTTCTGTTGTTTTGTTTTTTTGCCAAATCCAAGTACAGCTCTACAAATTTTCCATTCTTTGCATAGCATTTGCAAAAAATTGTGTAGCTATACAATAGAAGGATTCCTATAGGAAAACAAAGACTCTCTAAAAGGATTGTGCAGTGCAGATGAAGAGCACTTCGCATACTAACTTAAATTGGATAATCCATTTTTAGAACTTGCAAACCAACCAAGCTTATATATGCCAGAAGCAGAAAGGTCAGTATTTCTGTTTGCAAAATGGATCTGGATTTATGGTAAAACTTAGGAGAGATACACAATTATGCACATTCTTCTGCTCTTATTTTTTTATTTCTATGTATCTGTATTCCTGATGGAAAACTTCCAAAAAGCTACGGAAATCACACTCCTCTTCTCTTTCCCTAGGGGCTTCAGTGTAACATCAGGGGGACAGACGCGTATCTTTAAGCCCATTTCGGTCCAGACCATGTGGTGAGCGAGGCTGCTGGGTGTGGTGAAATGCTAACAAGATGGGGTGGGACAGGATCCATGAGTCCCTTTGGGAAGGAGGATACAAGTGGCATGATTGCTTTGGCTGGCAAGCTGGGGAGGGATATTAAATGCACTGGCTGCAAGAGAGATCAACTGCATTTCTCTCATGTGGCAGTGGAAGCTTCTAAAGGATTTTAACAAGGAGGCACACTGAAGAGAGACCCGGATGGGGTGGGCTACTCCTTCCATCCTCTCTGCTCCATCATTTTACAGTTCCTAAACTTAGGCCCTTTCTGCGGTATATAAAACACAGTGTGGGAAGCCCTTTTTGACCCAAGAACCAATTGGATTCAGGGGAAACACAGTTGGGGGGCGGGTAGGGAGTGCACTGTAACAGCGAGTGGGGCCTGTAACCCAAAGTTGGTGAGGAAGCTGGGCATAATTGTCAAGGACCCGTTCCTTCACCCAGCAATCCTCCATGGCACTCAAGTTGTTCAAAAGCCTGACTGCATCTGGGAAGGGATGATTTTTCAGAGAGGGACACAGTGTGGGAGAGGGGTGGGTTAGAGCTTCCCTTCCCTGCAGTGACCTCCTGCCCCTGAAAATAGCTTTACACATACACACCACACTGCAGTGAAGCTTCTAAAAGCTTTCACTGGCGCTAATGGAGGGTTTTTAAAAGCCCCATTGCAGTGTGGGAGCAGGGAAATTCCCTGCCTCCTTTGGAAGTTCCTCTAAATTCTCTGTCAGGCTCACAGTTGCTCACTGAAATTAGTTGGAGTTATGATGACATCTGGAAGGAGGAGTGGGTGGAGCTATTGTTACAAGGTTCGCCCCCAATCCACCCCTTGGTGTGCGGCCTGCTGTTGTGGACCCTTCAGTTGCTTCTTCCTGTTTCTGATATCTGACTTTCGTCCCAGGTCAGCGTTGCAAGTGCTGCACAAGGCGTGCAGCGAAGCAATCTGCAACAACTATTTCCCTGGAGGGAGTGCACTGAGCTGGACCGAGTGGTATCAGAAGGCTGTGACCTCTGAGCAGAGCTGCATTAACGAATGGCTGGCCATGTCCGACCTGGAATCTGTGCGGCCCAGCTCGTCTGCTGTCTTCTCTGAGCAGTCAGTGATGACCCCCGCCCCCGCCCCCAGGGCCCACCATAGGCTGGGGTTGGCAGTCAGTGGAGCAGTAGTCCATGGCAACCACGGAAGCTGCCTTAGACTGAGTCAGGCCCTCGGCCCATCTAGCCCAGTGCTGCCCTCACTGATGCTCAGCGGCTCTCCAGGGTATCAGGCAGGATTCTTTCTTCTCTGCCTGTGGAGACGCCTGGGATCAAGCCTTCTGCATGCAAAGCCCGTGCCCTACCGCTGACCTACAGCTCCTCCACATGGACAGCTAGGATAGCCTTGCTAGTCTCGCCCTCCACTGGCTCTGGTTCCACTTTGGCAGCCCAGGCCAATAACCCAGAGGGGAGACTTTCTTGGCACGCAGGAGATGTTGATCAGAGACATCAGGACAAAAGCCCCACCACAATGCTGGCACCACAGCGTTCTTTTCCCACCCTGAATGAATAAAGCTATGTAGGGGCACGCAAAGCTTCAGGACTGCATCAGATGTACAGCCCTGCTGCCCTTGGGATGTGGGAGGGCTCTGCAGGGGAAACCTGGCATCATGGTGTCTGGGACAGAGTCTGGCAGGCCGAGAGCTTTGCCGACCCTCTGTCTCTGTGCCTCAGGCCGACAGCACGGGAGATGACAGAGCGGATGATCCGGGCCAAGCTGCGTGAGGTGATGGCCACCACTGACCTGGAGAACATCACCTCCAAGGAGGTGGGATGTTGGGACAAGGGGGTTCTGGAAGAGGACGTGATGGGGGGATGTGGAAAAAGAGGAAGCAAGGGAATGGAAGCTCCTGTGTTTGGAGAAGGGGTTTGGGAAAATGCAACAGGAAAGGTTCTAATAGGGACAGGGAAGGGGAGAGTTTGGGGTAATTGGGTAAAATGCATGGTGGGTGATGGGTAAGGATGTATAATTTAGCAAACAGCCAGGCCAGGATATGAGAGACACTGGCTCTCAAACAATCTCTCTCTTCTCCCACAGATCCGTACAGAGCTGGAGCAGCGAGTTGGTTGCAGTCTGAAGGACTACAAGGAGTTTATTGACAATGAAATGCTGCTCATCATGGCCCAGATGGATCGACCCTCCAGGATCTTCGACTATCTGTACCTGGTGAGAAAGCACAGATAGTGTATGGTAGCCAGGACACCCTTCACCTTGGCTTGTAGGCCCTCAAATTCTTCACTGATGTTAGAAAGCCAAAAGTCTTTAATACATTTATAACCCACCCAAGGCGGCTTACATGGTTCTCCTGCTCTCCATTTTACCTCCACAACAAGCCTGTGAGGTAGATAAGACTGAGAGTCATCAACAGCCCAAAGACACCCCGTGAAGGAGGGCTACAACCTGAATTTCCTAAGTCCCAGTTCAGCATTCAAACCATTACATCAGCCTGGCTCTTACTGACACCTACTAACTGAGGTTTTCTCTCACTCCTATCATAAGCAGCAGCAAAGTATCCTACTGCCTCCTTTCCCCCCCCTCTTACACTACCTACAAATCTTGTTAAGAGAGTGCACAGTCTTACTTCATATGAAATGGAAGGCCGGAGCCACCAGGTTGGGCATGTCACCTCATTACCTCTGTTTGTAGAGAAGGAGCCTTAAGAAGAGTGCTATGGAGGATAAAGTTAGGGAACAGGTGCAGGAACAAAGCCACTGACTCTTCTGTTTACCCATAAACTGGATTTCACACTAAATCTTTTGGATGCAGAAGCAAAGAAAAACTGATGTTTATTAAAAGATAGATAGATGGTGCAGGACAATTTGAGTGTGACGTAGTGTGATGTAAAGCCAGTGTGGTGTAGATGTGAAAACATGGACTATCTGGCTTCTTCTATCTGGCTTTTAGTCCCCACTTGGCCATGAAGCTCACCGGGTGATTTTGGGCAGTCACAGACATTCCTATCCTAACCTACCTCACACGGTTGTTGTGAGGATAAAATGGAAAATAGGAGGACGTAAACTGCCTTGGGTTCTTTGCAGGGCAAATGGAGGGATATAAATGTAATGTGATAATACGTAAAGCATTCCAAGACTTGTCTCTTCCGATAGGTTTATTATAATGCATATAAATTTGGCAGTCATTTGCTGTAACTAGCCCACATGTGTTCTCTGGGAATTGTGCTTGTGTTCCATTATACTCTCCAAGCACTGAAGAAATCTGATACTCTCCCAGTGGTTAATAGCAGCCCTGCTGCTGTTATTTGCCTTGTGGAATATGGTTTCGCATGGGTCACAGCCATCTACTGGTGCCTGTCAATGACCTGGTTTATTTAGCCTTGCAATTAAGGCCATGATAGTTACCAGTTTGGCAAAATGTTCTCACCCACCTCTCTCACCCACGTCTTCTATTTCAGTCTGTTGCAGTGTATGGCTTCTATTCTTCATTAGAAGCTATAATGAACTTCTTTTTACTACTATGGGCAACCATACAAATGGCTACCTAGACATCTGCACTGGAATATTTCTGTGCCATTGACAGTGGTTCAAATTCAAACACAACCCAAAAATATAACAGCCCAGATAAAATAATAAAATACTTAAAAATTACAGTGTTATAAAAATAACAATAGAGTAGCAACAAGAGACCATCCCAGATGAGGGAAAGTTAGTGTGAATAACTGTATTTTCCATTTGCTGTCATTTCTGCCTCTCCAACCCTACGCGGTTCAGCTATTCCCCATGGCCCAGGCCACTTGGTGTGGCTTGTTTCTTTCCCATGCTCTATTCCAGCAGCTCCTAAAGTGGTAAACAACAGATTGTCACCATTCAGAAAGACTCTCCTTCCCATACCATCCATGACTTGTGAGAATAAGCACCAAATGCGATTTGGACACACTTCTCTTGATTGTGTAGCCCTTGATGACCATGTGTTAAATGCTGTTTATTATTATTCATTTTATTTCTATACTACCCAATATCTGAAGCTCTCTGGGCAGTTTACAATACTGGAGCAATGAAGTTCAGGTTAAATTATACAGCAGCATCATAACAATTTCAACATTGTGAGCTGCTCCGAGGCTTTGGCGAATGGGGCGGCATAGAAATTTTCTAAATAAATAAATAAACAAACATAGGTGCACATTTTTCAAGGCTGGAACCTTCAAACATTGCAGTTTATGGGTGCTGACTAATCCTCTATACCTTATTTTCAGTTTTGGAAGAATGTAAAAGATCACCCTTTAAAACAAATACAAGTTTAATTGTCCACACTTAAATGGTTCAAGGAGTTGTGAAGCTCAGATCCAAAATACTGGAAAGCAACTGTACCTTATCTGCATTTCATTGGGTGCAGTTGTAGCAAGTCCTAAATTGAGCATCAGCTGTGATATCAACTAACAAGCATTAGATAGCACTTTTCCTATCATGGAAAAAGATTCTTCATCCAGGGACATGTTTGGTGGGGCAGGGCATGCTGGTGGGGTGGAGACGGGCGCGATCATGCTGGCGGGGGGCGGAGATGGCCAAGATCGCAGTTGTGCTTATGCAGGAAAGCCGGGTGCAATCATGAGCACAATCTTGGCCATGTCCTCCTCCCCAACCAACACGATCGCGGCCATCTCCCCCCTCCCCCTGAGTGGGGAGATGGCCGCGATCGTGCTGGGGGTGAGGGAGGGAGATGGCCAAGATCACGCTCATCTTTCCTGCAGGAGCGTGCCTGCAATCACGCACATCTTTCCTGCACGAACGCAACTGCGATCGTAGCCATCTCCCCACTCGGGGGGGGAGGGGAGATGGCTGCGATCTTGGTCACCACCCAATGCAGAATTTGTGACCCACATCAAAATTTTCATGAAATTTTTGTTTGCGACCCGATTTGGTCGTGAACCAAGGCATTCGTGAGCCGAGGTACCACTGTACTTACCTGGGAGTGCATAGGACAGCACTGTTAGAAGCTATAATGAACTTCTCTTGTATACATTCATTTTAGATTTAATTTAATAATGTGTTTGCTTTCAAAAAAAGCAGGTGCACAAAAGGAAAAATGCAGGTTGAGTTTAGTAGACCCTGTAAACCAGACTTTTAAATCTTGCTTGGTTTAAAGGGTATGCTTAACTCAACCTGTATTCATACTCACTTCTCAAAGACCACAATAGAAGCAATGCAAATGCTGAGTTGAGCAAAGTCTTCAACACCATCCTAAAATAACAACATTCCAAGGGAGTTCAGTCAAATGAGTATCTTACATCTTTCTGTAAAGCCAGTGGATTGACCAGTTGTGGAGATAAGAACCTGCAATCTATTCAGATAGCTTAGCACTTTCAAAATGAGCTTCCCCCAAAATATCTAATATTACATACACAAAACAGCATTTTCGCTGAATTTTGCCTTCATAATATCTAAAGTGAGACAGAAATCACCAATGAATATGAGTAGACTATGAACTGGCAGGCAAGCCCTAAGCCAGTGATGGCGAACCTTTTAGAGGCTGAGTGCCCAAACTGCAACCCAAAACCCACTTATTTATCGTAAAGTGCCCACACTGCAATAAAACCTGAATACTGAGATTTTAGTTTAGGAAAAACAACTCATACAAAAGAAAACTCAAAGTTAAAATCTTGTGTTATTCAAAAGGAATGTATTTAAACTCACAGCCAATCCGAGCAAATATATATATATCTCCTTGGCAGCGCACTGATTGACCATGCAAAAGCTCAGACAAGTCGTGGCTAATAAGTCACGGCTCGTGACATCATCGCCTGGCGCCGCTACTCCTTTCCGAGCATGCGCATGGCCTCTATCTGCACTGTTATCCAGTGCTCAGCTGCTGGGGCGATGCTGGGGTGACTTGGCTCGTGTGGCAACAGAGAGGGTCCTGTGTGCCCACTGCAGCACGCGTGCCATAGGTTCACCACCACTGCCCTAAGCCATCTTTTCCCAGTTTTGGACTTCAATTCCCAGCAGCCCCAGCTCAAGAAACCTGGGAATTGTTGTCCAAAACAGCCAGAGGAAATTGAGAAATGGTGCCTGATCCTTTAACCACCTCAACTGAGAGGATGATTGTTGTGAAAGGTTGCTTAAGAGAGAAGTAGTCAACATTATTTAAAGCATATATTCCCTGCCCTTTTCCATGTGTGTATTCAAAGCCGCTACCAATCCATAAACTTCTAAATAAAATCTGACTAAATCCAGTCCATAGAATTGGCAAAATCATGACACAGTAGCTGCAAAATTAAATTTTTGCATAGACCCTACAATAGTACAACATACCTTGAATTCCATGATCCTCATAAGATCTCTGGAACAGGTAACACATTTCCTAAAGGAGTATGAAAAATGCCATATATACATCCTTGGAAAGAGAGTTCATAATCCAGAGGCTACCACTGAAAAGACCCTACAATAGAGGCTATACAAATGCTGAGTTGAACCCAGTCTTCTATCTAGCTTCAACAGGCAGCTGAACATACAGTACAGGCTTGGAAGTCATCCTGAGAAATTGGGCACGTGTACATGGGAGTAAAAGACATTAGGTGGTTGTCTAGTGAATAAGTAATCCTGACTATAAACTCTAAAGCAAAACAGATACATTGGGTGGCTGAAGTTACTTTCCATACATTCTTCCCATGCCCACCAAGCACAGCAGAAAGAGAAGCTTTTGTGCAGTTTTTCTACATGCATATATTCTTTTTTCCTTCAAGAGATAGCATTAAAAACACAGCTTCACCTGTAGCCTCAAGTGGTGCAGGATTTGCTGAATGCGTGGCTCAGCTCTTGTAGGGCTTGCTGCCAGGGGTATTAAATGAGCGAGTCCAGGATGTGTACTATGTTTAATGGTTCACATACCGCGGGACTGAGCTGTGTGTCTCATGTTTATTCCTTTCTGTCTCAGGGCTCTGAATGGAACGCAGCCAACCTTGAGGAGCTCCAAAAGAACAGGTATGTTATCTATATGCACTGCTGCCCGGAAAACAATGCTAACACTTTCAGGAATCCCATCAGAAGTGGAATCCTTGGACTTTGAGATAACCATTTTCTATACCTCTCAACTCAAATATTTTCTTTCAGAAGAGATTTCTGCTCTAGATTTCAAGTCCATTCTGAGATACCACGAAAATGTTGAGTTGTTAGTTAGGAGACAGGACAGGGTATAGTTGGAGTGGAACAAATGGCACTAAAATAATGACAAGGGAGATCCAGTAGCCATCACCACAGGAGGGCGAATTAGGAAAAGCCAGCTGATTTCCTCCTGCCTTGCCTTTTAGAGTGACCCACATCCTCAACGTGACCCGTGAGATTGACAACTTCTTTCCGGAACACTTCACTTACATGAATGTGCGGCTCTACGATGAGGAAAACTCACAGCTGCTGCCCTACTGGAAAGAGACCTACAGCTTCATTTCAAGTGCCCGGTGAGAAGTGGGCACCAAGATGGAAGATGCATACATGAATGCGGCTCGGCATCGTGCATTGCAAAGAGGTTAATTAGCGTTGCCCCAATCTAGCCGAGGGCACTGCATGCACGGAAATGGGTTTTTAGGTGCCAGTACCAGGACTGAGCTCAAAGGGGTGGGCCCACTTAATGAAAAACCTCATCCCCTGCCCAGTGCCACATGCACATACTTCCCATGTTTGGTAAGGCCTGTCTCCTTTCACCCTGGAAAGTGTGGTGGGTAAGAATTTGGCAGACTTAATGTACCCCCCTCCCCACTTTCCTTAGGAACTACCACACAGAGGAATGCAGGCAGCTGCTTTTAATTGAATCAGACCATTCAGGCATCTAGACCAATGCTGGGCTGAGCTGTGGGTTACTGTGTTGTCTGAACTCATCTGCACTAACAAGCCATGGTTTGTTGATTCACACCCACAATAAGCCATGAGTTGTCTTCCTGAGTCATTCTCACTTAACAAACCATGATTTGTTAGCATGGCTAGGTGCAGGTAACACCACAGCCACATTTCAAAAAGTACTCATGGTTCAGCAACAACCCATACTCAGTTGTTAAATGCAGGTCCTTGAGTTGGAATGTGTAGCAGAAATGCTGAGGCTACTGAGCTGTGGGCTAAGCCAAGCAGCTGGCAAGAACTGGGTGACCTCTGGTTGCGGGAGATCCTGTAGAACAGGGAGGGTCAAAGGGGAAAGGTGTGAATTTATCAGCCCAGTGGTTTCTTCTCATGAGTGGCCCAATTATATAATGTCTGGTATTCCCACTATCCAGCCCACAAGCAGTGCTAATCTCCCTGAAGGTGGAGCTAGCTTTACCTGGAGCAGAAGGGAGGAGGGGAATTCAGTTTAGAATCAACGTCTAACGTAGTCAAGAATTAACCAGCTCCACAAATGAGAAGGATCATTACCTTGGTAGATGCCTGTTAACAACTTTTCTCTTATTCACGCTGCATTGCAAAGCCAGCCTAACTCAATAAAGGACTGCCTTTTGTCTTGATCTGCTGGAAAGGGACAAAAAGAAGAAACATGCTCGTGAGAGTTAGGCCAAGAAGCAGGGGTATCTTATACACTGCTGAAGATGGTGCATTCAGATGCTCAACCTTAGGTTTGTCCCAGGTGCTGCAGTACATAACGTTGGATTACAGCCAAAATTCTCCCCTGCAGGGATCAAGGCTTCCAGGTGCTGGTGCACTGCAAGATGGGTGTGAGCCGCTCCGGCTCCACAGTGGTTGCCTACGCCATGAAGGAGTACGGCTGGTCGCTGGAACAGGCCCTTCGTTATGTGCAGGAGCGACGCCCCATTGTCCACCCCAATCCAGGCTTCATGCGACAGCTGGAGTTTTACCAGGGCATTCTGGATGCCAGGTGACTGCAAGGGAAGGAAGTGGGACGGAAGGACAATGTTCTGGTCTGGGCAGTGCACCTGTAAGAAGCCAAGAAATGCTGGTGGGGCCAAAACTGCCCAGTACGGTCTTAACACAGCTATGAAAGGAACGGGTGTTTCACTGTTGTCCAAGGGCCAAATGACACTGTATAAGCAAACACATGTAACTGTTATCCAGTGAACCTTTCTTAATTGGAAAACCTGTTTTAAGGCAGCGGTTGTGGAGGCTGTTGGGCTCAGGGAAGAGGCAGTGTGGAGGGGTGGTTAACTTCACTCCCCTTCTGAGGTTTTTAAATAACTCTGCCAAAGCAAGCACATGTGAAACCCACAGCAGGGGAAAGCTGATGGGAGCGAGAAAGCAACAGGCAGAGAAGGGTTAAGGAAGGAGAGGCCCGTATGCACACACTCAGCTTCTCCAGTCCAAGCTGCCCACTGCAAACTAGTTCTTCCAGTTTCAAAAAAGAGGGTTACTGTTGGGCTACTGTATGCAAACTTTATTTGCTCTTGATGAGCTACAGACAACAAAATGAACTCAAAATAAGACTGCAGTCAAGTTAGGAAGGAGTTGGTCATGATTTCTAATAATTTCTTTTATTGCTGTCACCAGGGTTTAAGACCTTTCCAAAAGGGAATATGCTGTTCTTTAATAACCTATGACAGAAGCTTGACCATGTTCATAAAAAACCCAATTACCTTTTACCTCTTAATAGATCACATTCACTTCATGTCTCTATGCAGCCGACACAGCAGCCTATGGGAACAAAAGGCAGTAGACACCCAGGCAGAAGCCTCTCCAGATATAAGTGATGCCAGCAGTGATTTCTCAGGGAGCTCAGACTACGAGACCCTGAGCTCAGAAGATGAGCAAGAGGCGCAAGTGACAACCCCCCAGTATTGCTTTCGGCCTTTGCGGGAACCTCCAGAAGAACCCAGCCATCCTCTGGATTCCCCTGATGGCCCCAAAGTTAGTCTCCAGGCATCAGAGGAACCTGGGACACCAGACGACTCGGGAGCTGAGGAGGTGCAAAGACACCTAGCAACTATGAGAGTACCTGAGAAGCCAGCTATGCTCCGACGGGAGCGCATTAACCTCTATGCTATCATGCGCAGCATCAGTGAGATGGATAGCCCAGAACACATCTCTCTGCCACATACTGCCACTGAAGAAGAGGTATGGGGTCATGCAAGGGCAGGTTCCTAGGGAGGGGTGTGTGGAGGGAGTAAGCCAGCTCATAACGGAAGGAGGAACTAAGGCAGCAGTAAAGGAGCCTAGGGCACAGTATGGGAAACAAATGCAGAGCACCTCAGACGTTAGTGACATAGTGAGGAATGGCAGGAGTAGAATGAAGAGGAATCTTATGTAGTTCTTTATGCCTCATCAGTCTCTCTCTTCTTTAAACAGGTATTTCTTCACGCTGAAAGGAAGACTCCTGTGACCGTCAAGTCCTCTCCCAAAACAGAGGAGAGTTTAAGGTCAACAACAGACTCTACAGAAAAGCAGTCCCTGCCTAGGGAGGAGCACACACAGGTACACAGGCCTGGACGACGCAGGCGTAGGGCTCCGCGGGGCCGCTCCAAGCCCTGCAAGCAGCATTCCTTCCACCCGGCCCCAGGCAGGGTGCACAAAGTCGTTCGGCATATGGAGTGTCCTGTCCCATTTGGCCGCAAGCCCCCCTTGCAACACCGCCTCTCTGTAGCTCAGCTGGCTGATGCTGCCCTGGTGGTAAGTCGGACCAAGGAGTTCGAGGAACAGGCAGATCCTGAAAGCCTTCACAAGCTCCCGACGCCTTCTCAGCCAAAGTCCCAACCTGAAGAAAACACTGCCCCCCATCCCCTGCACTCCTCGCGGTCCCGACGGGTGGTACGCCAGGCCAGTGTTGATTTGGAGCCCAGCTCGGGCTGAAAGCCTGTTTCTACCTTTCTCTGGTTATTTACTGGAGTGACTCATGGGACCGAGAGGCTTACCAGAAGAGTTATCTCTGACCAAAGGAAACTTCCTTACTCTCCCTAAGGCCTGGAAGATGGCCTTCTGAACGAGGAGGAGGGGAGACTAGCCCTTCAGGAAACCACAACTGAGCTCATCTCCACTTCCTTAGGCAGAACTGGTCAGAAAGAGAACAAGTGCTCCTCAGGGGCTTCCCTCCATCTCCTTGTTTTGGGTCTCTCAGTGGTCCTGAAGACTGCACAGCTCCAAGATCTTGGTTGAAAGGCACTTGTGGTTCGCTGCTTTTAATTTGCCTATGATGCCCCTATATTAGAACCAAGACAGTAGCCTCTCACTGTGATCTCACTGGGGAATGAACTGCCCCTACTGATTTTTGCACACGCAAACACATACAGCCCCTGTGCCATTGCCAGCTTCATTCAGCCTGAAAATAAAGAGTGAACTCAATTTTACCATTTACTGGAGCTCTGGTCTTGTCCTTTCCTTCAAGGCATGTCCCATTCCACGAACCTGGCCAGAAGTGAGGGGGAATAACAGAGAACCTCTCTTCTTCCTCAGGACTGCACTTCTACATCAGGGAGTGAGAAGTGGCTGACAATTACAGATAGCCAGGCCACTCCTTGCTTTTGCATCATGAGTAGAACAAGGCACTCCATGAAGGACCAGCCATGCAGCACACAGATCCACCAGCCACTGCAATGTCTAGCTGCCTCAGGAGCCAATCTTAGGAACCTGAACCTCAACCACCCTTAACCATGTGAAGCATAAAGGGTGATAAGCAGGGTTGGCACCAAGGGGTAGGCACAGTTGAGTGCCTGGTGAGGGTCCACAGCTCAGCAGGGACCCTTTGCCCTTGGACTTGCTCCTCCGCTTCACCACAGCATCTTGTTGTTTACCTTCGCCTCCCTCCATCCCTGACGGCAGTGATGGTGAGGAGGAGAGCAGGAGATGCCACTGCCTGCTTGGCTACCAGATCTCTGCCTGTCAAGCAAGTAAGCATTAAGAATGATTGGGGGCGGGGAGCACAGCTGGAGACAGTAGTGCTGAGAAGGGACCCAGGAACTCTCCAAAGCCACCTAATCAGCACTGGTTGATATGGCCTAACTTCACAGACTTCTGAGGGAGGGGTTAAGGTTGACCATCTCATGCCTCTGAACCAGAGCCTCCAGATAGGCAAGACTGTATGCATGTTTACACAGAAAGATGTCCTGCAGCTCCTGGCATGCCCCATGTGATTCCACAGTAAAAGCCTCTTCTGGAAATACCCTTTGTCTACCCATGGAGAAACAACAGAGAGGCAATTTAACATAGGTGAGCTCTGCAGTAGTCTTGGTACCAGGAATAACAGGGTTCTCTGATGCATGTGTTCCTTTTTTAAGTGCAACTTGACACAACATAATTCCAGGAAGAATGGGGAGTTTAGTTTAGGGATGTCAAATTCACATAATTTTGAAGAGAGCCAGTGTGATGTAGTGGTTGAGAGCATGAGACTGGGACTCGGGCAACTTGGATTCTAGTCCCTGCCCAGCCTTCAAGCCAACTGGGTGACTTTGGGACAGTCACAGACTCTCAGCGCAGCGTACCTCACAGGGTTGTTGTTCTGGGATATAAGATTGAGAGCTGGAAGAGGAGAATGATGTAAGCTGCTTTAAAAAAAGAAAAAGGTGGGGTATAAATGTAATAAATAAGGAAAAATGCAGAAGTTGTATTAAGCTAGCTTAAGCTTCGTTATGATTCTGAACTCTGATCAAGCAAATCTATTTTTCCCTCTGCCAAAGACTCCCCACCCCCAAGAAAGTCGGTATAGGATACATCCTGCATCTCAGAGAATGTGATTCTAAGACACAAGGCATGCATGTGAGAAACGCGTTGCACTGTGCAAGATACTGTGCCGCTTTGCCTCATCCCACTCTCAAAATTTCTGGCACCACCCCTGCCTGATTCAGTGTAGGGTTATTATCTGCAGAAGCCTTCTCCAGCCTCGTGCCCTTCAGATATTGTGGACTTCAGCTCTTATTATCTCAAACCATCAGGGCCAATAGTTGGAAACAGTGTAAGTTGTAGTCTTGAACATCTGGAAGGTACCAGACTGGGGAAGGTTGGCATACCCAGAAACTGAGCAATGTGCTGTGCTCATCTCACCTTCCCCAGTTCTTCCCTAATGAAGTCTATTAATCATCTAGTATAGAAGCTCAATACAGTCAGTAAAAACTAGACCAGGAGCTGACTGTGGCTCAGATCATAAGTTCCTTGTTGCAAAATTTAGGCTTAAATTGAAGAAAGTAGGGAAATGCACTAGGCCACTCAGGTATGACCTAAATCATATCCCTGATGAATATTCAGTAGAGGTGACAAATAGATTTAAGGAATTAGATCTGATAGACAGAGTGCCTGAAGAACTATGGACAGAGGTTCGCAACATTGTACAAGAGGTAGCATCTAAAACCATCCCAAAGAAAAAAGAAATGCAAGAAAGCAAAATGGCTGTCTGAGAAAGCTTTACAAACAGCTGAGGAAAGAAGGGAAGCGAAAGGCAAGGGAGAAAGAGAAAGATACACCCAACTGAATGCAGAATTCCAGAGAATAGCTAGAAGAGATAAGAATGCCTTCTTCAATGAACAGTGCAAAGAAATAGAAGAAAACAATAGAATAGGGAGGACCAGAGATCTCTTCAAGAAAATTGGAGATATGAAGGGAACGTTTCATGCAAAGATGGGCATGATAAAGGACCAAAATGGCAGGGACCTAACAGAGGCAGAAGAGATTAAGAAGAGGTGGCAAGATTACACAGAAGAACTATACAAGGAAGACCTTAACGTCCCTGATAACCACGATGGGGTGGTCACTGACCTTGAGCCAGACATCCTGGAATGTGAAGTCAAATGGGCCTTAGGAAGTCTGAGCAACAACAAAGCTAGTGGAGGTGACAGTATTCCAGCTGAGCTATTCAAAATCTTAAAAGAAGATGCAGTAAAAGTGCTACACTCAATATGCCAGCAAATTTGGAAAACTCAACAGTGGCCACAGGATTGGAAAAGGTCAGTTTACATTCCGATCCCAAAGAAGGGCAATGCCAAAGAATGTTCAAACTACTGCACCATTGCACTCATTTCACATGCTAGCAAAGTGATGCTCAAAATCGTACAAGCTAGGCTCCAGCAGTATGTGGACCAAGAACTACCAGAAGTACAGGCAGGATTTCAAAGAGGGAGAGGAACTAGGGATGAAATTGCCAACATACGCTGGATCATGGAGAAAGCTAGGGAGTTCCAGAAAAACATCTACTTCTGCTTCATTGACTATGCTAAAGCCTTTGATTGTCTGCATCACAACAAATTGTTGCAAGTTCTTAGAGAGATAGGAGTACCAGACCATCTTATTTGTCTTTTGAGAAACCTGTATGCGGGTCAAGAAGCAACAGTGAGAACTGGACACGGAACCACTGATTGGTTCAAAATTGAGAAAGGAGTTCAGCAAGGCTGTATACTGTCGCCCTGCCTATTTAACTTATATGCAGAGCACATCATGGGAAAGGCGGGGCTAGATGAATCACCAGTTGGAATTAAGATTGCTGGGAGAAATATCAACAACCTCAGATATGCAGAAGATACCACTCTAGTGGCAGAAAGTGAAGAGGCACTAAAGAGTCTCTTGATGCGGGTGAAGGAGGAGAGTGCAAAAGTTGGCTTGAAGCTCAACAATAAGAAAACTAAGATCATGGCATCAGGTCCTATCACAGGTGTATCAAACTCGCGGCCCACGGGCCAATGGCCAGGCTGGGCAGGGCACGGGGGAGGGGCCCTGCGGCCTTCAAAGCACCGGCGGCACCCGGGCCGGCCTCGGGATGAGCGGCCCACTACCACTGCGGTGGTGGAATACTTGATGCGGCCCAGCCTCACCCAGACTCTATTTCCAGCGGCCCCCAGGTAAGTTGAGTTTGAGACCCCTGTCCTAATCACTTCCTGGCAAATAGATGGGTAAGAAATGGAGGTAGTGACAGATTTTATTTTCCTGGGCTCCCAAGATCACCACAGATGGGGACTGCAGCCAAGAAATTAAAAGACACTTCCTCCTGGGGAGGAAAGCTATGGCAAATCTAGACAGCATACTAAAAAGTAAAGACATCACTCTGCCAACAAAAGTGCATATAGTCAAGGCTATGGTTTTCCCAGTTGCAATGTATGGCTGTGAAAACTGGACCATAAGGAAGGCTGAGCGCCAAAGGATTGAGGCCTTTGAATTGTGGTGCTGGAGGAGACTCCTGTGAGTCCCTTGGACCACAAGGCGATCAAACCGGTCAGTCCTAGAGGAGATCAACCCTGACTGCTCTTTAGAAGGTCAGATCCTGAAGATGAAACACAAATACTTTGGCCACCTAATGAGAAGAAAGGACTCCCTGGAGAAGAGCCTAATGCTAGGAGCAATAGATGGCAAAAGAAGAAGGGGACGGCAGAGGATGAGGTCACTGGGGCAGTTGGTGTGAGCTTGAGTGGACTCCAGGGGATGGTGGAGGACAGGAAGGCCTGGAGGAATGTTGTCCATGGGGTCGCGATGGATCGGATATGACTTCGCGACTAATAACAACAACAACAGACTGATACCATTAATTACACTAACTCTACGAGAGAATAAAAACCACACTTATCGGTATCCCATTCGCATGGTTTTTACGCCTACACCAGTTGCCGCAATGCATTTCGGGATTTGTAGTCTTAGTGTCTCATTCTTTCATCATCTCACGCCTGCTAATTAGCAGAGATAAGAAATAGAAGAGTAACGCGTCTCATTGTTCTTATAGAAAGGTTGCGGAAATACACAGGAAACAATGTCTTGGTCTCTCCCGGGTGGAACTGAGAATTGTCCATAGAACTCTATGTAGTGTAATCCAACGTTTTACGATATCAACGATGGGCTGTATTATGCTTATGCAGAAGCAAAAGATAGCAGATTTTAAAACTTGGCCTACCATTGCCAGTACAGCCAATATTACAGAGGTGAAGACGTTCGAGCATTTGAGACTAGATGTGAATGGCTTTGACTGCCCTGCTATTGAATCCGCTGTTAAAATAGCAGAAGAAAGATGAGGCGCAGATGAGCTTGAATTTCCTTCCTTAATCCAGCATATTATCAGGTCGCAATAAAATGTCGAAGTTACTAATTTAGTAACACCTCCCGACCCCAATACAGTTACATATATACTCAGTTACATACAGAGAACATGCAAGCGAAAGCGCTGAACTTTAAAATGTAATAAATTGGAAGTTGATCTCTACATATAGCCTTAGAGTGGCTTATTAGAAAATCCCCACTACGAGTTTGAGCTCAGGAAGGAAGTAGATTTAGAACTCCGATGACCATCATGCCATGCGGCTGAGGTTATCTTGAAGACGCATGCGTAGAAAAGTTTTTCCTCGTTGCTATGGGAGCTTATGGGACGGCAGCTGTCAGGACGAAGTTTCTTCACTGAGCTTTGCTTTCCTTTTGTCCTACCTCTGTGGCGGCAACTTTTGGCAACTGGGGCTAATCTTTTCCAATCGTGGTTACGCTGGCGGCGATATCCTGTTGCCATGCTGACTGCAGAGCTGCTTTGGGCCTCCTAGCCATGCTTAGGGCGGTGGAGGACAAGGGCAGTGGGAGCGGCAACAGGGCCTTCGCTGTGGATAATGTCGCGTCCCCAGATCATCCACAGCGGCCATTTCATGGTGTCGGAGCCCCACGCCGAGCTCGACCCAGACCCCGATCCAGACCCCAACTCCGAGGCGGCGATGAGCCCTGCAGGTCAAGCCTCTGCACGGCTACCGCAGCCAGGGCCGTGCATGGGGGAGCACGGTCAGAGAAGAACCGGCTCGGGGTGGAAGGCCGCGGCTGGGAAGGCCCTTGATGGGGCCCAGCAGGGTTGTGGGGCCACTTACGACTTCGTCACGGTGGACGAGAGTACGTGCCTGATCTACCGCTACGGGCCACGAAGCAGCGGAGCCCTCAACATCGACTCCTCCCTCACCAAGCTCTTCGAGTGCATGACCTTGGCCTACAGGTGAGGGGGACAGGGCAGGCTGGACAGTGAGCGCCAGATGTTTAAGGACTGGAAAGGAGGCGTTTTCACCAATGAAGGGGTGCATGCATTCACTCAAGCCACCGCTCGATTAGGCATACCCTTGTCCAAAGCAAAAACGAAAATGTCCTGTGCCTTGAAAGTACAAGTGCTTGAGCATAATTGCAAAAGCAATGTTTTTCAAGCTGTTGTAAACCGTGACGGCAAAATGTATTTTGCATTTCACTTGAGTGTAGTGCAAGGTCAAAGAATGTACGTCCCATTTAAAAAGGGATCTCCTACTGTTATGTATTCTACATGAAATGCTTTTATTCAAGAGCACAATACTCTGGGGGAGGGGGGACTGAAAGTCTCTGGGTGGTATCTAGTGTAAAGTAGATCTATTGAAATAAATGAGACTTAAATTGGTGATGACTAATTCAAGTTTAACTTATTGCCATGGGTGTGTTCTCTGTAGGATTAATGCTAGATATTAGTCTGAGAGTATAGAGTTTAAAAACAGTGGGAAGAAAACAAAGATATTTCAGTGTTAGAAAAATATTAGTCAATTGAAACCAACAAATTCTATGGTGTGTGTTTCTTTCAAAAAAAGAGTTTGTCAAGGAAAATGCATCATATTACCTTATTGTTATTCTGTACAAGGTATCCTAATACAATGTAAAGTTTGCATCTTTTGATCTAACTGAAACTTTGTGTGGTATTATTACAGGAGTGGCTAGTCTGACATAGGCTATAAGAATTTGTGCATGTCTGGCTTGACTATAACATAGAGTTGGGTCTGATTCTCTAGCATTGCATCACTACTTACTTCCTGGCACAGTAAATTAGTAGCATATGAGGGTGGCATGCCCTCAGACTGGACTTGTGACATACCTGTCAGGTGTGTGCATGGGGCAGGGGTGAGGGCTGCCTATCCCTATATTACTAAATCATGTGGTACTACCATATCTTCCTGCTTAAACTTTATCTCTGATCCATGCAAACTCCTTTGTCTTTTTGGTGTTCTTATTTCTTCTGGCTTCAGCCTTTCTCAAATTCTATCTGTCTTGTTTGGTAAGCAGTCAAGCCCTTTAATCATCAGAAACATATTTCTGGTCATATCCTTTGATGTTTAGAAGCAGTAGAGTGTCGTATATAATAGTGCAATGCCTTTATTAGGCCAGCTCAAAGGTCATAAATGTGCAAGCATTCAAAGTCCCCAAATCTCTTCATCAGTTAAGAGGTAGGAGTGGCAGCAGCCCTGACTGAATGTTGTACTAGGGGTACTTGCATAATCAGAGTATTAAGATGATAAGGAGGAGGATGGTTTGTAGACATTCATATTGGTTTCTCCTTCATATTATTTTATTTATTTTATTTATTAAAACATTTTTATGCCGCCCCATTCGCCGAAGCCTCGGGGCGGCTTACAACAATATTATCTTAAGATTCTGACCATGCAGACATTCTAAGATTTAATCGGTATTTTCTGCCCTCCCCTCCTGCTTTCTGTGACATCTTGTCTGATGAAGAGACCTAGATATTTCAAGGTTTGCCCATTTTCATGACATTTGAGTTGCCCTAGTATTACACTAGGGATTTTGGAATATTTTTAATAGTTAGCATTGCTACCTTTGTTTCATAAATAAATTTCTATATGACAGTATGCAGTGAGCAGACAATTGTCACCAGTGTACATTTTAAGTAATTAGTAAGCCATGTCCCTAGCCCTTCCCGCTCCAATAATAGAAATTATAATAGCAAAGTGCTTTCAGGATAGGGAGATACCAGAAGATTCATCAACAACATCCTTTTCTTGTAGAATAGTTCATGAAACTTAACAGACTCTTCTAAAACTGGGAGTTGTTGCAGAGCATGTATTTTTGCCCTTGCCTCTCTTTATCGTCCTAATTTGGTTTTCTTGTTAATTCTTGTGTATAATTTCAACATCAAGACATGGTTTATCTTGCATAAGTCCAGTGTTACATTTTGTTATCTCTTATTCTTGGCATTTTGTGGGAAATAAAGGCATGCTAATTCCAGTTGTGGAATTAGCTGGATGTACATTCTCCTTTCAAAGTTTCTGAGGTGCAGAAGGGAGAACAAATTGAGCAACAAAACAAGCTACTCAGGGAAAGTTACAAAATTTTCTTCCTTGAGATTTCCCTAGAGAAGCAGAGTAGGTAACTCTCCAGAATATTTTAAATTCTTTTCTTCAAGACAGAAGTTGGACTATATTAGGGATGGCAGAGCTGCAATCTTCTAGCAGCATATGACAAACAAAACAAAAAAGACCCCCCTATTCTAATGGGCATATCATACAGTTCATCCACCTCTGATCTTAATGACTTTGGAATGTTTAAATAAAGTTTCTATAAATAAATGAAGTGAAAAATGCCACACTGGAACAGCCTAGATTTGTTTGAAACAGTGTCCTGTCCGCAGCACTGTTCCACACTTAATTTTAATGTAGAAGACCTTTGAAGTAGCTGTAGTCTTTCCACAAAATAACTGCTATCCTGATCCTGCTTTCAGACAAAGCTGTTATTGGGTAATTGCTTTACCTAATCCAAGGAAATTTACTATGGTCCAGAAATTGTCTTCAGTCTTTTAGTTCTATTTTTCCTACTGCTGCTTCTACCTTTTTCTTACCACAAAAAGATCTATTAAAGAAGGAAAAATGGAATAAATGCACAATACCCTTTGATAGCTCTGGAAGCACCGATAAATTCTGATTATCCTTCTTTCTTTTTCACAGAATTACTCAATGAAGCACCTACCAGGTTTATGGGGTATAATAGAGCAGAGTACAAGGGGTTGATCAGAGAATGTACTCTGTTACACTTAGCTTGTAGATCTTCATGAGGAATGCTTATGCACATTCACATGAACTTCAGAAGGACAGGGTATCACTCTGTATTGCTATACACGGTGATTGGTATGCAAACTGCTAGTTTCAGCTTGTATTCTCGAAGGGATGTCGGTTTGTTATTTTTAATAATTACCTCTGACAGCTAAGCCTTTGGGTGGCAGGGGATGTCAGTGTAATTAAATAGCTAAAAACTGATGCTACACACATTATAGATAATGAGGTACTGTTTCTCTTTAACAGTGGTGAAAGGAAGAAACACTGAAATAACCTCTCTCCTGTCTTGTTTTTATCACTTGGGTTAACTAAATCAACACTGTATTTCTCTGTTGGAAATAAATGCTTTTACAGATTTAGATAATAGTAATATTAAAATGCAAATCCACTAGCCAAGGGTGGCATCCATTGCAACTTCCTGTAATCCTCCAAATTCCAGAGGATTGTGGACATCCAGCCAAGGACAGAAGAAACACAGAGATGAGGATTTCCTATGTTCTTCCTCCCCTTGACTGCCTAAGTATTTGACTTCAGCTCATGAGGAAAAATGCTGGAGGCATCACAGGGGCTCCTGACAGGATGGCAATGACTTGCCTTTCCCTGTCCCTTTCTCATCTACTAAACACTAGCTCTGAGGTCTGTCTTGCAAGAACAGAGAGTGAGCACTCCAAATTCAGAGATCCAGCTCTCACCTCGGACTGCTTTTCCCAGGTCAGATCTGGGACTCTGAATTACCCTTTGGCCTTCTAGACAGCATCTAGGATTGCATCCAACATGTTTTAGATTATGCACATAATGTGTTTTTGCAGAATAATTGAATTTGGTTTCTGTCCAGAAATGCTAGACTATGGACTTCTCATATTTGACAGTAATTAACAGTGACAGCAGGAACACTTGCTATAAGAGTGGGAGCTTGTCCTTATCTTGCTGTCTAAAGCCAGGACTATTTTATATTCTGTGGTAAAGGCCACATGGCCTGCCACACAGAAATTGGTAACTAACACATGATTTTTCCAAAGCAGGAATCTTCATCCTGCCCCCTCTTTTGTGGAAATACACAAGAAAACAGGAAAATGTGTAATATAGAGAGCTATATTGTTCTAGGTCAAAGGTTCTGTGATGGACTTCTTTTCCTGTACTTATTTACAAGCTATGTTTAAATACCAGGACAAGCCAGAATTCTTTAGCTCAAACAAGCCTGTTAGTGTATACTGCACAATCACTCCCACTTTGCTGCTCCTGCCAGCAGGAGCAGCTCATGCCCAGAGACTCAGTGTCCATGGTTTATTTAGCATGATGTCAGAACTCTTCTTTTACTCTCAAGCCAAAGTCATAAGCCAGGGTTTATCCTTGGCAGGAGAAGCTAAGCAGTAAGAATCAAGCAGCAGGTACCAGCATGACTGCTCAATCAGAGTTTTAAAGTGTATTGTTGTGACAAATACAGCCCATGGTCTCCATTTGTTTTTTGCACTTATAACCCTGGTGATTACTACCCATTCATCTATCTCCTGTCTCCTTCAGAGTTCCGTAAAATCCAAAGTTGAGGAGGGACCAGCTATCCTATGTCAGGTCTCAAAGCATGTTCACTGAATAGAACTTTGTAACATTTGCATACATTTGAATGAAAAATTGACTGACCCCTTTTTGGCACAAAATAGCAATAACTTACTATACCAAAAGGCCTTTCAAGAGATGCTTCTGCTCACTCTGGCTGTGGGCTTTCTTGATCTTTTTTTTCCTCTTGGTGCACTGTTCCCTTGAAAAACAGATGTATTTGGTGATGGAAGAACTTTGTAATTATTTTCCTTTTCCTTTTGTAGTGGAAAACTTGTCTCTCCCAAATGGAAAAACTTCAAGGGGCTAAAGTTGCTACAGCGAGACAAGATTCGACTAAATAATGCCATCTGGAGAGCCTGGTATCTGCAGTGTGAGTAGCTTGGAATGGGGTGAAGTCAGTCCAATCTCAGTAAGACAGTAAATAGCTCTTCATGAGCTAAGTAGTGTATTTTGTGCAGAATAATGGATTGCAAGCAAAACTTTTATGTGGACAAAAATAGTGTATTACATTGATTCTGGATTTGAAAATTGTGGCACTCCAGCCAGTCAGCAAGCATCCTTGCCTTTTGGTCTGCCTGAAACGGCATGGGAGTTCACAGATCTCTTTCTGTTTCACTGTGGACACAGATGTGGAGAAAGGGCAGAATCCTGTGTGCAGTTTTGTGGCTCCTCTAGAGTGCAGTGACATCGATGAGCACCGCAGGCCTGAGGTGAGCAGAGCCCTTAATGCTTTGTGACTGAAAGAGCTCGTACCTGTGTCATTTCAAAAGCAAACCCTTGGTGCATCTTTATTTGGCAGGCCATCATCATGGAAGAGAAATACTGGAAATGCCAAATTGGGGTTGTTGGTAGAGAATATCGGAGATGGAGGACATTCTACCATACCAGGGTAGGTTTCTTCTGAAGCAAAATGTATTTCATATTGTCCCTTTCAATTCTAGATCATATTTTTTCCACCCAAGCTGAGTCCTCATAAAATTCTTGCTAGTGCCATCGAAGGGAGTCCAGTAACCCTATCCTGAAAGATTGTGAGTCTCTTATATCTTTTCAAGAAGGTGGCTTCCTTAGATGCTTCTTGCCACCACAGAACAATGGTAGACTGCAAGCAGTGGTCATGCAGAGACCTGGTATTAGACTTATAAGCAGAGTATTCTGTTCAGCTTTCACAGGTGCCTCTGCCCATATACTCATGTCTCTGGCTGCTGCAACTCATCCACTTGCCTTCTTTCTTATTCACAAAAAGATATTGCTCATCCAGCCATTCCCTTCAGTCACAGCTACCCATTGAGGCACCCTGATGCATTTGATTGAGCTAGCTATAGCTTTCTTCTTGCTAATAGCAATTTTAGCTTTCTCCAAAAGCTCTTCTAATCCCAACAATCCTGTATTTGTTTTAGGTCAAGAAAAAGATGAATAAACCAGTCTGTGGCCTTACTCAGGTGCTGTTTTGTGCTCCACTTCACCTTGTCCTACCATATACTCACAAATTCCCCTCCCTGTGTGGCTGCAACTTGGGGGATTGTTTGCAGTTACTAAGCATTCCAAATTATCATTTGCATGTGCCCAGTGCTGTACTGGCATTTACAGCTCTTTCTTTCCTATTCTGTATAGGAAGCAGGTGGTTGCATTCCAGGGTTAGAGTTGAATGGTGGGACAGCGAGTGGAAACCCCGTGGAGCTTGACCCCCTGCATGAACTGAATGCAATACTGGGCACCATCTTCTCCAGTCGCACCCCTTTTGGTGGCCCCAACCTACGTGGACTTGGTAAGATCCCATTACATTTATTCTTGGGATCTTCCTGTTCTACCAGGAAACTCAATTTTAAGTCTTCCCCCCAGGGATTTCTAGTGAAACATTTATTCTCAATGCTCAGGAGATAGCCTTCTCATATAAATCACTCCATATAATAACCTGTCCCTGGCTTATATGGGCTGTGTGATGACAGGCAATACTTTTCTGTGGAACAGAATGGCCAGCGAATTATATCCTTCCTAATGTTTGTGCCTTCAGATCACCAGGGTAATGCAGACATGATCCAGCCCACGCTAACCCAACTCCAGCCCTTCTTTGGTGAAGAATTCATGGACACTATGGATCCCATTCATGGTAATGTCACAGAATCATCAAATTCATATGGCTTACTTGAGCTCTGTGGTCAGGTGAAACACGTTTCAGGGAAAAACTGCATCTTTGCAAGGCTTCTTAGAGCTACTTCACACAATGCATTTTATTTATTAATTTCTTAGAGTTAATCCCACTTTTTTCTTTTTTAAAGAACTCAAAGCAGCCTACATCATTCTGCTTCTCTTGCTCTCAGTCTTATCCCCACAACAACAAGGTTGGCTGGGCTGAAGTCTGTGACTGGCTCAAAGTTACCCAGTTGGCTCCATGGCCGAGCAGGGACTAGAACCCAGATCACCTGAGTCCCAGACCACTCTTAACCACTATACCACCCTGCGTCTCATTATGTATCTATATTATGCACACTTGTATTGTAAAATCACAGCTGTATTCTAAAATCTGTGCAATGTGGATACATGCTGCTGCTCCTGATTGGCTGTAATTCCCTGTGGAATCTGTGTAAGGAAATACGTTTTCCCAATACAACCTATGATTCCTCAGATTTCTGAGAAATGTAGCATATATATTTTATAGAATTAAGTTTTCAGTTCTCATGATTTGGGAGAACGTTGAGGAAAAATTGGTAAGTGTGCCATCACTGTCCCCAAGCAAATGTAAGTCGCTGACTTAAAAAAAACCAAAAATGGGTTGATCCCCAAATCTTAAAATGCTGACTTGTGGCTGCAAAAATAATTAATATTAAGACTTTGGGTCATATGCCCCGTTCTTGGGCAAGGTGTTAGAGCAGGTGGTGGCGGGACAACTCCAAGCACTCTTGGATGAAACTGATTGTCTGGACCCATTTCAGTCTGGCTTCAGACCCAGGTACAGCACTGAATCTACCTTGGTCGCCCTGTACGATGACCTGTGCAGGGAGAGAGACGGGGAGTGCGTCCCTGTTGGTTCTCCTGGACCTCTCAGCAGCTTTCGATACCATCCACCGTGGTATCCTTCTGGATAGGCTAGTGGGATTGGGAGTAGGAGGCACTGCTTTGCAGTGGTTCCGCTCCTATCTCAATGGCCGATTCCAGAAAGTGGTGCTGGGGGACTATGGCTCTGCACCATGGCAGTTATGCCATGGAGTTCCGCAGGGGTCCATTTCGTCCCCCTTGCTATTTAACATCTACATGAAACCGCTGGGAGAGGTCATCAGGAGGTGTGGGCTGCGGAATCATCAGTACACTGATGATACCCAGCTCTACCTCTCTTTCTCAACCAATCCAGGTGAGGCAGTGGCTGTACTGAACCAGTGCCTGGCCGAGGTAATGGGCTGGATGAGGGCCAATAAACTGAAGCTCAATCCAACAAGACGGAGGTCCTGTTGGTGGGTGGTTCAGACTGTGGGGTGAAGGACCTGGACCTTGTCCTGAATGGGGTAGCACTCCCTCTGAAGGACAGGGTCCGCAGCTTGGGGGTGCTTCTCAACCCAAAGCTGACCTTGGAAGCTCAAGTGTCGGCCGTGGTGAGGAGCGCTTTCCATCAGCTTCGGCTGATCCATCGGCTGCGTCCCTACCTGGAGGACGATTGCCTGGCGACAGTGATGCATGCATTGGTCACTTCCCAATTAGACTTCTGCAACGTGCTCTACGTGGGGCTGCCCCTGAAGATGGTCCAGATACTTCAATTGGTGCAAAATAGAGCTGCCAGGTTGTTGACGGGGACTGGGCGTTGTTCTTATATAACCCCAGTTCTTCGTCAGCTTCACTGGCTCCCCATTGAAGTCCGGGCCCAATTCAAGGTGCTGGTGCTTACCTATAAAGCCCTAAACGGCTTGGGACCTGGGTACCTGAAGGAGCGCCTTGCCCTCCTGCCCTCTAAGATTGGCGGTAGAGGCCCTTCTCCAGGAACCCTCCGTGAAGGAAATTAGGTGGGTGAGTACCCGGAGGAGGGCCTTCTCTGTGGTGGCGCCCCATCTGTGGAATGCGCTCCCCAGAGAGGTCTACCTGGCGCCATCATTATTTGCTTTTCGGTGCCAGGCCAAGACCTTTTTATTTAAATGTTATTTTAATTGATTATTAAATTATTTATTACTTTTATCTAACTCCGGGATGTTTCCAATTCTGTATATTTTTGTATATTGTTATTTATTTGTTGGAAGCCGCCCTGAGGCTTATGTGAATGGGGTGGCATACAAGCACTCCAAACAAACAAACAAGCTGATTGAAAGCTATAACTGGTGAGAGGGGCCTTTCCAACCTGTTGTTGATTGAAAGTTCTGGCTGCCAGAAGGCCATTGCAGAATGTTGCTGAGGAAATAATGACACCTCATGTTAGATCTCTTAACATCTGAACTATTCCAACAAATACTGCCAGGAAAGGTAACTGAAATGGTTGGGGTTTGGGTTTTTGTATCTCAGAGCTTTGCCTATATTCTAAAGCTGCAGCTTTCAAAGATTCTTGTAAATTCATATGATTAGGGCAATATCAGATTAGAATACAAAACAATGTATAAGAACTTTGTCTCTTTGGCTATTTCTTCATAAAGATCAGGACAGGCTCTTAAGGTCAGGACTAGTAGTAATGTGGTCATTATTTTAGCATGAAGTGTGCCTGGAAAGGGTTGAGATCTTGTTATTTTAAGTATTTATAGCATCAAGTCTGTTGACTTACTTTAGGATTTTGAGAATTTACATTCTATAACTCCTTTATATGCATACTGTGCACATATGCAGAGTATACTTGATACGTTATTTCTGCACCACCTCCACATTTTCTGATTTAGTTACACCAAATTCTACAAAGGTGTTGGCACTTCCCCTCCCACTCCCCAGTGTTATAGGGAGAATAAAATAAGTGAAATTAATCCTGTATGAATTCTTCATTTGCAACATTTGTAGTTTCAAATGTTTGGTTGCAAGGTTAACATAATAGATCTTCAGCTTGCTTCAGTCTCAGTCCTGCTGTTTGTGACAATGAAGCCAACAACTGCCACCTGCAGATTCTTCTGGCACTTGACTTGCTCCCCTGTCCAGGGGTTTTCCTGAACTCTTAAATCTTAAAAATCTCATTTCCTTGCTGTTGTAGCCATAGTTCATCAGCTGTTTCAATTTCCTGGAATACAAGCATGTTACATGTATAGTGAAATCTTTCTACTGTATCTTAATTCTTGCTGTTTGTCCCTCACACCCCAGCCTGGTACCATTCAGTTCTTGCTTTTCCCCCCACACAGAACTCATCACTACTTGTCATTCTCAGCCAACAGTCCAGGTAAGAAGAATCAGTTTATTCGGTAACTCACTTGCGGGCTTCTCTACCCCAATGCTTGTGGTCAGTGTCTGCTTTTGGGATATGAAGAACCTTTACAAAGGGCTGGACAGTGGAAGATCTGCCACTTGTGGCTGATTTCTGCTTGGGTCTGTATGACTCTCAGTGGAGCTGCCTCCAGGTTGGATTCAAACCTGTACCTAAAAATTGGGGCCAACTCCCTTCTTTTCCCATCCTAGGCTCTTGCACCACTGACAGATGCTGCTGCCTTAGGCCTGTGTGGCTCAGATGTCTCTCCAGCTGTCCCTGGTGCCAAAGAACTCCTTCCTGAAGATGCTTTCCTTCCTGTTCCAATCTCCTTGGATGTGGAGCCACCCCCTCCTCTGAATGGACAGCAGACCTTCCTGCCATTCTTCCCTACCTCTCCATGGAGCATCAGCCCTCCACCACCGGCTCCTCCTGTCCTGCACATACAGCCGCAGACCTCCTTGGTCTTCTCTGTCATCACGCACACGGGGCCTGGGAACAAACCCTCCGTGTCCTCACCAGCAGGCACTTTTGCTGTGCCGAGCTCTGCTCCCACAGCCAAGAGTGGGAGGTGCCGGCATCTGCAACGGATTGCTCCAGCGCCCTCCTCTGGCTGTCAGCCAGGTCCTCCCAGTGCCTTCCTCACCCACTTGCTTACAACTGGTACGTGCTTGCTAGGATGGGCTCTATATAGGTCACAATGGGGAGGAGCTGCGACAGGGAGCAGCAATATCCTGTATTTGGACTTGACTTGCTCCCCTGCCTTGCTCCCTTGGCTCCTGTAGCTTTGTCCTACCCTTCCTGTTGTAATCTACTTATTCCCAGTTCTCAGACTATGAACAGCTCAATTTTTCATCTCTGTAACCCCTGAAGAAGCACAAAACTTTTTTCAGGAGTCTCACTAGATAGAAGTATTAGTTGTCCTTTAGGCAACTGAATGAACTACTAGCCTTATGAAGTATAGTGCATGTCTTATGGACTGACTGGTCCACAGAAAAGCAACACAGTTTTGTTCATAACAGGTGCCAAAGTATAGGTTTTCATCTAGTTTACATATCCTAATCTAGATTTTAGACTAGCACCTACAGGGATGTGTAAAGATATAATTACAAATATGCAGTGTGATTCTTGTCTTCTGAAGGGCATTGCCCAGCTACTACCCCCACATTTCTAGAATATCTTGTGTTATAATGTGTGGTAACTGCAGTTGAAAAAAAGAGAAAAATGCTCTTCCACTCCCCAGATTCTGGCTTTGATCCCCTTCTTGTTTCTTTGGAGTGAGATTGAAGCTGGTAGTTTTGTTGCAGGAGACAGATTGAACCATCTAAATGACACTCAACTGCACACGTCTGTTTTTCCAAAGACTATAGTTAAACAAAATTCTTAGCTTACTAGCTGAAGTAAAATGAAGGGTCATTGTTAACTACAAACATTTAACAGGTTTTTAAAACTGTTAAAACAGTTTTGATCCTGCCCCCATGTATTTTCAGCCCATGAAATCTAATGGTTTCTCTGAAGCCATGCTGATCAGGACTGTGGGGCCTTTTTGTAGCTGCTTGGAAGGGGCAATAGTACCAATGGTTGTAGTTCCTTCTCATAAGGAAGCATTACAGT
Organism: Varanus komodoensis; assembly: GCF_004798865.1. Classification (NCBI taxonomy): domain Eukaryota; kingdom Metazoa; phylum Chordata; class Lepidosauria; order Squamata; family Varanidae; genus Varanus; species Varanus komodoensis. The sequence continues at coordinate 368,227 of NW_025335798.1, forward strand.
GGCAGAAGCTGCATTTACAAAACTTCTTCCACCATCCCATTTATATTCATCTATTAAGGTATAGAAATCCTGTCTTCTGTGTCTGACACCAAAGACTCATTGTCACACTGAAAGTTTATGAGAAAGTTTATGGGAAAACTAATGATGGGGAAGCCAGACCTCCTCAATATATTTTGGAAGGGATTCTCTGAGTCAAGGAGCCTCATTAGCTTCTTTGCCAGGTAAGGTGTCATGCAATTAAGTGGAGACTTTTGGCATATATTTTCAATTACAGTGGGTGGGATCTCATAGAACAGCATGGTTGACTAAGTACAATAAAGCAGCCCATTTGTGGGCAGTTAACTAGGACCTGCTACAGGGAGCGGACTTGGCTGTTCCCTGCCGGTGCTCTTGAACCCGCTAAGCCCTGCATAGTACCTGATGGAGGCCAGGAGGAAAAAGACCAAAAAAGAACTCTCTCCTCCTTTCATCTCTAGGTCTTGCACCACTGCCCCTCACTCTAGTCATGAACTCTGCACAGGTAAAGAAGCTCTTTTTACCATCTTCTAGAAAGGCTGGCTCTGCCACCTTCTGCTGAGAGGCCTCCAATACAGAGCCTTATTTTCACCTACATGGATTGACAGGCATGATTTCTTTCCATGTTCTTTGTTGCTCTTTTCTTAAGACTGTCTCCCCTCTCACACAGGAGCGTAGCACCCCTGCTAGTGTCATACTGGGCTCAGTTTCTCCAACAGAGGAGTCTCCTCTGCCAGACTGTGCTATGGCAGCAGCCTTCTCCAATGCCGGTAAGCAGACAAGGCAGGGCATGAGGCTTCCCGTTTGAGCTGCATCTCAGCTGCACTCACTATCCCTCCGTCCACCAAGATGGAAATAGGAAATAGACTTGTAAGGGTGAACTCACCTGCCCTATTTTTGGGAGTCTTCCAGGTGCCAAAACCAAGGAGAGAGCAACGAACAAAACTCTCTGCAGTCTTCAGGAAAGGAACAAACGCTACACTGCCAAGGTAATAGGAATATCCCTTGCCCCATACATACACACTTGTTACAGCTCTTTCAGAGATTACAACCAAGGGGTCAAGTACCTAGTCAGGAGTTCAGCCATGTTTGAAATAATGTGTCTCGGTTGTCCCTTATAGGGAAGCTGCCGATCAAATTTTCCATCCACTGACTGTGCTCGCCGTATGGTCATCCGCTCTGGCTTCAACACTCTTGCCAATCTGGTGCTGCCAGGATCTGACCAGATAAATGCTAAGGTACATGTCCCCTCCCTGTGCCAGAGTGGGGGGAGGTACACTTTCTTTGCCCCTTTTTTCCCAACAGGCTCAGCCCCTCTGGAGCAGTTCCTGCAGTTTTTTGTCTTTCGGTTCCATCTTGCATCTTTCCTGTGCTCCCAGTTCAGCAAAGCAGCGCTCCTGCAGAAGAGCGTGGCCTATGTGAGTAGACTGCAGCAGGAGCGCCAGCAAGCTCAGGAGACGGCAGAAAGACTGCGTGGTGAAATCGAGGAGCTGAGTGCTGCCATCGAGTGAGTTATGGAGTAGATCTGAGAGCTTGTGTTGTCCTTGGATTAGGATAAGGGATAGAATTTAGCAGGCAGGAGTGGAGCTCCGTATACGAGTTGTGCCTTTTCTTTCCTCACAGTGTGTTCCAGCACCAGCTTCCACCCACTGGGGCTCCTGTTTTACCACCACAGTCAGATTGGGCTTCTCAGCTTTATGACGAATATGTGCACCAGCGCACTCTTCAGGACTGGCGCTTCTGGCTTGTATCCCCCAGGAATAAGGGGCGGTGGTGTGTGGCTGCAGCAAAAGGAGCCGTTTGAGAGGATGGAATTTGACATGAAGGGAGAGCCCTGCCAAATATTAAAGGGGAGTGGGGAGGCCCAGCTGTGTAGGCTCCTTAACTCCTTGCATCCTGTAGTTCAGCGTGGTGATTAAGCCACTGTTTGAGACGTACACCAGAACAGTGAATACAGGCAACATCAAGGAATTTTGCCAGTCAGTGCTGAGGTGGTTGGAGCAGCACTGCGCACTACCTGTCTTACGCCCTGGTATGGATTAACAGGGAAGATTAGACATTTACTTCCTTTCCTGTGACTGACAGGGATACTTGCCTTTCTTCTGCTATAGAGTTCAGCACGTGCATTGTCTGCAGTATTAAATTTTCCCATCTCACTTCAACTCAATGTGCTGTTTTGTGTCACACTTAACCAAGAATCGGAGTGGACCAAAACTGCAGCTTATTAGTGTCAGAGCTAAGGCAGAGCTCCTTATTCACCCCTACTTCCTTCCCATCTTGCTAAGCTACTAGAGTTGATTTCTCAGCATTGTAAGATGTGATCCATTTCATGAAGTGAAGGCAAGATTCCTGGGAGTCCAGTCTTACACCAAACCCCAGATTTGACCCTTGAAAGCTGCCTACATGCTGTTTTGAAAAATCTGACTGGAATTTCCAGCTGTTCTTAGAAATCTCTATCTACTCCTGACATCTGCTTAAGATGTATAGAAATCAGATGATATGGGTTACTACTAAACTTTTGTTTGGTCTTGTTTTCACAGCAATCTCTGGATCTCTTCTGCAGCTCAGCAAGATCACGTCCATATTGACTCAGCCAGCTCAGCTGCCTGAACAAGCTCTGAAGGCAGCCTCTTGCCCTTCTTACAGCAAAGGCAACAGTTAGGATGAAGATGGGCTCCAGTGGTGAATAGTTATCTTCACAGTGCTCTGGATGCTGCCAGGAAAGCCAACAGTAGGGACCTGAAACCCAGGAATGCCTTTATGGTGCAAAAAATTGCACAAGCCTATACGATGGTATTGGAGCTGGGAATTCCAGTGAATTTTTAGGGATTCACTTTGGTGCTGGCTGCCTCTTAAGCCTCGCATGCTTACAGAACAAAGTGTAAGATTTCAGATTGTAGAGTGGGGGGTATAGAGACAAATTCTTAGATGTGGAATGTTAGGCATGACTTCAACCTCCCTCCGTACAGGGTGAGATGGGCTCCAATATCACTGTGGCTGCCCTTTCCTGTTTTCCCACCAGAGGGCAGTGAAGTGACTGTGCTATCAAGAAAGGGGCTTTCCTGTATACAATTCCAGGCTCTGTTCCTCACTGAATTGGAATGCTTGTGGTAAACTGTCCGCACAATGGATAATGCTACACCGGAATAATCTGCTCAAGTTTTGGGCAAAACTCCCTGTGCTCTACAAGCTAATGGCAGATTGTACTAAGGCAACCATGCATATGAAGCCTCCCCTAGATATGGGTCATCAGTTTTTCCTCTCTTTGTTCCAGTTCGTAAGTCTTATGTTGGCCCAAGCATTTTCAAGGCACCTCTTAGAATTCTACATGAGGGTGGAATCTGATCTCCAGCTCAGAATTTTACACTTTACTAATTTCTGCTTTGAGGATATCCTCCCCCTAAAAGAACATCACATAGCAGGAATGAACCTTTGAGGAGCTGTTTTCCAGCACGGTCATCTATGTTCTGATCTTAAGTCCTCTGAGTTCACTGGGGCTTACACCCAGGCAAATTGTGCACCCTATACCTCCTGTTCCCTAGGCCTCTCTTTCAGCTAAAGGTTTCTCTGGTGTAGGGTTTGGGGTACAGTATGCCCCCGTGAAGTCGTGGATCAGCATTTGCGGCTTCAGTCTTTCGTGGGATTTTTCTCTGAGCGAGTCCAAGCCGATCTTGTGAGTAAGCCGGTGCCTCCCCATGTGGAGGCTTACTCGCAAGATGGTTTCCTCCGAGTTTGGACTTGCTTGAAGAAAACAGTCTCTGTGCGTGTGCGCCCACCGCCCGGCCCGGCCCATGCCTCCCACCCACACCACCTTGACAGCCGGTGCCCATTGCCTGCACCAAATTTGCGGTCTTTCACAATTCACAGGCACTTTAGGAACATAAGCCCCGTGAATTTCGGGGGACTACTGTATACTGGTGCAGAACCTGCCCAATCTCATCTTTGTGCTTCTCTAGGCTCCCTGATTATGTGTGGATCAGCAGTTTGAAAGTAGCATAGTATGGTAGTATGAAAGATACCACTTACCATTGATACTTTGCTGTGTTTCCTCTTTGCCAGTGCAGTCATAGAAAAGCAGCAGTTACTCTCTGGCAATCAGCAGACCTAATTTCTAACTTCCAGGCTACGGTCTGATGAAGCTGTTGCTCATTAAAATGGAAGGCATCAGCCTCTTCTCAAATGTTCCAGCGGGAGCAATCCTATGGCCCCTAAACAACATCTAAGGGACCATAGGATATTCTGAATATCCTGATTTGAATTCAGAGACAGCACTTCCAATACTGGCAGGCCTCCTCTTTGCAGTTGTTTTGCAAAGAATTGTGCTGGCTTTTTCTGGTAGGGAGAGGGATGAAATAGTGTTTCAGTGGGGAAGAAGAAGGCAGCATAGTGGCCAAGGTGTAATTTATTTCCTATCTTCCTTGCCCTTGGAAATGCTGCTGCTAGATGGGCAAAAATGTCTCTCTGGCAAAAGTGCAAGGCCGGAAGAAAGGGAGGTAAAGATTATTCCTGGCACTCCTCCTGCCCTGCATAGGATAAGCATAAGCCTCCAAGTTTAGGGACTTAGAATAATTGCAAAGGGATTCTGTCCTTAATCATCAAATTCTTGTGCACATGGGTAAATGAGAACCACAATAAAGCCTGCTTTTCCTTTCCTGAATTTTCAGTGGATTCTGAACCAGCTCAATATGTTTCGCACTTGAAGCAGAAAATCCAAATGTTACTCTTTCCCCATCCATCCCCACCAATTAATATGAAACTTTAGTCACCCAAAATGCTTTTCCATATTACCTTTAAAATGAACGGAAGCCACCGTAGGGCCTAGTGGTGTTGCATAACTCCTGTTACAAGCATGCCCAGGGCCACCATTTGCCTATCATGCTTTTCCTAATTTGTACCTCAAATCTATGAGCAGTGACAGCTGCCTCAAGGTATTTGATGCTATTGATGCCTGTGGGTGAAAGGACTAGACAGGAGATAGCTTACCCTAAAGAATTTATGCTACACACTCCACTCAAGATTATTCCTCACTACTCTGCCCCATTCTGGTATAAAAAGACTAACAGGGAGTAAGCCAACTTCATATTGAAGGAAGATGTCTCCAAGCTTGCAGAAATTAGAATTTACTCTTACCTGCTGGCATGGAAGGTGTTCTTACATGGGAGAAGTTGCATCTTGAAAAAGCTACATAGATAAGCTCAGGGTACTTGGTTGTTTTTGCTGCTCTTTAATATATTCTGCAAACATTTGGGGTTTGTTTTCCTATTCCATTTGTAATTTGTTTGATTCAAATATGGGTGATCTTTGACAACCATTCAGTGAAGTTAGTCTCTTCTTTCTAGTGTTCCCCTTTTTCCTACTGTATTTTCCTGAACTTCTAATTTGTATACCCAACTACCAACAATGTTCCCCCTTTCTATTTATGCTTTTATAGAATGTTTTATTGCTGCTATTACAGATTTTAAACAAATCAAATTTTGTGTTGATTTTGTTGAGCTATTGATTCTGAAGGTTTCAGCTTCTCTCTTCAACTGTATATTTCTAGTTTGGCCTTCCATTGTCCCACCCATTGCTTTAACGATCAGAAAACCTGCTACTTCCATACATTTAAGTGGAACAAATTATCCAATGGAATCGACCCCTAAATTCATGCCAACAACTGAATCAACTCTTTTGTCTCGGCAACTGCACATTTTTAGTTATAACATACCTCATTATTTCAACTGTATCCTACTCAAAACTCTTTGTTAAGGAACTACTTTCAGATCCACACATGGAGAAAATGTCACTATTGACTGGAAAATGAATACATACATGACAGTTATTCTTTAAATCTCCACTAGTTGCGCAAGCAACTTAATATTCTAATATTCAAAGTGGGCCATGTAGACCTATCTTTCACCTTTTAATATTAATATTGGCCCACAGCAAGCTTAATAAAAACTTGATTTCCCCTGTACCTTCTTAACAAGGTTGCTTGATTGAGAAGTCAAGCGATGCACTCTCAAAACGTAATCTATTGCCACTATTCAAGGAATGACAGAAGCAAGGGGATGCTGAAAGAAGTAAACTCTGAGCTTTTTCAACACCTGGTTAGCGAGGGTTGTGCCTTCTAGAATCATCAGTGGTAGATAGTCAATAATCAGACAGCCTTAACTTAGCCAATAATCAGACAGCCTTCACTTTTCTAGAGTTTTAACCCCTTGAGAAAACCAAATCTATGTATTTCTCAGCTGGAATTGACAACCACCTTAACATATGCTAGCCTTAACTTTTTCTACCCTTACGTGTCCACACACAATTTAAAAGGAAGCTCATAATTGGTTTGCTTCTACTTACTGTGCTTATAGAAAACATGGTTGGTTTCCAGAAGATAGCACTTTAACTCGCATTCTTAAGTAAGTTTGACAGAAAAAGGCCTACAACTCATTCTATAATTTATAGATCTCAGTTCACATTGGCACACTTGGACAGGAACTGCCAAATTCTGCTATCTTCTGTTGAAAGCAATTTTGTGCAGAGTACAAACTGATAAGATGGTGGGTTTGACCTTTACAGTTGTGGAATAATTGCTGTAAAGTTAAAATTGCGTATAACTTCAAGAACCAGTGGGATGTAGTGCTTGGTCTGACTGAGACTTGGGAGTTTCAGGTTCTAGGCCCCTCTCAATCATTAAGCTCATTGGGAGACTTTGGGCCAGTCACTCACAGTCTAACCCACCTCACAAAGAAGCAGTGAAGATAAAATGGAGCAGAGCAACACCATGTAAGATGCTGTAGGATCTTTGCAAGAGGAAAAAAGGCAAGGTATATATAGCTAACAAAAGTAACAAAAGAGCAGGAAGATAGGTGGGATAGTGAAGTTTTCCCTAGCTCAGGCCAGTGGCAAATCTTAAATTTTGAGTCTGAGATTTTAACTTGCCAAGTTTTAAAAGGTGAGGTTGGCTTGATGTCATTTCTGTTGGCCTTGGAAGCAATACTGCCTACTGCAGGGATTACTGCAAAAATCCCTGAGCTGTTTGGCTCCTGTCTACTTCTGTACTGAATATTCTCAATGGATGAAAAGTTCTATTATATGTTCTCATTTCCATACATTTGGTGCTATCTAGAGGTATCACTTCTTTCCAGATGTGGTAAGTTATGAACTAGGAATAGAAAATGGCATTTATAATACAGCCTGGGTTGAAGTCCAGACTCTGGCAAATTATTTCAATAAGACACAAGATACCATTTCCAAAAGTTTATCCTTTATGATTTCCATTAATAAAATCTTGTTTCTTTCCACCTTTGGTTGGAAAGGTAGGTTACAGACTTTGAATAAGTAAGTATTGGTTATCCTTAAAGGGTATATTTATGTATCTGAATCCATAAAATGACCAATTATCTGGAAAACTGAAGAAGCCTTTCATCATAAAAAGAATAATGTTACTGCAAGGAGAAATGCTGAATGTGTCAAATGGATATAAGAACATGAAGGGAATTTTTAAAGGTTTTGTGCATAATCTAATGAAAGACCTGCTGAGAAACTGCTTGAAGAAGGCCACCTAGTAGGTAACAATTCAGCCTTCTATGTAGTATGCTGATAGTATTTGAAATTGGTTTCTAAGCAAGTTAAGATTCAAGAAAGCACAATTCAGTATAACAGGCAACACATTTAACACAAAATCCAGACTATTAGAGAAGCCCACATTTGCTTCTGAGTAGCTGTCCTGGAAGCATAAAGACACTCCTAGCTGCTAATGAATGCCTCAAAACTGAGCACATGAGTGTGTGGCAGAGTGTGAAATGTGCAAATCTGACAGCATTTGAAGCTAGCAGAGAATGTAGAATGCACAGTGATGATGATCTATGGATAGTGTAAAAAGACACCGGGCACACCAGGCATCTATTATTCGAGGTAGAAGGGCACTTGTTTTGAGCTGTGAGGATTTCGGAGATAAGGAGTGGCATATAGGCTAAGACACTAGAAAACGGCAGGAAATGCTAAGGCCCATGGTGATGGGAATATTATTTGGGGTGCTGGTGAAGGAATTTTGGTAGGCAAGTTACTGGTAGCACTTTTGCTTATGATTAGAAAATTCTTTGCATCTCCTGGGGGACTTTGCCATTCCAACCCATTTGAATTTGCCCCTGCTCTGTAGTAGTGTTTAAAGCTAGAAAGTTCAGCCTCACTTCCAGGACATTCTCATATGGCTTATGTGGTGCAACTGCTAGGAAGCTTGGTAAATAAGATTGCACTGAATTGGTTTGTGAACTAGAAATAAATGACAGGAGGGGAACTGAAACTGGTTTCAATTCCTTGTTATTTCTAAGGGTTAGGTGGAGAAGTGAGCGGGAAATGTGCATTTTAGAGCATGTACTGATTTTCCTGGTGTATTTTGGTAACAGATGTGGAAACCCCACCCCGCAGCCCCAGTCTCTTTCATGGAAGTTCCACATGAGGCCAGCAGAGGTTTCTTGGGTTCCTCCAAGAGGAGGAATATCCTCCAGATACGCAGAGTGCACAAAGCCAACTCCAGAGCAAGCTAACACTCTTTCCAGTGCTGGTTAAGTCCTTGTGTGGTGCACATACTGCACAAAGCCAAGAACCCTGTATCTCCAAGGGAGCGTGGTCCTCTTCTCCACGCCGAGAGAGAGACGGAAAGCAGCTCCCTCTTGGTATAAAGAAAGACAACACAGATGTGAGTAGTATGTTGGTGGAGGATGGAGTGATACCCATCAACCTCATCTGGCCTAGGAAGGCATTTTCCTTCCTTCAAGTTGGTTTGACACCCTGGACAAACTTAATTATTGTCATCTTCATCCCTTGGCTACATCACTGCCAATAATTATTACAAAAATCAAGCAAGTCTTAAAATACCATATGAAAAAGGAACGAAATGCCACATCAAGCACGACATCAAGAGCTATTCAGCTTGGTTTGTGTTTCAGCACAGCAAACCGGCAGCCACTTGGCCTGGGCCTCCTCGGTGCTCGCTCCCTGAGACGCCGTTCCTCTTTGATCCAAGTGGCAGAAGCCCCTCCTGGTAGGAGCCCCAGGCTGGCTGCAGGCAGGCTGAGGCCAGAACCATGACTGGGGACCCGCTGGGAGCCTTGGCCACCTTCCAGGGCTCTGACCTCCCACCACCACGCAGCGTCCGCTGTAGGAATGAAGGAGTTATTCAGAGAGCCAAAGCAGCAGGGGCTCCTTCTCAGCCTGAGGTACCACCAGTTGCTCTTCTCAGAGGGAGTATTCATGCCACAGGCTGCAAGGGAGGAATTTGGAGCATGGTTATTTTCCGGGAGACGCTGCCTTGGCATCTTACGTTCCTCTCCACCCTTGTGCCAAACAGCTGGAATAGGCCAGGCTCCTTCCAGCGCCACAATGGCGGTCTCGGAGCAGATGCAATTTTATGGTCAACTTAAGCAAATGATCCATCCGGAGCCTGACTGTCCCACGGCTCTCAGCTTTCAAGGCAAGCTCCAGGCCAGAGAGAAGGAGATGGTGGGGGGGGGGGGGGGGCAGGAATGATCACCCAGAAGGGAAATAGAGGAAGAGAAATGGGAATAACTCTTGCTGAATTTATCTGCACTCCCATTTGAATCTTTTGTCCTCTTTGAAACTTCCATCACTCTGTTAAAGCTGGGTGCTGCTTGTTCTGGGAGTGCCTGCCGCTATGGCAATGATGCAGCAAAGGAGGCAGGAGTTCTTCCATGCCTGGATGGGAGACCCCTGGGAAGCTCATGTCAGCTACTCCGAGCTTTATGAGTGAGCAGCTATGAATATTCATTCATACTACTGTTACATGGTGACAAAAAGGCTTCAGTACTCCTTTACGCATCAAACAGGGCTCTGATAAATGCAGTGGGTTGGAATCACAGCCAAAGAGTGAAGCAAAGTCATGATATACTTGTGTGTCCATCTGCCAAGATCCTAGTATCTCTGTAAATTTGCTGGCAATCCATGGGAATGCTTGCCACTAGGACTGTCTATCATGAAGTGACCATTAAGGTTTCTACCATAGTTTCTGGCATGAACACCAAACAAAGGGAACCTGACTAATCCCTTATGAATGTACCCTTGCCTCTTTCAATCCCTGAAGATATCTGGTGGATTTCCTTTGTGCTCCCCTTATATCTGCATTTGTTCCACTTCGGGTTGAGTCGTACTGCTTTAGATGAAGTCACTGCTCATTCTTACAATTGAGATTAACAGTTGGGTTCGGTTTCAGCCAGTAACATTTCCTAACATTGTTGTATCTCAATGTAATCTCACTAGTCTTGCCTTTTCACACTGGTTGCTCTACTTTAGTAAGTTCATTCATTGGCGGGGAGGGCAGTGGAGAGAGGGGGGCAGGATGTTTCTACTAACCTGTGTGTAACAACTGGGTCACGGTTGTACTTCAGCAACAGCTCCTGCACTGCAGCAGGAGGGCCAAGACCCAACGAGTCTGCTCTCTCCCAGCGCTGCAAGCGGGTGATTCCTGTCAGCAAAGTGAAGTGTGTGCTTAAAGGTGGAGTGTTAGCAGCAATGCTTCCCCATCAGATTCCTATTAGGTGAGGCACTACGGCAGCTGAGAAACCCTGGGACTCTCCCTTTCCTGCTGCTACTGTTATTTCTCTGGCATGACCAGTGTGCATTGCGCATTACAGGGTTCCCGTCCTTAACTTGCAATAAAAAATTCAGCATGGAGGTAGGCAAGAGTGGGGCAGGGCAAATATTTATTTATTATTTATTTATTAAAACATTTTTATGCCGTCCCATTCGCCAAAGCCTCGGGGCGGCTTACAACAATAAATTAAAATAATTATAATCTTAAAAATATAAACATTACATTAAAATACAAAAATACAATATACAATAAGCCACCCTGGCCAGATAAAATTCAATAATATTAACATTTAAAATGCCGCTTAAATAAAAAGGTCTTCGCCTGGCGCCGAAAAACAAATAACGACGGCGCCAGGCAGACCTCTCTATTCAAATAATATATTATTTGCAGTGCTGTCAGGCTTGCTTGTACTCAGTAGCCAAAGAGTTGTCTTGCCTAAAGGGCCAGACAGAAATTTAATAAATAAAAGGCTGTAAGTTCTTACCTGTGCAGGGGCCATATTTCCAGCTGAGGTCAAACTGTTTCAGCAGCTCCAGCTCTTCTGGCTGTGCAGCATCTTGTGGGAGACACTCTGCTTGAACTATCACTTTATCTGATGAGAGATAAATGGATTCACATCACCCTGTCAGCGGCATTGACAAGTTTCCCTTGTCTGAACTGTGTGCCTAGGATGGCATTAACAACACGCCTTAACCAGTGTTATTATTTCCTCTGGCCTGTTTGCTAATCCAAATAGCCATGGCCATGTTTTTCTGCATTTTTCATCTACATTTGTTCCCATATAACAAAGAACTCACAAACAGGGCTAGAATAGCATTAACTTCCTTGCTGATTGTGACATTCTTCATGTAAAATACAGAAGGGAGGTACCTTCTGCATTTTTGCATTGGATTTATATTGTATGGCTTATTTTCAGAGATACTGTTCATTTTTACAATAACCCTGAGACTAAGGTGCATGCAGAGAGAGAGAGAGAGAGAGAGAGAGAGAGAGAGAGAGAGAGGGACTGAGATTGAGATTTCCCCATGTATTAAGTGAGGAATAAGGAATTTAGCCACAGCCACCACATCCTCCCTACTCCAAAATGTTGCTCCCTCTTCCACCATGAAAATGCGGCAACTTCATCACCAAATGCTCTCATCTGCTTTGTGTGCACGGAACCCCTGAAAAATGCAGAGGCCACCGGTATCATCACTACTATTGCAGAGCTGATTAACTGTCATGAGGAAGATGGGTGAGAAGAAACAAAGTAGTCAGACCCTATTTTCTCCAAAGGAACATGGCTGCATATATTCTCTCACCAGGGCTTATTGCTGGTATAATACCTGCAGTGTACACACTTAATTTTACTCATCAAGCAGTAAGCACATTAATCACTGTTGATGATTTACTAATACAAAACCTACAAGCAACTTTGGAGATGAGTAATGTGTAATGTTCACATGGGTCAACTACTGAGCTAGGCCTGTAAGAGCCAAGGTCTTGTGCTGCCACTCAAACGAGGCATTGGCTTATTCTCCTACCTATAATTTCCAAACTGTATTCCTATTTTGATTAACAGCAGGGAAACAGAAAGATATGAGCTTAGTCAGGACACTTTATCCAAGCACTTCATTAGTACTCACCAAGGGGCGGGCTCTGACCCTCCTGTACTTTCTTATTTCCCCTTTTTCTCTTCTTCACCACTTGGAAGCTGTCTGTGATGAGCCTCCTCCTGCCCATGGCTCCCTGTGATGCCAGAAAGCATTTACAGATACTCCAGATAAACAGGAAGAGAAAGAGTCTTTCAGGCAAGCTGCCAGTTTTGTGGTTTCAGCTCTGCCTTGCCAGACCCCTCTGCTCAGGTCCCACCACCTACCCAAATTACCCTATCAACTCAACAGAGAGGTCCTGGGATACATCCCTACTTTGATGGCATACTCTTCCCATAAATTCTAACCCCAAACACCTTAATCTGCCTCAAAGCACAGTGCTCTTCAAGTGTAGACAAAAAAGGCTTGCAACTCCTACTTTGTCCCTATAGGCTTTTTTTTTTCTGTCTACACTTGCAGAGCTTTGTGCCCAACATTTAATAATAGGGATGGGAAAGCATTCTTCACATGCTCAAAAGTCCTGCTTCCTTCATAAATTCATTTGCATTTGCCAGGACTGTTTCTTGCTCCTGAAAGATCCCGGGGCAGTTCATTATCTTTCCTCTATGTAGGAGAGTATTCCCTGGTCAGAGAGCAGGCAGAAAGCCCCTCAGACTCTAATCTGGCCTCTTGCTTCCCTCTGCACCCCTGTAGAGAGTGTGGGAACTGACACTCCTTCAGTTGTCGAAAACATACTCGAGGATCCCTACCCTCAGTTATTTCTAACCCTCCCAGGTAACCCGGGGAGCCTGGATCAGAAACAACACCCCGCCTTGTACCCCTCTGAGTCGGTGCTCGTTCTTTGGGAGTCGGATCCTGCTGGCCAGCTTCCCCGCCCGCGCAGTGCTTCCGCCTTGTTCCACGATGACCCAGGAGTTCCTCTCTCTTGCCCAGTCACCGGATAGTTCCGTGCACGCCCCTTTGTCCTAATACCTGACAAACAATTTAAAAAATGAAGAGCGCCTTGGGGCGCTGAGCCACTCTGGCCTGCGGAGGCGGCGGGAGGCCAACCCGGAATAAATGCCCCCGAGTCGCAGGAGCTCCGTCGCGTGTGGCCGCCACAAGCGGCGCCGCACCGCCCGGGGTCCCGCGCTGGGGAAGCGGCTTGCGCTGGGGCGCTGCCGATCCGCCAGCCTTCGTCCCGCTCCGGGCTAAGGAGCTGCGCTTGTCGCTCTGCGGCAGCCAATGGCAGCTCTGCTTTCGCTTTGCGGGCGACCCACAGAGGCGCTCTCCGCGAAATGCTTCCTGGATTAGGCATGCCTTCCAAGCTCTTATTTGGGTACGATAAATTATCGGTGCCGCATCTCCAAAACTGAAACCGCCTAATTGGAGGAGACAACTTTCCTTTATTCGTTCCTTTCAAACATTTTTCTTCGTTATCATGATTGTTCCTTTGCTCTAGCTTGGATGCACAAGCCATGGGAAATAAAATAAAATAAAAATAAATCACATTTCTAGTCTTGCGTCTGCGGCTGCTTGCCTACTGATAGAGTGGAGCTTGGCGGCTCGCCAAGACTGTCCCAAGGAGCTCAGTGCGAAAGAACGGAAATTCCTTATCCTGAGCTCTCGTGGGGACCAAATTAAACGTAATGCTAAGGCATTCAAACAAACAACCCCGCCTTACAGTTTCATTAGTGGGGGACAACAGTGCCAGATAATGATCCGACAAAGCAGGGGTCCTCAGGCACCATCTCTCCCCCCTCCCCCAGCTCTCCTGCCGGTATCGGGGGGGGGGGGATACCCTGGGGAAACAGTGGGACAGGATAATATGTGGAGAAAGCGGGCACTTGGGGCAGCTGTCATCCGCTTTGCTGCCTCATGTCCCTGCAATGCCAGCAGAGCAGCATTACTGGCAAGTGTCCCCACTCTCCCAGAAGAGGCAGGAGCACAAGGTGGGGAACCCAGAGCAGGGCATGCAAGCAGCAGATGCCCATCCCCCTCCTGTTGTACCAGCTGCTCACACCCTCTGCCCAATGACCCCCCCCCCCGCCATGGGGGTCACAGCAGCCTGAGTGAGAAGGTGCATCCCTTTCCAGAAGGTGGCAGGCACTGGCAGCAGCACCACCTGCCCTGTCTTGGCCAAAGTGATGGAAAGGAGGCCCTTTCCCCATGTCCTTTGCCCACTCTGCAGGCCTCCTCCTCCTGGTGGAGCTCTACCAGTCACCAAGGCGGCAGGAGATGGCCTCTGCTCCGTTTCATCCTCTGCCCAGTGGAGGAAGGAAAGCAGAGTGGCTTCTTCTTGCCCATCAGCAGTGCTGCAGCTGCTGGTGCTATCCAGCTGCTTGGCCCCGCTTCCTCTCAAGGAAGGGAGACTGAGTGGCTGGCCACTTCCCCAGTCCCCAGATGAGGTCTGAGGGGGCAGCACATGGGGAAACCTGGTGGCTTTCCCCTGTACTCCCGCCAATGTTGGGAGGAGAATGAGATTGCTCATGAGCAATCCCATCCATCCGCCTCCATGCAGGCATCAGTAGGATCATGAGAGAAAGGCACCACAGCCCAAAGTGCTGCTTTGGCCCTTTGTTGGCTGTCAGCAGCTAAGTCGCTTGGCCAGAGGGGCAAACGTTTTCGGCCACTTTGACCACAGGGCTCTCTAGCCCTTTGGCCTGACTGTGGCTAATTCCCTAAGCCACACTACTGGCCATGGCTACTTGGGGTAGCTTATGAACCCATCCTTCAGAAAGCAGGGTAAGTTCGCATAACATGCTAAGTCAGCCCACCTCCGATGGCTTAGCATGTCATCTGAACCTAGTCACTGACTGCTAAAGAAACAAACCATCCTCACTGTGTGCCACCACTTTGCTATTTGGTCTCTGCCCCACTTTCTCTAATATTCCCCCTGCTTCCTGCCACTGTACCAGCCCTGGGCTCCTCCCCGTTATCGCAATCCAAGCCCAGATGTATCTCCCCCTTAATAGTTTAACCATTCTGACTGATGATAAACCTATAAAAATCACTGTCATTTTGTGCAAGCTTTTCCAAAATAGTTAAAGCAATGACACCCAATAGATGCCAGACTTCATGCACCCAGTACTTAGGCTGCCCTTAAAAGCATGTCAGGACTGAATATGGCAACTCAACACTGTCCTCAGTTTTATAGTCAGTTATACAGGATGTTAGGTAGTGCTTCTCAGTAATGAATGCAGGAAGCTTCATGGTGTAAGGTTTCTCTATTCTCAGGACAACTAAGGCCGTTGTTAAGACAGTTGGTTTTTTTTAAATTTATTTTATTTATTTAGACAGCTTATATGCTGCCCCTTTCACATAAGCCTCGGGGCAGCTTACAATCATTAAAATCCCGCATAAAAATACAAAAAAAAACCTTAGAATAAATAAAATACATAAAATAGTGGAAACAACCTGGTCAGTTTAAAATCAACAAATAAACCTTAACAATTAATATAGCGTTTAAATAAAAAGGTCTTGGCGGTGCCAGGCGGACCTCTCTGGGGAGCGCATTCCATAGGTTGGGTGCCACCGCAGAGAAAGCCCTCCTCCGAGTACTCACCCTCCTAATATCATTCACGGAGGGTTCCTGGAGAAGGGCCTCTGCTGCCGATCTTAAGGGGTGGAAGGGCATATATGGACGCAGGTGCTCCTTTAGGTAACCAGGACCTAAGCCATTCAGGGCTTTGCAGGTGATAACCAGCACCTTGAATTGGGCCCGGACTTCAATGGGGAGCCAGTGGAGCTGACGGAGGACTGGAGTTATATGAGAACAACGCCCAGTCCCCTTCAGCAACCTGGCAGCTCTATTCTGCATCAATTGAAGTATCCAGACTGTCTTCAAGGGCAGCCCCACATACAGCACGTTACAGAAGTCTAATCGGGAAGTGACCAATGTGTGTGTCACTGTTGCCAGACAGTCGTTTTTATGCTACTCTTCCCTATTAAGGGCTTTGGATGTTTTCACAGGGAGTGGTCCATGTTCTATTAATCAAAAGCATCTTACCTTTTTGGGGTAAGAAAAAAGATGGAACACACAATGTGGGGGATTAAAGTCTATCAATGAAGCAATGCAATTACATAAGAACCTCATCTGGAAGCACCTTGTGAGTAAGAAATGGGAAAAAATGGTTGAAGGCAAAAGAGCCACTACATAAGTTACAAAATTATTATTATTATTATTATTATTATTATTATTATTATTAGAACATTTCTAAAATGTGTTTCAGGAAGGCACTTCCAAGTTGTGGTTTTGTAATGTGTGATGTGCTTTGTGCCTTGGCAAAGTTGGTGTGGTCAGATATGAACTGGAAACATTTAATTACTTGCCCATTCTGCTCAGTTCAACACTGGCTGGGGTTTTGCTTTGCTTTTCCAATCACTTGAGAAGCTCTGTGTTTCCTGCACTGTTTCCAGTGTGATGAGCTCCCTGCGTTTAATGAGAGCAATTCCAGATTTCTCTGTAACAATGCAGGAATGTTGTAGGGCATATTCTAAATCATGGGTCCTCAAACTAAGGCCCGTGGGCCTGATCCGGGGCACCATACCCATTTAACTGGCCCGCCCCAAAGGTTTTGCACTTGCTGGGCATGCGCATGGGCGCATGCGAGCGTGCAGCTTGCTCGCAAGGAGGTAGTTTTGGACTCGCTTGGAGAAAATGATTGGCGGCCTGCGCCCACTGCTGGCACCTGTCAACTGGCCCCCTGTTGAAAAAGTTTGAGGACCCTGTTCTAGATCAGTGATGGCGAACCTTTTAGAGACTGAGTGCCCAAACTGCAACCCAAAACCCATGTATTTATCGCAAAATGTCAACATTGCTATAAAAGCTGAAAAACTGAGGTTTTAGTTTAGAAAAAACAACTCACAGCCAGTCCAAGTAAATATATATATATATATATATATCCTTGGCAGTGCACTGACCGGCCATTTGAAAGCTCAGATGAGTCGCGGCTGATGAGTCATGGCTCGTGACATCATCCCCTGGCACCACTACTCCTTTCCGAGCATGCGCATGGCCCCTGTGTGTGCAGTTATCTGCCGCTCGGCTGCTGGGACAATGCTGGGGCGACATGGCTCATGTGCTGACAGAGAGGGCTCTGCATGCTGTGGCACGCATGCCACAGGTTCATCACCACTGCCCTAACCTTACCGTGGTGCACTCCCCTAACCCTAATAGAGGGAGAAAGTTCCATTGAAAAGAGGGCGATTTTGAAAAAGCCTTCCTTGAGTAGCTTTGTCTGCACAGCTCATCATCTCTGCCCATTCTAAACACATTCCAACCATCGAAATCATACCAGGACACCTCATTTTTCTAACCCTAACCCAGTGATGAGCTCCACTCCTGTCTGAAACTGTAGCAGCAGCAGCAACAAAATCCACTGGGGACTTTGGGGGTCTCACTTAGGGAGGCCTCAGAAAGCCCCCAGCTTTACCACCTCCTAGTTTCAACAGTGCCCCTTCCCAATAATATATGTTCTCATTTTGCATAATCACTCAGCACTAGTCAATTTTGATGTACCATCTGCTTCTGCTGTTGGAAGGACAATGTATTAGTGTGGCAGACATGCTCACTACTGACTGACAACTCCTGTGCTTTGAGGAAGGACCCATGAAAGAGCTTTGAGCTACAGCAACTGGAGGAAACTGAGGACTGATCCACAGGAAGATTTGCCGGTCATTTGTGCAGGTCATTTATGAATCTGAGCGGAACGACCAAAGAGTGAAATTGCCACCTGATATTACTAACATGCCATCAAAGGCAAGGCCTACACCTTCTACACATATCCAAAAGGGACAAGCATACCTTCCGAAGATGCAGACTCATCTCACTGGGTCAAGCATTCTGCATTCTCAAATGATCCTTGGCTGCAATCCAAGCACAGAGTCTGTTAATAGTTTATTCATTCTAGCATACATTTCTATAAATTCTCTTCTCTTAAAGCAATGCAGTTCCTAAAGAGATCTGTTGAAATGAGAGACTGAAATAATGGGTTTATATTGCCTCTTGATTTCTTATTCCTTACACCACAAAGACCTGGTTGACTGGAGGTGAGCAGCTGACAGAATATGAGTAGTTGAGGAGCAACTACTATCTATAGTAGAACTTGAAGTACTATCAAGTTCAGTAATTTTTCTGAACTTGAAAGGGAAGGGCTTCTGTAACTGATGGGAGCACAGGTTCCACAAGTTAGCATAGGGATTAAATGGCTTCAGTGAGACAGAAGGTTTCCTAGTTTGGGGAGTAAAGCAAGGCAAAGAGAACTGCTCTCTTTCTTGCTCTCTTTCTCTGTCTCAGATGCTTTCCATTCACACTGCCAATCCCTGCAGATACCTGCCAGGCCATGCTGGCCCTATCCTGTCCTTCCAAGCTGCAGCTTGCAGTAACTGTGGGTTGTATAATCTGCATTACAACTAGGGATAGGGGCCGGCCTCCTGCTAGTACCGCTTACCATTCCAAAGCCCCACATCCAGCATTTGTGGACAAATCTACACATTGATACTTTTGGAGGTGCACAGATACAGGATTTTCATTACAACAAGCAGTTGTCTGAAAAGTCGAATATCATGCAAGTACAAGAAACTGACCGCAAACCCCTACAGAGAGCATGATGGGGTTTTGCTATACTATGGGTGAAATGGCTCCATGAATTCCTGGATCTTGTTCAGCAAGCAGGTAGGAAGTGCTCTTTCAGGCATACCACATGTGTATTCTGGGCCTGAACATCTCTGGTGCAGCAGGTTGAACTCTGAACTGGATATCCCTTCACTGATTCTGTCTCCTTACCTCAGTCTTGTAGGGCCTCCTTCAACTGAGCTATTGCGCCAACTCTAACATGAGACTCTCAACAGGTCCACGGTGTGGTAATGAACATAATCTGTGGGAACCCACTTGGTCATGAGGCAATTGTGGATTCATGGCCAGAAGTCAGAGCAGTCCTCACAGAGAGGTGATAATCTCTGGGGAACCTGAAGGACACATCATATGGAGATACCAGTATACTGTTCAGTAGAGGGTGGATGCCAAACTGACAACTTTCCTATGGCACCAACATACTTTGGAATGGCCCTGTAAGCCTAGAAGACACAGAAAGGAATGAGAGGAACAGAGCAGGCAATGAAAGGCTTGGGGGAATAAAGATATTTTCAATATAAGGAAAGGAAAATGTGGATATTTAGAGGATCGTGAGTACCAGAGAAATAGAAGGCAAGACAGGAGTGATGGTGGTAGCAGTCACCTGCCAGCCTCTTGAAAAGAGTGGCAAGGGATACTTCCCACCAAGGGGCTTGCTAGCTGTTGGATCTTGCACAAGGTGGTTTGTCCTGCCTGAGTTGGGTGAACAGAAGAAGTCACCAAGGGTGACAACTACCACCTTATAAAGCTCAACATGGAAGTGGCAATGGGTGAAGACCCCACTGGCATAGGAGTCAGCAACCTCCCCTGGGTATTGCAATTCACCCCATGAGTTAGGTTTGGCATGCCTGGGGAGTATTAGACTCTGATTAAGATCTTCAGTCAACAAGCATGTGCTGAAGTCAGCCTCATTTAGCACTGGCAGGAGGACTGAATGGTCCACTGAGTTGCCGGATTCAGTCTTGGGCATCTGCCAAGGTCAAAAGGGGCTCTACTTTGGAAGCCCCCTATGCCTGCTTCCCTGTTCACCTGCCTTCACTGAACGAGCAAGGGATGAAGACAAGCTGTAACCTTTGAATTTGTTCCACACCCCTCAGGGAGGCAGTGCCAATGTGTCGTGTGCTCTTGTCATGTCAGATTTCAGGCGCACACATGGGAGGCTATTCATTCTGGTGAGTCAGATAGCTCAGATTCCAAAGATGAGATTGATTTTGAAATGGTTCGAACCCTAACTGTGGTCCAAGGCCAGAAACCCCACAGGACTTGGTTGTGGGGGAGATTAGCACAAGGACAGGTGAAGGGACCATGCGAACAGGGAGGATTGGCAGCCTGAAGGAGGAGACATTGAAATGGGTAGTTTTTCTAATGGGATCTCTTGCCTCCTGAATAAGTGGACTTGGTCACTGGTATCAGAATCCCGGAATCTCAATTTGAGAAGAGGGAATAAAACTCGGGTTCGTGGGAAAGACCAGCATCCAGACCATCTGAGGCTTTATTGTATTTACCCCAAGGTTCCCGCGGTACTCATGATAATGCATGCATTACCGGGCAGGCAGAGGTGAACTCTGCTGAAAAGCTTCAATATCGTTGCAGGGTACTTTATAGGTACACAGGTACAGGGCAATTGATAACAGAATGCAGAGATTACAATAAGATTCTGAGGTCATCACATACAGAACAGATAAAGAAATGTCAGTCAATCACACTGTAACAATGAGATTAATTAAAATCTTTCTAATTGTCTGTATTGACACTTTACTTGAGTAACTTGAACCCATCTCCAGGTCTGCTCAGACATGCAAACTCAAGCCACTACAAACTACTCATGATAAGTTCAGACCCTTATCTCTACTCTAAACATTCTGCATGATCAGGGCACATGAAGCCCTCTGGGCCATCAAAAGATTATTGTAAACTGAATTCCAACAATGACTATTTACAATGTATATTTGGGCTAAAATGGCCTACTGTAGCCTACAGCTAAAGGTAAGAGAAAGGAGCGGGGGAATGCCATTTTAAACAGTGACAGTTTGGTTTTGAGAAGGAAGATAGGATTTGATCCTACAATGCAAAGGCACACAGGAGTAACGCTTTTCAGACAAGATTTATCCAAATTTTCCCAACACTGGACATAATCACTGGAGAGAGGTCCAATTAGGGCCACGAGGGGAAGAGCCTAGGAGTGACTGCTTTCATGGCACCCTTTCCCCGGAGACAAGTAGCAGAAGAGTTCATAAGCTTTGGGAAAGGTTTTGGTTCAACATTTCTCTCTGTGTTTGCTCAGAGACTTGAATGTTACGATAAAAGATCATTAGCAAAGAAACGCTGGTGAGACTGATATTGCTTGGAGGGAGAAGCACTGCTCAAGGCACAAAGAGGCCCATAGACAAAGGAATGGGCAGCACTGTGACAGTGACAAGGAGGAGGTGGGCCTTCTCTTTTTAATTTTTTTCCATAGTAGGGTATAGAAAAGAAAAACAATACCACGGGACCTTACACAAATTTTACATATAATATCAAGATCAATTTTTTTCACAGAAAGTCAGTAATTGTTATCTCTTCTACATTCAGTTAATTAGTACTTAATTGAACCTCATAGAGCCATTATTCTAATTTATCATTCTTAATTCTAACTTTTCCTTTGAAAATAATTTAGAATAACAACAAACCATTTATATGAAAATTACAATTCAGTAATAATA
The DNA here is from genome assembly GCF_004798865.1 of Varanus komodoensis. Lineage (NCBI taxonomy): Eukaryota > Metazoa > Chordata > Lepidosauria > Squamata > Varanidae > Varanus > Varanus komodoensis. Next base: position 389,737 of record NW_025335798.1, read on the forward strand.
TTTTACAAGTTCTATTTCCATTATTAAGTAAAATGTATATAAAAAGTTTTCAATTTATCATTAAATTGTTCAGCCAGTCTTTTATTTATGTAACAAGTTGGTTTTGCAATGTCTGCATATCCTGCTAGCTTATTTTTCCAATCTTCTTTAGTTGGCAGTCTTCTGCTTTCCATTTTGATGCAATTATAACTCTATCTGCTGTTATCATATACTTAAATAACTCTACCATATTCCTTGGCAGAGTTTCTAGTATAATACTAAATAGCATAGTCTTAGCATTCATAGGAAAGTTAATTTTCAAAATTTTCTGTATCACATGTATTTATTTCTAAACTTTTAAAATTTTATTACACACCCACCACACATGGCAAAAGTCCCATCCACTTCTTTAAGTTTCCATCCCTTCCTATTATAATTCTTATCCCAGTTCTCAATATCTTTTGGTGTAATATATCAATGAAAAAACATATTGTACCAATTTTCTCTTAGTGCTTGACTAGCTGTGAATTTTATATCCTTCATCCAGAAAATTGAGGTGGAGGGCCCATTGGGAGCCTCCTGTCCACAAGACCTCACAGAACAGGCACTGTAGAAGTACGTCCTTCTAAAGCAAAATGTTCCAGATTCATTTGCCACCATCTCAAAGTAGGGCTGGGGAAAAGCCCTCCCTGAAACCTCAGTGAGCTGTTGCCAGTACTGGAGTGACTGGACTAGCTCAGTATACAGCGGCTTCTTATAGCTTACTTTGAAAGGAGGTACAGATGTTCAGTGGAAATATTTTTCCATTTGCTTGTTATCTCCATTCTGAATTTTGCAATTGCCAATGACATCCCCATACTATATTCTCATGGAGCATCCTAGATATTTGCTGCAGGTCTCACCAGAACCCTATTTTTACTGGCAGGTCTGTTGGGCAGTGGAAACCCAGTTTGGTATGGAGTGGTGGTCAGCTCTTGGCCAGAAGTGGTCCTTACCTGCCCATGTAAGGAGAGAGAAATGAAATCGGAAATCTGCCTCCCACAGTCTCCTGGCCCAAAGTCACAAAGATATTTCTGCACAGGTTTATCATTCATCACAATAGTTAATTTGTTAAGGAGGAGATAGGTCTGGGCTGAGATTGGGGTGGAAGGGAGGAGCCCAGGGCTGGCACAGTGGCAGCAAGCACCTTGGAGCAGTGGAGTGGGGAGTAGAGGTGGTGGAGCAGAGGCAGAATTGCAAAGCAGCAGAGTGGGGTGAGGATGGCTTGTTTTATGGAGCCAGCAGTGTCTTAGCAGTCCGCATGCCCTTCCAAAGGAAAATTGCTGCCAGGGGCTTGGCTTTCCAAATCCAGACCCTCCTAGCAACTCAGATACAGGTGCAAAGTTCCCCCAGTCCTAGGAAGACCAGGAGAAGAGAGTCAGGAGATATTTCCATTTGCCCAGACTCTTGTAGGAAAAAGTGTTTTTTGTGCTAGAAGGAGAGCTATCTGGAAAGTAAAGGCACAATTCTATGCATATTTGGACAAAAAGATCTATAGGGCCCAGCATGCTGAGAGTTGTAGATCTCTTTTCTGTCTAAACTTGCATAAGATTGCACTCAGAGACGGTTGACTCAGTAGTGTCAAATTTGGATCTGCTGCAGGGTCTGGACAGTTTGAGGCAGTCTTTGGGATTAGAGTGATTCACGGAGAGTAAGGTTATCAATGGTTAAGTGAGAGGACAGCTGTGTGCTCCTCCAGAATCAGAGGCAGTATGATTCTGGATTCCAGTTGCTGGGGAACCACCAGAAGGGACTACTGTTGCCTTCACGTCCTGCTGGTTGGCCCTCCCAAAAAGGTTTCTGGACAAGATGCGCCTTTGGGGCTCAGCATAAGTTATTTCTACTTTCCAGCTGGAGAAACAGTGAGAGATTGAGTAGCATGCTTGAATTGCCCCAATGTCAGTTTGTGTCCCTGATGGGAGGCTTTGATTTCGTGTGTGTGTGTGTGTGTGTGTGTGTGTGTGTGTGTGTGTGTGTGTTTTAAATAATTCTATAAATGCATCTGACTCATGAGAGCCCACCAAGAAAGCTAGGCAAAACACAGTGCAATCAAAAGTCAGGACTTTGCCACCACTGAGAAGCCATACTTAGGGTGGGTAATGGGTCTGGGTGTACTGAAGGAGAGGGGAAAGAACAGAGAAACAGAGGCTGGGTCAGACATGTGAACGTGCCCAGTTGAACATGTGAATGTATCCAATTTCTGCACATTCAGAATGCCAAGATTAAGTAGGGAGAGGAGGGATCTGCAGACACTCAAGCAAGGATCTCCGGGTTATGGCTTGGTTATAATTTGGACCTGGATTTGGTTTGCTAAAGGGAAATTGTTAGATTTCTCCCCTTTGAAATATAAACTACAGAGGATGCTCAGAAGAACTGTTTAACTTCGCTAACTTTCACTTTCATATGTTTTCTTCTGGCTGTTTAGTGTGCTCGGTGAGGGGACTTGGCTAGAGCTTCACTCTCTGCTGATACCACTCCTCCCATTTATTGCACAACTGACCTGTGCTTACATATAATTTGAAACATAATTTCCCATCTATCTGGAAAAATTATGTAAGGTATATAGATGTGAGAATCACTTTTTTATTTTGTTCCTCAAGGAAATGAATCCGTGACACGAATTCAAGCAGCACTAAGTTTATTATCGCAATTGCAGTGGCAGGTGTCCCACAGAGCAGGCACACCAAACATAGCTCACCATTTCTTTTTTACTCCTTATCTCTGTCCGCAAGAAGCCTCCCCCTTTTTGCCCATTTGCTGGGTTACTGGAGGGTTCATAGCCTTTCCATCGTCCGCCTACTTCATGCAATTCCTGTCTCATCCTATTACATACATCTACATACATTGCATGTGCATTATAATTAGCCCATTGTCTATTCAGGGTGTGTGAGTTAATATTCATCAACCTATTACGCCTGCGTGTTCATAACTACAAGTTCACTAGTTCACTCCTTTCTAACTTCACCTTGCCCTACGACCCCCTATCTCATAAACTACTGGGAGGATGAGATAGGAAGCGGCACACTTTCTCTCAAGTCATCATTATCTCCTCTCCCCTCCACATTCCTTCAGACAGGCTTCATGACTTAACTAATGGCTCCTTTGTTTCTCAGTCACTGTGTTACTTTTGCTTTTCAAATTAAGCTGCCCCTCCTGTGTGAATACAGGAATCAAAACTTATTCCTAATTTATCTCAATTTCCTTCTTACACTGAGTAACAGTTCAACTTTGTTTTCCACAGAAATAACTGTGAAAATGCTGCTGTATATTTATAATTATGTACGCATTTGTTAAGTAAGTAAATGCATCCCTATTTCATTAAAATCCTCAGTGTCTGTAGGGCCTTATATTGCAGTCAGTGCTTTCTGGACTTTCCAGAAGCATTTAGCAGGCACCATAATCTCAGGAGAAAGCTGTGTGCACATTGGCCTCATAATCCCAATTATCTTTCCTCATTTATAGGAATCCTGGCACAGAGTTGCACCATGAATGTTGGGCATTTATGAGTGACAGGCAATGGAGATAGATGGGCTCTGGGGAAGGTGACTGGGTCAACATAATGCAGAAAAACCAAAGCAAGAGTCAGAGAAAGGAGGTGAACGCTGGGATTGGGAGCTCCACAAAGTGTACCTCTCCTGGCTTTTCTGCTGCAGTTGCTGATATTTCCATGGGCCTGTCTCACAAGAAAGGTAATTGCTTGTGTAGATCTTTGTAATGTTTTTCCTCCCCTACTCACATTGAGTCATATGTAAAGACTGGAAAGGAAAAGGTCAAAATTGGGAGAACCATTGCAGATATTATGAATTTATGAAAAAGTGGGGATACCTCGTTGGTTGGGAAAGATCCCTTTTCCAGCCGAAAGAGACATTCAAGATTCTCCTAGTGCAAGTTACCAGGAAGAGATATCAGCTCAGGAACGTCACTCAGATTCTTGTCTAGAATCATTAAATAAAGTAGTTGGCACGTCTGCCAGGCCTCCCTTCATTCTGCCTCTGCTTGTCAAAAGAATCCCCGCAGTGTAAAAAGAGAAAAGTCGGAATAACAGAGAAGGAAAGCTCTCTAGCACCACCTGTAGCCAACTCAAAGGAACAAGAAGCTTGCAAAATGCAGGAAGATGGTCTCTCATGCACCCAGTGGAAGAATATATGATAAAAAGTGACATATGAAGGCATTCCTGCTGAGAATCCATTCTGCATATTATAATGGCAAAAGATAAATATTTATTTATTTATTTAAACTATTCCTTGGCTGCCTTTCAGGGCAGGAGCTTTCCCAAGGTGCAGTACAATCCTAAAACACATAGTAAAATCAATGTGGCATTATAAACTGTAAAAAACACAACAGAAACAATAGACACAGCAGCAAACATTCTAAAGCTCAGCAACCACAAGTGTAAAATAAAACTTACAACTGCAGCCAAAACCCAGTCCAAGAAAGAATGCAGCAGAGCAGAAAATCTTTAAAGGAACAATAGAAGTGGTCTGATCAGATGTGGCTGAGGAAGATGTGCAGGACTCTGCAGCTCTCAGATTATCCTAAGAATGACCAAGGTTAAAAGACACATCTCAGTTGCAGAGAAGTGCTTCAAAAGGAGGGCACCAGCAAGTATCCATCCCCAAATGGAGTAGATGAGCATAAAATAGATCTTGAGGGACAAGGAGGAAAACAGACTATATGCTTTTTAGAACGTGCTTGCAAATTCATCTGGTGTGACTGCTTCCATCCCCATCCACTCTAAACTATTGACTTGGAACAGAGAGAACACACTGCTTGCTAGCAGCTTCCTCATGGACACCACAGGCCTTGTGCCATCATCATTATATTATGATATAAAGGAAATATTACAGTTATAGAGGAAATTATGCAGAAACAGAGACATATTTTTGCAAAGAAAGATGTTAAACTTCTTCCCCTGGTCCTGTCTCACCCTCTTTTCATTACTACCTCAGGATTTGGCTATTCATGAAGGCTAGAGGAATGGCTAGATCAAGGAGTGGAAAACTTAAACCAACAGTCTTTCCCACCTAAATGGCAGGCATCATGGAAACCAGCCAAGCAACCCCACATTTCTAGAATTGGCAAAAGCTGGACATTTCATGAGAGAGAGATGAAATGCTGAAGGCCAGCAAGCCAACTGCAGGGACTCGCCTGGCCATTGTACCTATTTCACAGCAAAAGCCCTTGCTGCCACCTAGTGATGGACTGTAAAACCTTGCGTTTCTTTAGCCTCTGGGAATTTAGTATCCCGCTTCAACCTCAGCCCAAGTCACACTCACACATTCTGCTTTGGATCTTTTCCACTCGGTCTTGTATCCATCCCTAAATGCAACACACTCTCTTTGTCATGCATTCCCAAGGACATTAAATATCACCTGGAACATGAAGGGGACAGTAGACCCCAAGAAACCATAATAAGTCATGAGACATTAAAAGCATTTAAACCCAGACAAGGATTTCTTACCACAGGCCTCTCTGCACAGACTTGTCGGCTGAGCTTCAGCATGAGTCGAGAATAATGGGTGTCGTTCAGTCGGCAGTGGCAATGTAAGTAAGGCCTGAGGCACTGTGATAGTTTCACACACCCACTTACAATTGCAAGTATTAGAAGCAAACAATTGTAGAACTTGACAGCAAAACTCTCAGTAAAGACAAAACTCTTAGATGATGCTCTCATTTTTACATCTTTCTATGATCTTAAAATGAAGAACCATGGCTAATGGCCACTGCAAATATAAAAATAAGTTTTGGAACAACATAAAGATAGGATGACATGTGTAATGCCACATCAAGTGTGGCAGCAAGAGCTATTCAGCTTGGTTTGTGTTTCAGCACAGCAAACCGGCAGCCACTTGGCCTGGGCCTCCTCGGTGCTCGCTCCCTGAGACGCCGTTCCTCTTTGATCCAAGTGGCAGAAGCCCCTCCTGGTAGGAGCCCCAGGCTGGCTGCAGGCAGGCTGAGGCCAGAACCATGACTGGGGACCCGCTGGGAGCCTTGGCCACCTTCCAGGGCTCTGACCTCCCACCACCACGCAGCGTCCGCTGTAGGAATGAAGGAGTTATTCAGAGAGCCAAAGCAGCAGGGGCTCCTTCTCAGCCTGAGGTACCACCAGTTGCTCTTCTCAGAGGGAGTATTCATGCCACAGGCTGCAAGGGAGGAATTTGGAGCATGGTTATTTTCCGGGAGACGCTGCCTTGGCATCTTACGTTCCTCTCCACCCTTGTGCCAAACAGCTGGAATAGGCCAGGCTCCTTCCAGCATTGCAATGGCGGCCTTGGAGCAAACACAATTTTATGGTCAACTTAAGCAAATGATCCATCTGGAGCCAGACTGTCCCACGGCTCTCAGCTTTCAAGGCCAGAAAGCTCCAGGCCAGAGAGAAGGAGATGGAGGGTGGGGGTGATGATCACCCAGAAGGGAAACTGGGGGGGGGGGGGGGGTGGGAATAACTCTTGCTGAATTTATCTGCATTTCTTTTTGAGCCTTTTCTACTCCATGAGTTTCACATCATTCTATTAAAGCTGGGTGCTGGCTACCATAGCAACAGGCACTCCCAGAGCAGTGATCAGCAATGGAGGCATGAAGCTCTTCCATGCCTGGATGGGAAACCCCTGGGAAGCCCATGCCAGCTCCTCCGAGCTTTATCAGTGAGCAGCTATGAATATTTGTTAATGCTACTGATATATGGCAACAGGAAAATGGCTTCAGTACTCTTTCATGCTTCAGACTGGTTCTGATAAATGCATTGGGTTGGAATTGCAATAAAGCGTAATATTTAGTAGTGACAAACTTGCAGGGTGGGGCAGTCTGCCAATATACATACTGACCCTAGCCAAGGCCTTCTCAAAGTATTTAGGCACCCTAGGAGAGGCATGAGTATTTTGGCATGCAAGGCAAGATACAGTTCTGAGGTGTATGTCAGGAGGCAGTTGGTAGCACTGGAACTTCCTGGACTGGCCAATGCACCACTTCCTCTTCTTGTGTGCCAAGGCTTGTCCAGCCAGTATTGCTGCTGCCTGCCTGGGGGTGTTTTGGTGCCCTGGATCTCTTGACACCCTATGTAACTGTTCATTTTGCCTCCCCCAAGAAAAGGCCTCAACTGAAGCCTAAATAAATTTGTACTCTTTGCCATTAGGACTTCCTGCCATTGTGTAGCCACAAGAATCTATGCAGTGCCTGGCTAAGCTTCGGACTAGAGGCCTTCCTCTTTAAGGCTTTTGGGAAGAATTTGGGGGAGGGGGGCGTGGTCTGGATTTCAAAGTTTGAAAGACTTCAGTCTGGTCACAGTCTTTGTCCAAGCAGGTTTCTTGCTAGTTCTCCTTGCTGCTGCAACACCAAGCATCCCTTCTTCAGTCATGTCCCATAAGCTACCTCCTGGGACTAGAGCTGAGCAACTCCACCACAGCCCCACCCCATTAGTTCATCTCTGAGATGTCCAAGAAGTTCACAAGGATTTGATGAAGTCTTTGAAACTGAAAAGCAATGATGTACCTGTGTCTACCACTTGAGTTTCAAGGCCAAGAAGGCATTTGAAATCAGATCTCTTGATGTCTAGGCCTAATTCTCCAATGTGATAGGCCAGGAATGGGAAATGTGTAGCACTGATATTCCCCCACAATCTAGTTTCCAAAACCCTATTCAAGTGATCAGACCTCTGGCTAGAGAGTTACTCCTCCCATAGGCAGGATGGGGAAAGGGAGAGTGCAAAGAGGGAATTGGATGGGATTGCTCGCTCTCTCTCGCTCTCTCTCTCTCTCTCTCTCTCTCTCTCTCTCTCTCTCTCTCTCTCTCTGTGTGTGTGTGTGTGTGTGTGTGTGTGTGTGTGTGTGTATGGAGGGGGTATCAGAAAAAGCAGGGGAGCATCAGCTTTGGCCTCAGCCACAACTGGTATGTGGCCTCCAGCAGATTACCCCTGAAAGAATGCAGAAAAAAGGCAGTCCCCTCCCCTGTTGTATACAATATATAACTGTTCCTCAAAGCCTCCTAACATCTGAGTAACCCTATGTAATAAATAGCATTTCCATTTATCCAGAACTCCTCTCGTCCAGGAATTCTGAATATTTCCCCAGGGCATCTGAACATAAGAACTTGTACTCTTATTTGAATTCAATTCAAACTGTCAACTTCACTTAAATTGCCTCAGCAATGTTAACTTCATTTAGTTCACCACAATAACTTTGACTGAAAACACTTCTGATGTAACCTGTGGGGTGATTAATGGCATGTCTGATTGAGCCAACTCTGAGCTTAAGTCAAAAGTCACAGAACAGTCAATTCACGCATACTAAAAATTGCACATGAGATTTCAGGCTGTGGTCAATCAATGAGGAAGCACACCTGTTGGGGAAGTTAACCGAAGTGATGAGGTAGACCTTCTTATATGTTGTGACTAATGTAATGGTCACATTTGAAGGCTGATTTGGTCATCCTTGTTCCAGTGGGAGAGAGAGGTATACTAATGATCCTGGGCCAAGTTGAAACAGAATATAAAGAAATCAAAGTGCTTCCCAGTTTTGGGCAAGGAAGCAGTGTAATGACCAGTGTGGAAATCATAGGTTCCATTCCCACTGAGCTCTCAGTGGATGGGTCTGGACCACTTAATGCACCTCACAGCCTTTTTGAGAGGAAACATGAGACCAGCTGCAGTTTGTTTGTTTGTGATAGTTATATGCCAGCCCATAGCCTGAGGGCTCTCTGGGCAGCTCACATAAACCTGAGCCATTCCACCCACCTGGCCATGCAGAGAGGTAATAGCCTTTGCAGATCCTGAGGGACACTTTATAAGGAATGTCAGCAGGGAATGCTCTTAAAAAAGTGGGAACCTCCAAAAGGTCTAGCTAAATTGGGGAAAAGCAGGAAGGCCATGATATCTATGAATTCCTTTTAAGCATCAGATGCTTCTTATAAGTCTGCCCACATGTATGCAGCATTTTGCAAGGATCTCGATGACCTACATGGATGCAGAGCACAGGTGCTGTCAACCAGGCCCACAGGTTTTGTATTTTTGGTAGTAGACAGTTTTTCTGAACAACATGAAATAGGAAGATGCTGCAATGGCTTTGGAACTCATGATATGACCCTGAAAAGCACATTATATCTGACTCTCGGTTCTTCAGAAGGCCATTTCATTTGTCCACAACTTAGACATCTTATTGGTTTAAATCTTTTGTGTGCTACCTTGATCTCTGAACAATTTACAATAAATAATCAGAACCACAATTTAGGGTGCAATTCTTATGGCGGCTTGATGCTGCCTCAATAGGCACAGGAAAAGTCAGAGTTGCACTTCCAACCTCAGAAAATTGCTCTAAGATCTGTTCTTGGGCATTGACCTCAGAATGCTCTCCCTCCATCCTTGTATGAGCTTGGTTGTTTCCAAACTGGAGCAGCTCCAAAGTCAGAAGACTGACTTCAGAGCTGGTGCTGGGAGGGTGGGCAAGTGGGCCAAGAGGGGAAAAATAGGCACAGCCATCTTTGAAGAATCTTGATGGTGTTTCCTGCTTTTCTCTTCACAAGCTGGCGTAAAACATGTAAATAGCTGAAACTGGCTGCCTCTGTATTTGGGGCATGAAGGGAAGCACAGAGGTAATTGCTGCCTTTTGTTTCTCCTGTTGTCTATCCATTGGATATCTGTAATCCTCCAAATTCAGAGGGCCACAGGCAACCTCCTTGATTGCACTGACCACTGCAAAACTGAAGATGAAATCATGGAATCAAAAGCAACAGTAAATGAAGTTAAATATACAGGCTTTAAAACGGAGAGATAATTGTTCCTTTTTCCATTGTTGTTGTTGGTAGTGGTGCTGTTGCTATTACAGGGTTACAAACTCTGGATTCTGGACAATAATTAAAGTTCCCTGGTTATTTCATTGCCATCAGATTAAACACCATCATAGAGGGACTGGAATGAACTGGGAACCAGTAACATTGGTAAAATGCTGACATCATATGATCATAATACCCAGTTCTAGCTGGTGTCTTAGCTGCCATAATCACAAGGTCAGTGAGCCAAAATAACACATAAAAAAATCTGGGTTATTCTAGATGACATGGTGCACTAAAGCAACTGCTTCTGCTGCAAGCAGGAGCAGCTAAATAACCCATCAACTTTTAGCATTAAAGTGTGAACCAGGAATTCTGATTTTCCCCAGAGTCTTCCCCAGAGAAATAATCCAGCAATAAACCACGGGTTAGGTCTTTGGCTTTACAAAGGAAAGACAAGGCACAGTCCCTGTCATGGTAAGCAAACCACAGAGGGAAGGTCCACAGGTTGTTTAGGCATCCTGCTTGCAGTGCAAGCAACTGGGCACTGAGCACCCGTCTCATTCATGATTGCCCAGATTTTTTTTTTTTTCCTAAATCTGGGTTGTTATGACACGTGGTCCTCATGAATGTGGCAACCAGGGTGCTGACTGGATCTGGGCATTATGATCACCTTCTGCCAATATTATATAATCTTTATTGTTGCTGTGCACGCTATCAAGTCATCTCCAATGTATGGTGAGTCTATGCATGAATGCCCTCCAAAGTGTCCAGTCCTTGGCAGTCCTGCTCAGCTCTTGTAAGAATATCACCTTTACTTAAATTTAATTTTTAAAATCTGGGTTGCTGTGATGCACAAAGCAGGCCATCTTGTGCTAACTAAAGTTTCTTCAGGGGCAGCCCCCCTCTCCCCCACGCAGTGCATTACAGAGGGCACATACACAGGAGGCAATGCTTTCCAAGCCTGGCTTGCCAGCCGTGGATGGTGAAGTTGCAGGGTAAGCAGACAGAAAGAAAGGTAGGCTAGAGGTATGAAATGCAGAAGAAGCAAGCCCAAGATATGCACAAAGAGGAAAATATTGACCAAGCAAGGGTGCCAAGATGGCCAATAAAAGGAGGGGATAATAAGAAAGCTCTGATGAGTTAATGAAACCAAATGGAAGCCAATGAATAGCATGTCATGGAGAAATGTGGGCAAAGCAACATACAAAACAACTTATGGCAGGGGGGACACCAGTGCAACACAGAAATAGCTGAACAAAGAACAGAAAAGAGGGGGGAACAAAAAGAGAAAAATCACAATTGTCAACCTAGGCAAAATAAGAGAATAAACAGGAATAGAAACCAATATTTATAGCAGAAAGAGACAGAAATAATAAGCTTTAGCATGATGTAAAAGTTACTTTTAAAGATGTTTGGCAAAAGACAGACTTTTTACTAATTAATTCCAAACAATGACAAAATGTTGCTTCATTCCATCATGGGTTCTTTTGCACTCATTAAAACAAATGACAATACTCATTCCACTTATAAACATGCACAGAATCAGTACATGGGAAATCCATATTTTAGCCTCTCATTACTCACCCACTTATGTATCTTTAAAATAGAAATGAAAGAGTAACTAATCTGCGCATTGTGATTTTGAATGTCTATTTGATTTCTACCTTCCCTTCTGATCCCAAGGGATCCCCCAGAGAGCAACGTAACATGATAAAGAGCAATTCAGGTGGGCTGCTTGCATCATCTCTTGTCACGTAGCATTGTTCTAGGATGTCATCTGGCTCCCCATCCAACCCACAATTTTCATGAGCTCGCCGTGGCTATTCCCATTGCCTCCCATACTCCTCTGATTGCCTGAAATGGCCGTGGTCAGTTGCTTGGCTATAAGTGCCTTACTCTCTCCCCACCACCACCTGCCACCTAAAGGCCTAGAGGGCTTCTCACTGTCCAGAGGTGAGCTGCACAGCAATAGCAGTTGAATATGTGCATCCAGCACAACATCATGCCCACCTGCCCTTTGCTTTGTAATGTTTCCACAGGGAACTAGATGAGATCCACGAAGTCAATGCCAATCAAATGCAGTTGGCAACAACTCCTTTCCTCACCTACCAGCACCCCAACCAAATAAGTTGCTTGAGTATCAGCAGGGAGTCATATCTTGCTCTCCTGCCACATGTTCCTTTGGCTTATGGTCCTGCTGAAGCACCACCTGTGCTGCCTCCAGCTGGAGAATTTTCACTGCCAGGATGCCCATGATCAGCCCTGACATTTTCTCTTTAGACGGCCTTCTCATGGCTGCTGAGACAGCCCAGTGCCAAAGGCAGCAGCATTTCGGGGGGGGGGGGGCTCTGATTTCTCCAGGAAGAGGCCAGCGAGGTTTGTGCATAGCACTAAATCATGATTTGAGTAACTCGTGTGTTCTTGAATTCTGAGTTGTTGTGATGTGCTAACTCAAACATACTAATAAACCACAGAGCTTGTTAATCATAAACAACCCAGAAAAAGAAACCATGGTTTGTTCTTGGGCTGTGAAATCTGGGTTGCTCAAACACTTGGTTTTCATTATGTGTGTACCCAGAACTGTGGATTGTTCATGGCAGGCTATAGAGGTAGAGTGATGGGGGAAAACCATTGTATCTGCTGTTACTGCAGTGCTGGAAAGGCATTTGGGAAACAAAGAGGGAGTAGATAAAGGAGAAGAGAAATAGATGACTCTGGGAATTGCCCACAGAGGTGTTCTGTGCTTATGGGTGGGATATAAATAAATAAAGAATTAAGAAAACAAATCATAGTTTGCTTGATTGTGTGCCAGAAAAACCATGGGTAGAGCTACAAGTGGTGGTTTAAATAAATAATGGGCGAGCATTATATGAGAACCTGGTCAGGGAAAGAATGTCACACAAAAGGAGGCTTGAACTGAAGGTCCGTTTTAGAAAAGGCACCTAACTGCAAAATGTACATTTTTAGCTGGTTGCATTCTTCTTACCTCTCTGCTCTTTCAGTCTGGATGCTGGCTTTACATTCCCCCCCCCCCCCCCAGTAGCTCCCACATTTCTCCATGCCTTCCTCCTTTTCTCTCCTCCACTGTTCTCTCTCTCATTCCTGGAATAACCTTGCCCCCACCCCAGGCAGTTAGGCATAGGAAGAAACTCTTCCATTAGTCCCAGTGGAAGGGTTTTTCTAAGTTTATTTGCCATATGGGAATGGGGAGGCATGGCTTGCACGGAGTGTAGGACATCCTAACTGAACCCTTTGGAAATTCTCCCTTGCATGATAAAGCTTAGAAAAAGGTTCCCATTGGCACCAGTGGAAGGGCTTTTCCTTGCTGTGCATAGGAGGATGTTTTGTGCTGCAGCATGGAAGGCGTCCAGGGACAGCCCTTCCCTCTCCAACCACAAACCCAGTTGAAAATAGTCACCTACATATCACTTAAGCTGAGAGGAAGGACACTTTCTACTGGCACCAGTGGATATTTAGGGCTCTGGGGCCCTTGGGATTTGGGGCGAGGTCTCAGTGGACCCGGGCCTAGCAATGTACTTGTTGTACACTTCAACATTTGTTTTGGTTGCACTCTGTGCCTTGTGTGCATCTACAGCAAGCCCGTTCCTCAGTGTCTATTTGCATTTGTATGGTACCACCTACACATATCAGCAGGCTTCTGAGGACTCCAAGGGTTGCAGAAGTTAAAGAAAAAGTGGGGGAACTGTCTTCTAAATATACTAGAAGACAGCATGACTGAAATCCTGAACAGGAGCACTTGACACTGCAACATTTTATTGCAGAGTATAAAGGTACATGTACAGAACAGCCAGTGTAATTGCTTCGCAGCTTTGTAATTATCTTGCGGTTCTCATGTGAGTCATAGACCTATTTCTCACTCCTCCACTCTCCTCCTGTCATGCACCTGGGTCACATGTTGGAAAGAGGTGGGGGCTAGACAGGCAAATCAGCAGTCCTTGCCAATGGCAGCGATTACCTAGGTAACACATGTTGGGAAGACAACCAACACCCATGGGTGCCCTCAAGATAGCCAAATGTAGTTCTCTTGCAGCACATACCTGTGCGTTACCCACAGACAGCTTTCATCCCAGTAGCTCAAGATTGCGTCACATACCAACTGGGGAGGAAAGAGTGTCTATGTTGGGCAAGGTAAGTTGTGCCCTGGAGCTCACACATCATGAGTCAGAAATTCCTTGCTTCCTCTCTCTGCCTCTTTGATGGAGAGGGAGAGCCTAGATAACTCATCTGCCACAGGCTCACTCATCCAGATAAGTGGGATATGGTCATCTCCAGGTATAAACTGCATAGGAAAGACAGGGAAGGGTGTCCCGGATGAGGAGGACATAGGGTCCGATCTAGGGTGTGAAGGCTCCTCCACAGAAGAACCATGGGTGAAAATTCCTGGCTCCAAACTAACCTAGTAATAGGAGTGTGCTGTTGATCCTCAGACCAGAATGCTCAGGTTGATCCTGAGACGGGAAATGAAATCAGGGAGGCCTCCAACAATAATAATGGGGGACTTCAACTACCCACACAGAGAGACTGAATAAATGCATGTTTCAGTTCTCACACAGAGGTTATATTTCCTAAATGACTGTGCCCCGGAGCAGTTGGTCACAGAACCAACCAGAGGGGAGGCAGTCCTGGATTGAGTCCTAGGTGGAGTTGCCCAGTACACAGTACAGGATGTAAATGTTGTTGAGTCATTAGGTAAGAGTGACCATGCTGGTATCAAATTTAATATACAGTTAGGTGGAAGAGGTCAAACACAGTTGTGTTTAACTTCAAAAGAAGAAACTTCTCAAAATGAGAGAAATGGTAAAGAAGACATTGAAGAGGGGAATCAAGGAGTTTAAATTGCTTCAAAGCATTTGGGGATTACTCGAAAACACAATAATAGAGGCACAGATAATATTCATTCCACTGAGTGGGAAAAGGTAGCACAAAGACCAGAAAATCACCAGCTTGGTTGACACGTAGAGTCAAGGAAGCTATTAGGGAGAAGAAAGCTTTCTTCAAAAAATGGAGGTCTTGCTCAAATGAAAAGAACACACAGGACCACAATCTTGCTCAAGGAAGATGCAAGCAGACAATCAGAGAAGCATGGAAACACCCTGAGAAGCACATTGCTAACAATATCAAGAATTCTTTAAATATATCAAAAGAAGGAAAGTAGCTAAGGAAGCAGCTTGGCCATTGGATGCTAATGGAATCAAAGAACGCTAAGGTGGGATGGGAGGAGATGAAGAGATTGCGGAAAAGCTGAATGATTTTTTTTCATCACTTTTCACAGAAGAGTATGCATGGCAGATACCCGCCCCTGAGTTTATGTGTTCTGGAAGCGAGTCTGAGAAATTAAGGTGGATAGTAGTAACAAAAGATGACATTCTCAACCTTATTGAAAGTCAGCAAGTCACCCGGCCATATTGGTATCCAACCAGAAATTCTCAAAGAACTCAAGCATGAAATTGCTGACCTTCTTGCCAAAATATTTAATATGTCCCTAAAAACAGAGCTTGTACCAGAGGAGAATGGCCTAATTTAACACCAATTTTTTAAAGGGTTCCAGGGGGGATCTGGGAAATTACATGCCCATTAGCTGAATTTCTTCACACAATGTATGAACCATGGAATTTGCTGCCATCAGAAGTGTTGCTGACCACCAGTCTGGATGGATTTAAAAGGAGATTGGGCAGATTCATGAGGAAAGAGGCTCTCAGTGGCTACTAGCCCTGCTGGCTACGTGTGTCCTCCTTTACCAGAGGCGGCCTGCCTGCATACCCCAGTTGCTGAGGAGCTTGGCCAGGAGGAGGTCCTGCACCCATCCTGCCTGCGGGATCCTGTGGGCAGCTGGTTTGCCACAGTGCGTACAGAGTGCTGGACTAGAGGGACCTTTGGTCTGATCCAGCATGGCTTTTCTTATGCTTTTATGTTCTTATTCCTTGACAGGTGGGTGGCTATGGCATCAGCACCCACATGGTGTCCCTACACGAAGACAGCAAGCAGAAAACTGTCCCGATCCACCACTGCTGCTTGAGTGAGGGGCTCCCCAAAGGTCAAATCTGATCGGTGCATTCCAGCATCCGAATCATGAGCAGAGATAACAGGCATCATTGGCTCCAGTCGCAACCAGCCAGGCTGATATGATCCTTCATGGCTTCAATATCATTATTTATTGAACACATGTAGCAAGTGCTACATCTATTTGGCAAAAGGTAGGAACCTCAGTGGAGACCTGGGTGGAGTGCAGGAAGGGAGGGGATCTTCCAGTCTTACTCATAAGAAATATGGTTTTAAGACTGCATAGCTGTCTTAAATATAATAATTATATTCAAGCCCACATCCCTCCAACTCATGTTACTCACCTGAGTGTAGGTCTCTGGGGAAAGCGCATGCTCTGCGACTGAAATCTTGTATGGATTTCAGGCTCTGGGGTCACTCCAGAGTTCTTGATCCCCTACTTATGGGGAAATGGGAATTTCTGTTGGGGGGAAATGAAGGAAAAGGTGAATCTGTTAAATTACATATCCAGTCTTCATGTTCCTTAAAACTAGAGTCAGATTACAGCAAATAAGTAGTTGGCAGGACAAATTTATAGTATGGGGCCTGAATAGGGAAGGATCTCAGCTCAGCTCCAGCAACATAACAAACTATTCCAAGTATTTTGAAAAAGTATTTGCTTCCCTTGTCCCACTACCTGTATCCCACCCTAAAGGGACAATCATTCCTCTACCCAGATGAACACTACAGCCTCCTTGAAGCTTCTATGCCCATCTTTAAGGCTGTGGAGCAAAACTTCCTGCTAATTTTAAAGAGATGGTTTCCAACTGCAGTGTGCTTAATGAGAAAAAGTTGCAAATGGAAAAGCTGTGAGACTTCAGGGCAACTTCCTGCAACTCTGCACTACAGCAAGAAACTCCTGAGTGTACCATATGCTCCCCAGACTCCCCCTCCCTCCCTTTCTCCCTCTCCATGGGAGAACAAGTCAACTGGCTGCTTCCTCTGCCTTTTTGGTTTGGGGTGAGAGGGATCAGAGGACAGAACTCTGCCAGGAGTGCCAACAGACCAGAATCATAGCTTAGTTTGCTCTTGTGCCTTTGACTGCGGACTGCTCTGTTCGAATCAGCAGGTGTTCTCATAGCATGGAAATAAACTTTATTACCTGCTGCTTTCCACCCGTCAAGTTGTGTTGGGCGCAGCTACAGCCATTAGTCGAAAGGTTGGCCACTCTAATGTATACTATAGACTCCTGTTTCTGCAGGAGGCAAGGATGGCCTACCCATGAAGCAGAGTGAAGCGCCAGCATAAGGCCGTGAAATGGAAAGAGGGCGGAACCACGCCGCCCCAGCCACAGAATGCATCGTGCCCCCCCACTTCTCCATCATGGTGTGTGCCTAGCACGAAAGTGGCAGCCAGGGCTGTTTGGAGAAGCCTTCACCCTCTGTTGTGGGAGGGGGGGTGGCTCTGGGATTCTGGTCAGATCTTGGCCCATGGCTGACACCTTGCAATATCTCAGCCCCGTGCTGAGTCCTTGTGAGAGCCTGGAGCCACTGAGATCTCAACACTCCCTGCTCCTTCCACTGCCGTGCAATCCTCCCATCCTGCTGCCACCAGCCTCCGCCCAGAACCCCCCGTGGAGCAGTGGAAAGGCCACAGGCTCCCCTGGCTGGGGGGGGGGTGGCAGGGAGGGAGGGTTTTGTGGTGGATGCAGCAAAGAGTGCTGCACAGCAGCAGCACAAGTTGTTTTGGGTGGCAAGAGGGCTCACACCAGGCCTGGCAGGAGGTCACTTCTGTTTCTGATTTCTCCACTCTCTGCCCTGTTCAAACAGTTGTGCCTGCATTTAAAATTAAAATCAAACTGCATCTTGCAGCTTGGGTAATTTTTTAACTTGTTATTAAGACAGGATCTCTGAGGCTGTATTATAAGACCTAGAGGGTGGGAAGGTAATTCATGCATTCAATATATGTTCAAAGGAGATGAGGTATTTTCACCATTGATAATGAAATAGCCACTCTTCATTTATTCACTTTTTAGGAGGTGTGTGCAAAGTGTCATAATGAAATTGGCATTGTCCTTTGTGCTCCCCCATGTTCCTTCCATCTTTCTGGAAATAACCACATAGGAGCGCAATAGCACCCCAATAAATCACCATCGTGGTGGCATTTTTTCCCATTTAATGAAGCATTCAGAGAGCATGACCATCAGCCCTTTGCATCCCATTCTTTTCTGTTTTTCTTCAGACCTGGACTGTGTATGAATGTTGCAAGAACTCAAGTAAGGCTGCTCAAACAGGCAGGCAGTCCCACACAGTTTCTTCCAGTAAGACTGAAGAAGGGGGCACAGGTCACCTCTCGAGGTCCTCCCTCCCAATTATGTTCACACACCCCTTTGCAACATCCCCATTCTGAACAGCCCTCCATGATGGGTTATATCCAGGATTGGATTGTGAATTTTAACCATTATCAGTACTGCAGCTTAGATACTGCTTGCCATCTAGTGCCAGGTAGTGTTGGGGTCATCCTAATAAAAGTTATATTTTAATATTTTACATTAAAGAAATCTTCACCTCCCTTTCTACACACCCAAATGTCCAGGGTTTTTCCATTCAGGCTCCATCTATGGGAACAAATATGGCGCCTCAGGCTATGTGAATGAATCACCAGTGGGCCACCATTTATTCAAATACACAATGATGCAGGCAGAGCAAAGTTACAATGTAACCAGTTTGAATCCACATAATGTATCAGCTCGCTAATTGCCTGGTATGCAGCTGTGCCTGCCTTGTCAGCATCTTCCGGCAATGGATATTGGTGCAACAGTAATCTTGCCAGAGCTTCGGAAATAGCTACCAGCTGCTTCTCCGCTTTCTATCTAAATACTAATCTGGTTTACTCTTTGTCTTTATGGAATTTCCTTCCTCAGACTGTAAAAGCAGACATTGAAGCCTGTTACATTCTGTACCTTTGGACTGTTTTATTTTTAACCTGCTAAGCACCCGATGTGTCACAATGTTTTCCTGACGATTTCTGTATTGCCCTTGTGTGCTTCCATATTGCTCTTGTATATCACCCATTCAAAGATTCGTTCCCATCCCTGAAATGTGTACATGACACCGACTCTATAAAACAGTCTATATGCTCAGTTCCCTTGTAGCTGGTCTTAAACTGCCTACACTGCAGCACTATTGTAGTTCACTATACCTGTTCACTCCTAATAAACTGTTGAGTGCTTGGCTGTTCGCTCCCTTTGGATACAGACATTCATTCTTTGCAGGTCTGAAATCCTGACAGTAGCAATATATTTTATTACAGCACCTTTGGGTGTCTCTAGGTGGGCCATCAGCAAGGAGAGCCTGGGGAAGCTACGCCTACAATAATAATTTAGAAAGGTATTTTGGAAAGTGAAACAGCAGGTTTCCAATATTCTGGAGAGAAATGGAATGGGAAAGTAGAATGCTCCCTACAGCCCAGTCAGTGAGAAGCTGCTTTCGCTTCCCTGTGTACAATTTCTGTAAATTCAAAAATAAAGGTGCTTTACAAAAAATGTGTATATAGGGCACCACAGAAAATGAAGAAAAAGCTGGTTAGTTCCAGTAGATGCTGGCATAGCAATGAGAACAATGCACTGCTGTGGCATATAATGTGGTTATGGCGTGTGGTCTCTTGTTTCTGGTTGGAAGTGACTGTTGCCTAAACTTCCTTCTTGAAAAATCTGCAATAATAACAGATGTTCGTATCCCTTTAAATTATATCCTTTTGTGCCTTAATGGTTGCAAAGAGAATCACGCTTCCAGCATGGACAGATAAACACCCACCCTCTCTCTTTCGCTGGTCTGCAGATTTTACTGTTCTTGCGGTATTTGAATATACAGTATATCCTACAGTCCTCAAGTTCATCAGCTTATTTAGTTCTATGGACTGCTTCTATTAGCAAAGTTGTTTGAAAAAGAACTGTTGACTCTTGCTTGCTCTTTTAATTAATGTGATGTGAATGATTATTGTGAATGAATACACTTCTTTTGTAATCTATATTTCCTTTCCTTTTTCTTTGCCTCTCCTTAACTGCATCAAACTCTTCCTTCATCCACTGCTTGCCTTGGAATCTTCATTCCTTCTCCTTTTCAGACTGCAGTTGAAATTCTAACTCCCTTGTTGGGTTACAAGGATGCTCAAAATAAATCCAAATATATTCATGAACATTTAACTATTCTGATTACATCATTCTAATATATAGAAGCATTACACCAAATGGCATCAAATATTCCTCCCCTGGTGCTGTGATTTCTTGTGAAAAGATTTTTTATTAAACATTTATTTCTATTTTTATTGAATGAGCTTTTAAAATTTTATAACAACTTTCACAAGACTTACTCTTGTAAATACACCAATAAGCAACTAAAAGAGAATGTAGGAAGGGAAAAGGGAAAATATAATTGATGAATTTCCCAGCATGGCTCTAATCTGCCCATTCTTCTTCAGTTGTAGACAGATATATATTTTTGTGGCAGGTATGCAAATGAAGGTCTTTAACATACAAAGCCCTACATGATATAGAACCACAGGGCCAGAACCTGACTCTGTCTGGATGCCAAGAACTACAGCTGAGGCCTTCCTATCAAGGGAAGCCTGGAGGGAGGCAAAGGAAGGAGGACCTTTTTAGTGGTGGCTGCCAATTTTGAAATGATCTCCCCACTGAAGCTGCCTAGCGCTAGTACTAACATCTTTTTGGCAACAGGTTAAGACTACTCTCCTACATATTAATTGTATGTGTTGGGACATGTTAGTTGTTTTAACAGGTTAGTTTTTATTGAAATTATTGTAGTTGTTTGGACTGTTTTCAGTTTTGTATATTGGAATTTTATCTATTTTATTATATTTGTATTTTTATTGTCGTGCATTTTCATTGTTGTACCTATATTTATTGTGAACCAGGATCAGAGCTTTGGCAATTATCAAGTACAGAAATGAAATTAATAATAAGTAGGAGCCATCTCCTGCCCAATGGAGAGAAATATGGTACGGAAGGTGCTTTAGAAGCATAGAAGCTGTGAAAATTATGATTGTAATTTCAGTATCCACAACTACAGCCTACATTTTTTTCTGAAACTCTAAGTCACTTCTGTCTTGCATGGCTTTTCAAGGCACTGCTATACTTCTGCCTCTGTCTATATCTCTGTCCCTTTTCACATGCTCCCCAACCACCCCATCCTTCCTGAAACCTGCCAAATATTCCCTATTTGACCAGTCACGCTGATCCTGGCCTGTCCCTCCAAGTTTTAGCTGCTAGACAATGTACTGCAAAGTAGCAAGCCTCGCATATTCTGGCAACCCTCACCCACCAGCATACTTAGTGTTTTTACCCTTTCCTGAAAATTCAGCAAGGGACGTTTTCCACATCACTGCCTGCTCAGGAGCCAGCTTCACTCCCCCACTGGCCTTTCCCAGACAGCTGGAGAGTCCCCCTCCCCAGACTAGAGGGGACACCTGAAGCAGGAGTCATGCGGGATGCTCTCAAGGCCGCTGACCCTGTCGCCTGGCTCATTTCTCTGTCTCTTGCTCCTGCTGGTCAACATTAACCTGACCCAACCAGCTTTCCCAGCACGTGTCTGCTGCTTGCATCCTTCAGTGCTCCACTTTCACAGTACACCTCTGTCCTATAACTGGCCAAAGACACCTGGGATTGCTATGTAAGCTTGCACACTGCTTTCTTTTTGAATGCACGTGCCTGTTGGTTGTCCCAAAAAGAAACAGCTACTGGACATTGCCAATACATCTGTTTAAAAGAAGCATTAGTCAGTTTGTACCACCAGCAACTAGCTGAATCTGTTATTAAAGAGGTGCTGCACTGCACAATAAACATGAAACAAACATTTTTTCTGAATAAGACACAGCCTAAGATCCAGAGATGCAACCAGTAGAAACCAAAACACTGACCTCTGATTAGGCATTTTGTGGAAGCTGATGAAAGGCTGCAGGAGGAAGGCTAATTAATAAGAGGAAAGACAAAATATGTTAATGACAATTGTTGCACCTGCTTATTTTCCCAACTGATCTTGCGCCTACATGGAAACCAGTATTCAGGAACAGGTAGGGTAATTTGTAGAACCAATTCCATGTTGCCAACAGGCTTCCATGCTTAGTCATTCTAGGAATGTAGACAGGTGCTCTTTTCTTCCAATTTTGTATTGGCTGCCTCTTATTTTCCCCTCTGCAAAGGCAAACTCAAAAGCTGCCTTGTGCAACCTCGAGAAACATGTCCCTCACCAGCTGACCATATAACTACATGGAACAAGTATCCTCCAACTCCTTACAGGCCACAAACCTAGTTGCAATAGCCTAAAGGTGTTTAAGAAGGCTATGTGTTTCTTTTTTGTTGTTTGAGTTGGAAACTGTCAGTTGGCACAACAAATCCATTGCTGACAGCTGTTTAACTTCACTTTAAGGCTATTGCTGTATCAAACTAAGAGCTATTCCAAGCCATGCAAAGTCAGCCCATTCACTGGTAAGTAATTAAACAAAAGTATACAAAGTTATTGGCAGCTTAGGCATAGGCCGGTTTCCTTTTTCATTAGTTGAACTGCCATGGAAGGAAGAGAAACGCCATAGCGCAGTGAAGGGTAGCCTCTAGGCAATAGCCCAAATCCAGGCCAGCCTGATTCCCAGTCTGGCTTGCAAAGCTTTCCCAGGGCGCTCCACCTGCTTGCCAACCTCACTGCCCACTCATATTATCTGCTGTTTTGTTCCGCTAGGGGGATGCCAGCCCAGACAGGGTGGGTGCCACATGCCCAGTTCTGACCTCTGCATCACCCATTTTTCACCCCTTCAAGTTTGCCTCTCTAACCATTTTCTCTCTTTCCCCAGAACAGTTTTTTGGCATAGCAAATTGTCTCTCGTGTAAAGTCCTTTCTGTACGGAACCCTTTGACACGATGAGATCATTGTCTTCCTCCATTGCTGAAAAGCTCTTACAACTGGGGATTATTTCTCTTCAGTTGGGATCCAGAATGACCCATGCACATGTGCAAAATACTCCCACGCACAAAGGAATGGGGGTGGGGGGTTGCCGAATTTTCTTTCTGGCGGCAGACCCTCATTTCTCATTACAGGGCTTCAGAGGAGTACAGAGCCTGCTGCCAGGAGCAGGTGTTAAAAGCCCTCAGGTGTGTATGGAAAATGTGAATGAAACTTGGGGCCCCAGACATCTTTTCTTGTTGTATCCTCTGTTGATACAAAAATCAATTGCTCTGCTCCGACTGTTCTATAAACAGACATAAACATATCCCTGTTAAATGTGGTTTTCCTTCTGGCCTAAATATGGCCATTGCCTTCTGGCAAGCATTTCTCATTTACCTTTTAGTTCTTTTATCATCCTGCAGCTCTCCAGTGAACCATATATCTGTTTAGGACCCCCACTTCTTGTTTCTCATACCGTCAGGCAAATTGTTCTGCACGATGGGAATGGAGCTTGGACAGACAAATCGGGGACTGTTCTCTCTCAGCGACAGAGTGGTCTACTTTGCAAAATATACTGCAGGCCATTCAACAACCCAGCAACCCAGATGCCAGAAGTGGGGGTAGGCAACACTCAGCCCTTGAGCCAAATGTGGGCCCCTGACCTTTTTCTGGCCCCCTGGCCAACACCCCTGTTGCCACCCGTAAATTTGACACAGCGGCAAGAGAAACATGGTGGCTTTGCTTTAAGAGCAAGTACTGTGTTCTAAAGCAAACGCACCCCCCAGGGAACTTCCCTGAAGCACAGATTTACTTAAAACAAGGGTGGACGCTGGGCATGCTTTGTTTAAAATGACATTCACTGCTTTCATTTGTTCCCACCACTTTGCTAGAAGAATGCAGCCCCTGGTGGGGGGGAGGGGAATGTAGCCCCTAGACTCTAGTGGTTGCCCACGTCTGCCCCAGAGACACAGGTGTGCCTGGGCACGACTCCCAGGCAACTTGTCCTTGCCGCCTCACCACTCAGATTTCAAGGTGCACCTTTAGGCCGAGACCGGCAGGTGATGACAGAGAAGTGGGATTGCTCTGCTCAGTGTCACGCTGTGGGGATATAGAAGGCTGCTAGGCACTCCCAGGGAAGCCATTGCCTGGGCCTTCTGCATTGCAGATACAGGGTGGTCTCCACAGACAGTGAGAGTGGGACACTGACCAGCTCACCCCTGCCCAAGAGAGATGCAGGGCATAATCTGTAGGCTGGGCC
Organism: Varanus komodoensis; assembly: GCF_004798865.1. Classification (NCBI taxonomy): domain Eukaryota; kingdom Metazoa; phylum Chordata; class Lepidosauria; order Squamata; family Varanidae; genus Varanus; species Varanus komodoensis. The sequence continues at coordinate 413,728 of NW_025335798.1, forward strand.
AGATGGGGCCTCTCTCTAGCCAGCAAGTTTTTTCTGCTGGCCCATTATGTGCTTACTGGTTTGCTCATGAGCCAAGAAACCTCCTCCCTTCTCACCTTGGGAAGCGAGCCCCAGCTGGCCCCTCCTAGGAGTCAGCTCCTCCTAGCTAGCTTGCCGTGGCCTCAGGGTCAAGGAAAGCCAGGGCTGCATGGTTGCGCTGGTGGAGAGAATAGCTGGAAAACTGTGTCTTTCGCCTGCACTGCAGAGAACCAGTCCACCAAGCAGGCAGTGGTGTACATGGGCTTTGCTATCTTGTCTCAGGCAGAGGACATGTTTATCAGGACAGCAGCCCTAATCAAAAGACTTGTGAGCTCGTAATTCTGTGCAGAGAACCAGAGGACCATGTATGGAATTATTTGTGGCAGGAGGCAGCAAAATCTTAGGGGTGGGGGTGATAAGCTTCAAAGGATGGCTCTAGATCAGATCTCAAAAAGAGGAAGAAGAAAGGGAAAGTCTAAAAAAGCACTTGCTACGGTTCCTTTTCATACATCATACTATTCAGAGACATGGATGCTCCAGAGGAACAATCATGCAATCTAAGACAAGCAAGGGGTGACGGGAATTTGCTCTGTATTCCTTGTTGCAGGACCACCCAAACCATCCCCTAAGCTACATGCAGCACCACAAGTGCTAGAGCTGAATTCCTGGGCCTGTACCTAACACTTCAGCCAATGCAACTACCAGCAAAACAGCTTTCCCTTTTTGCTCCCCGTCCCCATCCTGGCAACCTCTCCCTACTCCCACAAAATCAGTGTTGGGAATTCTCCACTGCAGAATCTGGGAGCACCCAGTGGGTGCAGGGAGGAGGAGAGCAGGGAAAGATCTGTGAGGCAGATGGATGTCTGCTCATGTGAAGCTAGATTAAGCCCCCAGGTAGTTTGTGCATGTGTGTATAAGAGATTTTGTTTTATGAAATATGGTGATTTTATATCTCTACAGTGGAAACTGCTTTGTTACCGCTTGACCCTAACAGGCAACTTAATAAACCAGGCAGCATCTGATATGCACAATTTCTACAGTGAAATATAGGGGTGCTTTCAGTGCACAGTGAGCCTGATAGGAGGATATGCATGAAAAGGAAGGTGAGAGATGACTCACATGTGTGGGAGAAGGTTTCCCAGCTGCCATCATCCACAGAAGGTGGCTGCTTAACATGCTTGCCAAAAAGGGAAACATCCCCAAAAAGAGGATACAGATTTGCATGAAACATGCTTATGCCGGGTTATATTTTGATTTATTTATTTACCAGTATTGATTAATATTGATAGGTTACTTTAAAAGACATTTCTTAGCAATACCCATAATAAAATACCACATGATAGCAAACTGATCACTGTTCAGTTTGTTTGTGTTGTTTTTGCCTGCCATCAACTCATCTGCAACTTAGGATGATCCTAAGTGATGATGATCCTCCAACTTATGAAGCTCCTCCAAAGTGTCTTATCCTCGCCAGCCCTGCTCAACTCTTGCAAAGTCATCACTGTTCAGTAGATGCAGCAAATCTGGGAGGGTTGGTGCTTGTGAAACTCGTAGTGCTAGGAAGTTCCACTTGTCATCTCTAGTGCTGGAGAGTGGACATTTTCTCTGCCATCCTGGACCAGATTGCTGAAATCTTAAGCACTACCAAGCAACCAGATATGGAGGTCAGAAAATCTCTTAAGTATCCTAGTCCTTACACATGGTCTGAGCATAGGTGCAATATGCTGGTAATACGCTGTTTTGTTACCCGCCTGACTGCAGGAGTCTGCACTAACTGCAGTTTTGAGGTTTTGAGGCACATGGACTTTAGTGGTTAATCTGTTCAGGAACATGAATGTATTGTGCATTATTATTATGAGTCATTGTAGAGAGCTGTAGATCTTTCACCAACCTAAGTATCTAAGGAATCTCTCCTTCCCGTTCCTGCGTATCAGAAGGTGCAAGCACATCATCTCAGTTTTGCAAAATGGGGTTGAGGTAGGGGAAGGGGGAAGGTTTCATCAAAACATCATGCCAGATTTCATTGCATGTAAATTGGAAAAGGAAAACTGGATAAGGAATTGTTTTGGTTGTTTTGAACAGCACAGTTTGTTTGGTGTGTCTACAACATTCATACTTTCAAGTTATGCAGCTCTTCATCACTTAGGTAACGTTAAAGCCTCATACATGCCCTGCCAGAATGAGTTGATCCAGTAAAACTTTTGCCTGACTTGCGCAGCTTATTTGTGGGGATCATTGAACCAACAGGCGCCTTTGCCAAGTTTGACATTTGTTCTTAAAATTCCAGAATCTCATCTGCACCACTACAGAAAAGAGCAAATTAACCGATTCGCTCATAAGAGGGAGCATTCAATCCAGCACAACAAGAAAAATGCAAGTTTGACAAATTTGCCGCATATTTGAGGGACCGATTCTAGCATACCTTCAGAAATCTTCGCACACAAGTGAGGGATAAAAGTGTGAGGGACTTTTTGTGACTGTCTTAGCTCAGTCACATAGAAAACACGCTTCCTTAGGTTCATGAACTATTGTCTCTGGCCACCAGGTGTCACTTTCTCCACCATAAAATGTTGTTGTAGGACTCACCTCTATTTAAGCAGCCCATGAAAACTAATGCAAAGGCCAGCACTTAACCCTTTAATTTGTCTTTATCAAAGTGGAAGAAACTAAAAAAAATGGAGATTAGGATTGTACAAGGACGTGTTCATAGTAAGACATGCCTAATTCTTATTGGAGGTGTGGTCTCTAAAATTTCCAATGTTAAGGAATAATGTTCTGGAAGTATTCAACATGCACTATCTTTCTATATCAGGGAAGGACAGCTTCCTGCCTCCAGATATTTTGGGCAACAGCTCCCATCAACACTAGAGAATATGGCCAATGGAGAGGGGCCATGGGAGCTGAAGGCCATAACACCTAGAGGGCCATGAACTGGGCACCCCTATTCTATTCTAACAGCTGACTTTCAAGGGGAAAAGTATCCAGGAGTGCTCTAATTTTAGTCTAAAGTATCCAGCAGAGATGAGAACTTTAGTCCAGTTTTATTTCCCTTTAAGATGTTTTCTATTGTAGAGTTATTTGTGCATATATAGTGCAGCTAATTAGCTATAAAACGTTCAGCCAAAACAACAAGCTAAACTGCAGCCATTCTAAAACTCTCCTTTTGAAAATTAGCTTGTTTGCATCCCCTTCCAGTCTGGAAATATCTCCTCTGCCTGAAACTGAAATTGGACGAATCCCCATCAAATACCACAGTCATCCTGCTCTTTTGCTGCCCTTAATGTCTCCCGCCTTTTACATTCTGTAGCGTTGCCATCTTTTCTCCCATCTTCCACAAGCAGGTCCATTTTTTCCAGAGCAGAGATGCAGCAAAAGCCACTGCTGAATTCCTGAATTTCTGCCTGATGTGTGGTTCCAAAAGGCACAGAGACTTGATTGCGGCAAACCCTACAAAGGTCCCTTTCCACATCTGGTTGGGTACTGTATTCTGTGCGAACAGAGGTGTCTCTCATTTCTCACCGTGTTGCACATTGGTTTAACCTGCAACCCTATTTTCCACATTGTGGATACCTTGGAGTAGGGGAGCTTCTAAAAATGAAGACCAAAAGCACTCTTCACTCATACGCTGAAAGCCATGCATACAACATCCTCAGCCAGCACCTGGAGTATTAAGAGTGAGCTTCTAGCCACTGTAGCACGGGCCATCTACTACTACCTCTCAGCATCTTTTCCTCACACCCTGCTTCAGGCAATGTTTTCTAGGCAAAATGGTGCTTAAGGATTATCCCAGCCACCATGAGATGTAGCATTGGATCCTCTGGCTATGGGGCGGTGACAAACCTGATGGATGGATAGATGCATGGCTGCATGTAGCATGTAGAGAAGCTGGTGAGGTGTGTACTTAACTAGAATGCTGCACTATCTATGCACTGAGGGAAAGGAGGATCAACACCAGATGGAACTTCTCAACTTCAGACAAGTGCAGAATGGTACCCATCAGTCCCTTTCATGGCCTGCACAGTCAGGGAATCGCTAACCCAAAGTTTAGCTCAACTTCTACACATACTCTCCCTCCCTCTCTGAAGGCATGCCCAGGTGTTGCTGCATGGTTGCATCTGCCACGGGTTTTGAAAGGCAGCTGGAAAGTTGCCTGTCTCCGCTTGCGTGTGGCGATTACACCCTCTGCCTCCTGTTAGGCCATGTGGAGTCCTCCTGAAGCCGCTGTTTGCCCTGCTGCCTTATCTAGTAGGCAGCTATCTCAAGGCCCAGCTGTAGCCTGGGTGTTTCTCCAGACTCCACGTACTTCATGCTGTACAGTACTTTGGTCCATGGAAAATGCCTTCCTCAGCCAGAGCCCTTCTCCTTTCCCTTGGCCCTGAAAATGAAGGATTTGGAGGCAGCGACTACAATAGCACGTATTGTGTCATTTGGGCTTGTGGTGGAAACCGCCCTTTGGAGGGCCATGATTTCACACCGCAGGCCGCCTGGCCAAAGCAAAAGGATGGCTGAGGACAAGGGCCAGAGGTGCTTGGAGGGCAGTGGTTGGCTCAAGGTTGCTTCTTGGCATCCTTCACGCTTCCCCCACCCCAGAAAAGCCCATCCTGGGCTTTGTCTCCTGCTGGGAATCAAGACTGAGTCAGTTGCTTTCCGGAAAAGAGACTCCGTGAGCCAAAAGCAGAGACAGTGTGAGGTGCCAACCCCAGTCCCTGCCCCAGACTTACCCCCAGCAGGCCGGCAAGAGCAAAGAATCCAGCAGGCCATGAATCATCAACCTCCATTCTCTCCCCGACCCCACAAAGAGCAAGCAGGGCTCGAGAGAACGGGGCTCTGAGAACATTGGGACAAGGATCAATGCATCCCCCCCTCCTGCGCCACGTCGCCCTCAACTTTCCTTGTATCCTGTGGCTGTAGAGTGACTCATGGTTTTCGCTAGGCTCAGCTCCAGCCATGGTTGCCATTTTGTGGCGCTATCCTGGGGCCTGACCGGTCTCACTAGCCAAAGTCTACATTGCTTGACCTTGACTCAGAAAAAGGCATTAAACCCAGTGGTTTCAGGGAAGAATTACGAAATCCCATTTCACAGATTTGGCCCATTGTGCTGTTCCCAGCATGCAGCTCTTGCCCGGAGGTGCGGGGGGGGGGGCACTGCATAATCTTCACTGATCTGTACTTACAAGGTACATTCTCTTATTTACATGCTGTTTGTGCTGGTTGCTCCCATATGCTTTATCCTGGAACCTAATTTCCAGCTGTACCTATTTGCTTTCCTTGCTTTCTTGCAAGCTTTCCTACTTTTACAGAACTGGATCTGACAAAAAAGCTCTTTCATGCTGACAACAATAGCATTAGAGAAGTACATTTAAACATGATTGATTTGTATGTACAAGTTTGTGGCATCCCACTATAATGTTTTCCACATGTAAAACATACATATATTTTGAAGATAAAAATTCTTTAGTAGGTATAGAAAGCACCAGACTCCATGAAACTGGGACATTCATGCCCCATGTTCCTTCCTCTTTTGTAAGGACTATTTATGTTCAACTTGCATAAAACAAGTGTACCTCATTTTGTCTAACAAAATTGTAGGATGGGATGGGATTGAAGCATTTGTGTTGTGATATACCTACCCCAATAGGAGCCCAGCATGTACACTCATGTCATCAGATTTTCATGCAGGTGCTTCCCTCTATCTGAGCTAACTGGCAAATGGCAAGCAGGCCTTCTTGGTGGTGGCACCCCATTTCTGGGTTCATCCAAAGATGCTCACCTGGTACCAACTTTGTTGTCAGGTAAAACTCTTGTTGCTTTCACAGGGTTTGAATTTTTAACCTGAGGTGGAAATGTACTCAGCTGCTAACTTTATCCTCCTGATTAATTTAATTGTATTTGTACATCTGTTTTTATACTGTTTTCTGTCTGATCTATGTACAGTATATCACCATGAAAATGTTATTACAATGAAATCTGTGAATAAATTTAAATACATAAATACACTCAAAATGACCTCCTGTGTATTTATTATACTAAATGTTCTTTATTTCTGACTGTACCTTGAAGATTGGGTTCTAGTGCTGAAGGAATTACCGGTACAGATGAAAAATAAAATGAAAAGTTTCCACCCAGCCATACATTCCAAAAAGTTAAACTTTTGCTAATGAACTTCAGATCCTGCATTGCAAAATTTGATTTTCCAGATGATGAGACTTCTACTTCCAAGTAAGCATCATACTGGAAATAAAGTATCACTCTAAAATGCATGTTTCATGCTTCTGATATTACATTTTTGTAAAATTCTGTACAATTCTTACAATTTTGTACAATTTGAGGTTACTCATTAGTTCTCTGTCCCTGCAGTCATGATTTAAGAAAAGGAAGCTAAGTAGGAGATAGATTATTGATATAATTATGAATGTATACAATTCTCGGTAACGAATACAGGAAAGAACTTCACTAATTTTCCACTACAACCCCTTCCCTTCCGTATATCTCAAACCTCAAGTGATTATTCTCAGAAGCATCTGCATTTCTGGCCAGCTCCCTGAATGCTCAAATGCTGGGTAACTATTTGCATACCTTGTACACATTGGTATGTGTACAAGGTATGCATCCCAAAGGCACACCTTCTTCTTCTTTTTAAAAAAGGTGAAAGTTTATTTTACTTAATAGATTAACAGCCTGCCTTTTTCCTCCTGCAAGGAGCCCAAGACACTTTATTTAATCCTCCTGCTCCTCCTCTCCATTTTACCCTCACAACAACAACCCTGTCAGGCAGGTTAGTCTGAGAGGCTGTAACTGGCCCAAAGTCACCCAGTTGGCTCCATGACTAAGTGGGGACTAGCACCCAGGTCTTCTGAGGCTCAGTCCAAGACTCTACCAGCATGTCACACTGGCCTTCATATTCTTACAGCGTTGCTATAGTTATTATGAGATATTAAACACCTCGCAAAAGTTATCTTAAAACTCAGGGGGAAGATTTAATGATATGTAATAACAGAGCTTAAAACAATGTAGAGAACCTAAACACCCTCCCTCTCTTCAGTGAAATATGTTTGTGCGTGCGTGTGTGCTCACACAGACTGTGCAATGGTTCCCCAGCACAAGTAAAATTTTGTATAATAGTGTTCATGAACTAAATACGAGAAAGCACAAAATGGTGTTCCTATAGCAGTTAAGTAACAAATATATGACACACTAGTCTGCCACGTAAGCCCATGTTATGACTTGGAGGCAATGTGCTAACAAAGTGATGTTACATTTGTCAATAGATGAGTAAACTCCCAGTGGAGGAGACAACACATATTAAAGCCAAAGTGCATATGCAAAAAGGCCACACCCATTAGGAAACGCCTCTTGTCAGTTCTGGCACGAAAATAAAAGTAGCTACAAAGGCTTAACAGCTTTGTGTAGAAAAGCTCACATGGTAAGGAGAGGGTTTTGCTTGCAGAGCCTCCCTGTGGGAAGTTTTAAGCTGGTCACTCAACTGGGCATTGGTTGGGGGTGATGGGAGTTGTTAGTGCATCGTATCTAGAGAGTTCCCGGTTGGGGAAGGCTAGCCGAGCTTTTCCTTCATCTGAGACATCTGAGCTTTTAGGATCCTGTCTTCTGCCTGTGCAGGCTTTTTGACCTATGGTGGTTCTCTTGTGCAGAGGAAGATGAGTAACCAGTGGGGTAAAGTGGGATTCAGGGTTTATCTAAGTTCTGGTCCATCCTCAGCCATGAAGCTCACTGGGCAACTCTGGGCCAGTCACCCCCTCGCAGCCAAACCTACATCACAGGGCTGTTGTGAGGATAAAATTGAGAGGAGTGGGAGGAAAATGTAAGCTGCCATGGGTTCCTTGCAATAGGGAAAAAGGCAGGGCAGAAAATATAATAAAATAAATAATGTGGTCAGCCCAAGAGAAAAGGAAACCACTTGATTTTACTGCTTCTTACACATTCAGCTTAGTGCTATGTAGTCAAACTATAATAAGGAGAAATGGCTGTAGTGACGTGCCAGGAAAGGAAATCGTGTTAATGAATGCAAGTCATCTATGAGGAAGAGACAGGAAGAAACGGTGTCCTGTTCCCCCTGCCCCCCTCCCTCCCATTCCTCGAAGTACTTCTGTATCTCTGCAGGACCAAGGGAACTGGGGAGGAAGTGAGACCATCCAAGACCAGATATAGGTAAGAAGCGAAACAAGAGGAAGCAAACTGGAGGGAGCTGTGTGAGAAAGACTGCCAAAGGGTGGGAGAGGAGAGACAGAGCCCCCTGAAGGGCTTGTAAACACACACACACACACCTGCCCCAAGAAGCAGGTGATAAGGAAGAATTGCGCACATGGCCCCAGGGAGAAAGCAGAGGCTGCAGGAAACCTGGAAGCGACTGACTGACGCAGGGTTGTTGTCATGCAGCAGCCTGGAAAAAGGAGATAGGGAAGAATCTGCCAGGTTACCTGTAGGAAGCAAAGCAGCAGGGACTGTTATGTGTGGTGGATGCAATGGGGGTGGGGATGGTATTTCATGTCTCTGTGTGACGCCTTGATAGGAGAGTGGCCAAAAGATTGGTCTTGGTTTCCCCCTCTCCCTCATCGAACACTTTTGTGATCTCACCACAGCTGGAAAGAGGTCAAAGCAGCCACCCTGGATGCAAAGGCCCTCTCGCGATCTGTCCCCAGGGACCACGGCTGGCCTCTCACAGCTCAGCATCAGGCACGTTTCAAGAAAAGCAGCATGGGAGGCCTGCTAGTTACAGCATGGCTGAGGAAGGAGGCTTGGGCCAAGGAGTCCTAGACCGTATTCCTGGGATTGGCATGCTGCCTCGGGGAAGAACTGAGAAGGATGGGCCTGGGAACAGGAACCAGTGCAGTCTCTGTTGGGGACTAGGCCCGCTTCTCTCAAAACACAGCATACCTAGGTAGAAAGCTCCGAGTCTGAGGTGAGGCTGAAGAAGAAGAAGAAGAGGGGTGCCAATTTTAACCAGCAAGATTAGCCAATCAGCTAGTGAGAAACAGACTCCTCTGGTTCTGGGCAGCCATGGGTAGTGGTGGGGGGTGGGTGGGGGGAGTCCCTAGAACAGGGAAGGCTGGGAGGTATTAATTCCTCAACCCAGTAGTTTGTCCTCAAGCAAAACAAGCAGACCAATTAAGTAATGTTGGGCATTCCCTCCATTGACCCATGAACAGCACGAACTTCCCTGAGGCAGGAGCCAGGTCCTTTTGGAAGAAAAGGGAGGAGCAGGACTCAGCTGGAATTCACTCCCAACATAGGCAAGAGCTAACTTCACCAGCCAGAGGGATCACTACTTTGGAAGATGCTACTTGTTGACAGCTGTTATTATGCACTCCAGTGCACCAGCAGAGGTGAGAGGCCCAATCAGATGAGCAGCGAGCAGAGAGGAGGCACGCTCGCTTTCAGAGAGGGCCTCTTGAAGGGATAGGGCACAAGTGGATTCATAAGGAGAGTTTCAGAAGGTAATTACCAGATTAGGTTCAAGAAACTGCTCTGTGCATGCTCAGAGATTCAGGCCTTGTGACTTGTACTAGGGGCAATAAAGAACATTGTAAGAAAAACGGACTGTGGCTGGTGCTCGGAGGAGGAGGAGGAGGAGGAGCCTTGCCTCATGACACTCATGGCCACTGGCCATACTGAATGGAACTGACTGGCTGGGAAAGGCTGCCTTTGATGCCCACAGAAGGTTCTGAGTAGGGCAGCAGCCATCATGGATACAAAAGAGAAGCCAGAACTCAGCATGTGCCATAATTTGGGCACCTGCTACTCTTACCCTTGGTGTCGGCTGAGGACGGAATGTGAGTTCTGCCATCTCCAAATCAGGGCGACATCTAAGAGATTCCCCTCTGGCTTCTAAGCATGTTGTCTGTTCCTGCTCCTCACTTGCAGTGCAAGATGCCCAGTGGGAGAGTCTGTCTTTTCTGATTTTCTTAAATCGCAGGACCTCTCCCCCTCTCTCCAGCTCTCATGGAACTACTTTATTCTCATTTGAGTTTGCATTACTGCGGTATCTTGGCTCACAAACACCTCAGTTCACACCCAAATTGGATCACTAACAATAATTTCATAAAAATTTTGAACTGCAACCGCGCCTGTCTCTCCCCCCAGCAATTGCGGTCATACTTGTGCGGGGAAGACGGGTGTGATTGCAGTTGTGCTGGGAGCAGCGGGGGAGATGGTCGCGCTTGAAACTGAGCAGCAGGGGCTGTTTGAAGGTTAAACAGTTCTCCAGTAACCGATGATCTGTTGGCAGGTTATGGTGTAGCAGTTAGCATCTTGGGCAGGAATTTAGGAAATTCAGGTCCTACTCCCCACTCGGACATGAGTGATGTTGGGCCCATCACAGACTTTCAGGCTAACCTATTTCAGAGTGAGGGTGAAATGGAGAAGGATCGTGTACACCATGGGTCCTCAAACTACGGCCTGCGGGCTGGATCCATGCCCATTTATCCAGCCTGCCCTAGCTCGCCATGCACACGTGCTTGCTCACAAGGAGATCATTTTGGACTTGCTTGGAGAAAAGGACCTCTGCACACACATGCCCCTGCCTTGCTGCACGCCCCCACCCCTGGTTAGCATCCCCCGCCCGCACTGCCTTGGCGGTCCGCACCCATCACTGGCCCCCTATTCAAAAAGTTTGAGGACCCCTGATGTACACCAACCAACTGGGGCTCTTTGAAAGGTGGGATTTACATGCGCCAGATAAATAGCTAGTACATAAATTGTAGCCAAGTAACCTGTGTGCCCACCCGGTATCTGTCCAGGTGGGCACACAGGACAGATGTGTGCCTGTTCTGCTAGCCAGGTGTTAACATCAAGGCTCATCCCTCCCTTCTGCTGGTTCTTTACACCAGACTTGGAGGGCGCAGGCCGTCAAATAGAGAACCCCTACAAAAAGAGGGCTACCCTTTGTGATCCAAGCACCAAGCATGAGCCACCCCATTTATGAGAGCCTTCCATTTTCTCAGTGTGCTCTGCTTTCCCCTTATGATATACAGCTGCTGCTCTGATTCCCTCCAAGTACAAGAGGCCTCTGTACGCTGCCTTGGGTTCCTTGCAAAACAGAAAAGGTAGTATAGAAACACCATGTAATATTATAAATAAATGAATATTATTAACTACAGTCCTTGCATGTTATGCAAAATTACTTTCAGATTACTGTTATATTCTAAACACCATCCAACTGTGCATATTCAACTTGGTGGCAGAGCTCTACTTTCAAACATTCACTCTAAAGATGGGGGGCGAGAGGCATCCAAGCACCCTCATTATTAACATGGGTCTCTTTCCTTCACTTTAGATCTGCTTCAGCCTCCGGTTATCCTCTGAATCAGTGGACCCAAACCAAAGACTAAAGACAGTACAGAGACAGCTTCTCAAAACTGTTCCCTAAGAGAAACTGATGCTGGGTTTCTTTGCAAGCCTATCCCATCCTCTGCACAAGATGGGAGAAGGAAAGCATCTCCTCCTTGAGCTGTTCCCTTCTGCTCCTGGTAGAGACAGCTGCCTCTGGAGCCATTTCCTTTGCTACTGCCTCCTGGGGGACAGAGCCGCAGTTCCAGAAAGCTTAGCAAGTTTCGTTGGGAGAGCGGTTACCTTTTTATGGACAGAGGCTCTGTGCTGGGGTGCAGAACCTCCCTGAGGCAAGGGACAAACCAGAGAAGATTTTGGGGCAAGGGGGTGCATGCTCATGGTGAGCAGGGGCAAAAGCTAAAATGGGTGAAGCTACAAGACCAGCATGCTGTGGGTTGAAGTCCTTCCTATCAATAACTTAGGAAAAAGATGCAACCCTTTCTGAATGAGGGTAAAAGTGCACAAAAGCCAGGAAAGGACCAAAGGATCTGTGATCAGGCAAAAGGAGGGTGGTGCCTGGGGAAGCAGCTTAGGGCCACCTAGGAAGCCCCGGAGGGCGGGATTGGGACCCTGAACCTCTGCGTTCCTGCTCTATGCCATTGGGAGATGCAACTGCTGAGCAGAAATGTGGGAGTAAATTTTCTCCCTTCCCTACTGTTCGTTCCAGGCGGGGTGAGGAGGGATTTTTTTTTTTTTTTTTTTTTTTTGCAGTTGTAAAAGCCTTTGAGCTTGTATCTATAGAAAAAACAGGAGGGAAAAGACCTATTCTGGTTGGTGCTTCAGTGGGAGATCACCAGGGGAACCCCTGTGTGCTGTCTTGCGCTTATGGTGGAAGGAAGGAGGATAATGAAAAAGAACTGATTGGTTTGCCCAAGATCTTTCGTGCAAGAGATTAATTCTGCACTCCTGGTTCTTTACCCTCAGTTGTCCATGAACCCTTTAGATGAGATCACACCTTCAGTTTCACTTCTAATCCAGTTTCACTTCTGTTTCTTAACAGTACTTTCCTGGAGATTTTTTTACAGCAGGAAAAACGAAGTATTGATACTGAAAGCAAAAAAGGTCTTTTCCTACTTATGTAATTGAGTTATTCTGCTATAGCATAGCCATGTAGCAGAAAAATTGGAAAGGCTCATTGTAGAGAACTCCGATTTCAATTCTGCCAAGAAACCAAAAGCAGGTAAGGCAGATTAACAGTGTTGTATCAAAAAGCACCCTTGTCTCCTTTGTGTTCTACCCACCAGTTCCCTTCAAGTAACTCTTTTCTGCCCTCTTCTTTCATGTCACCCTTATATTATTCTACCAGCATGATTCATACCCCCTACAGTTCTCCATCCATCCATCCATCCATCCATCCATCCATCCATCCATCCATCCATCCGTGCGTCTCAGAAATGTACTCTTTGAAGTATGTTGCTCTTCTTGCAATGTTCTGAAGTGCAGACCCTCAGAGATGCCGGTGCTGGCACCAATGACCCTCCTTAGTAGGTTTCAGCGGGAGGCAGAGGAGAAAAGTTCAGTGGCCACAGCAACAGCCATGTCAAATGAAGTTCTCTTTGCAGGGCAGCTGGAGAAAGCAGTACTGGGCCAGATGGGCTGAAAGAAAAGGGTACACGTGTGAGAACCTCCAGCACGGAGGATTCAGAGTTTCTCTGCTGCAGGCCCTTTCCTGGCACCTCAGTTGGAGGAAGTGCCTTGAACCCAAACAAGAAAAACATACCAATTTGGGATGCAACAAACTTTGATGGATGAGGTCATGCTTCCTCCCATGCAGGCCTCTAGTCCCAAAAAGCTTAGATGATAATTAATATATTTGTCTTCAAAATGCCACAAACCACTTTGTTGCTTCTTGTTACAGGCACCACCCCTGGGGAAAGTCTTCCAGCACTTATATGGATTCTACTGCACATACACGGATTAAATCAGTGGAAGGGAAGCTTTTTTCAGCCAGAGGACCAAATTGCCTCTGGGCAAGCAAGTGGTGGAGCTCCTTGATGCAGGCATGTAGTCCCTCACTGCCCAGACCACAAACACACACCTTTCCCTCCCCAGCAGTGCCCCCCCAAACGTCACCCCCACCCACACAGGTGCTTTGAAATGATCTCTACAGGCATCAGTGGAGAAGTCCAGCTGCACCAAGGGAGAGGGGATTTCTCAATGTGCATGTGGGAGTTTGGGGGAAGCCAGCCTTCCCTCTAGTGGGCTTTCCCCCCGTTTCACTGAAATTAGGCTGGTCCTGCCTCAACGAAATGTGTATGTGCGAGAACGGCCTGGCCTGGGGAGGGCCTGGCAGGCCGGCAGGGGAGCCCAGCACGGCAGGGTCTGGAGGTGTGTCCCAAGTGCCTCTGTCCCTGTGCTGCACATCTGTTAGCAAGTGTGATGGGGGCCTGTCCAGACATGTGTGCAGTGAGAAAATAAGGCGAATGCAGCTCCTGGAGAAAGCCTTTTATTTGTTAATACAAGAATAGAAATTCTGCAATAAATACAATCTAATAAATAACACCTGAAAATAAATAAATATTAATACGGACAAACTGCGAATAACACAACCTGACAGTGGGGAGGAGAGGTGGGGTGGACCAGGGTGTGGGGGATGTGGCCACACGTGAGGAATGCCTCCTCTTCCTCCCTGGCTGGTGACAGTGTAAACCACACAGCTGCACCGGGCCTGCCTGCCACAGCGCGGAGGGAGAGGTACGGGCAGGCAGGTGGCGACCGTGGCTGGGGCTGGCTGGCTTGCCTGAGGGCCCCACCTACCGCTGTGGGTGCAGCCGTTGGCTTGGACGCAACAGGCAGGAGTGAATGTACAGAAGGCCACTGCGGAAAGCAAGGGAGGCAGGAGCTCAGTGCTGCCTGCACTGAATCATGCCCTGTATATTCAGAGGCCCATCTGCCCTCTTTGCTCAGGACTGTCCCTCATATTTATGGCCCAACTAGATGGCCTGCCTGGGCTTCCTCTTGAACAAGCTGGCTGATTGGCCATAGCACCGCCTGATCAGTGAAGTTCCTCAATAGGAGAAAGAGAGGGAGTGGGAGAGAAAACGCAGGAACCCAGGCTCTGGGGGAGCACAATGGAAGGGAAGCAGAGTGCCAGAGGGGGTGGCTGCCAGATGTTTGCTGCCCTGCAGTCAGTGCTTTATTGATCATCACTGGGGTGGGAGGGAACAGGTTTCTCCTCTCCTTCTGGAAAATTAATGGACCCCTCTGGAAAGAATAAGGGAAATATAGGACACAAGGAGGGAGGGAGGGAGGGAGGGAGGGAGGGAGGGAGGGAGAGGGAGATGGAATAACCAGTGTGGGTTTTGCTCAGAAGCACTGCTTCGTAACAGAGAGCAGTGGAGCTGCACCAGGAAGGTGTAGGAACAGTGGGAATATTTCTGAGGTGGGCTGGGAAGGGGTTGGGGATTGGAAAGCACTGGGAAGCCCAAAGCCTCAAGAGGACAAGGATGGCATCAGTGGATGAGGCGAAGACAGGGAAAGACCAGTTTTGAGCAGGGGTCAGAAGCCCCTGGTGTCAAGGTGCAGCACAATGGCTGAAGGTGGCACCCGCTTGCGCAGCCTGTTGAAGTCCTTGGCCGAGCGCCACAGCCAGGTCTGCAGCTCTTTGAGGAGCCAAAAGTCGTCCATCTTGCGCAGGAAGTTGCCTCGAGGGGCAGGTGTCGCAGGAGGCTGTGCTGTCGGAAGTGAGTAGCCCAGGGAAGCCATGATGCCACCGATGGAGCCCAGCAGCCCTTGCAGGCTGGCACGGAAATGGGCGAGGCTGTGGCGCAATGTTGGCACAGCAGCCGGGGCTGCTCCATCCATGGTCCTCAGGTAGCTCAACAGGTGGCTGTACGCCTGGTAATTGGCTGCGAGTCGGGCGTTGTCGTTCAGGCTGTGCCATTCCTGAATGTCCACGGTGGCACTCGGCACAGCCTCCACCCCGATGATCCGGGGAGGGTCAAAGTCTGGCTCATTGAATGGTGGCCCCAAGTAGTTGAGCTGTGGGGAGAGACAAGAGGTTGTTAAACTCAGCAGTGCATTGCCACATACGGTTCCTCCCAGCCTCTCGCCAAGCTCCTCCTCCGATGCCTGCACTGCAATACGGCAGCGGGGGAACAAGCCACTGGAATGCCCCACAAGCGCACAGCACAGTGTGTACACGGAGCACCTCACCTGTTTTAGCCTTCTCAATACAGGGCATTGCAAGGGGTCTATGTGCTGAGGCACAGAGGCCATGCATGGAGGCTGGCACAGCCATGCAAGGCGCATGCAGGCACGCAAATCATCTCTGGACACAAGTATCTCCCCAGGTGCTCACAATCTGCTTTTCGCCAGGAGACATCCTTTGCACTCATACGCTGCAACTGCAGCTCCCCAATACATTCAGACAGGTGCTTATTGAAAGGTCCCCGCTTTCTCCCCTCCACACCTCCTTGAACGCAGGCACCCAAGCACAAAGCACAGCCGCCTGCCCTGCTGAGCTGCGTTCCTGGGATTCCCCACCCCCCTGCCAGCACTGGTGCCCTGCGGGACCATGGGATTGCCCAGGCAGCGGGTGCGTGGGTGGGGTGAAGCACGGAGCGGAAGGGAGGTGTGTCATCCCCTACGGGCGTGTGAACAATCTGACAAGCTCGAGAGACAAATTCATTTCCTCTGTGTCGCCCGGAGGCCCGTGGAGACGGTTCTCCCCAAACACAACAACACGCCAGCAGAAACCAACTACCAGGGCATGCTGGGACGTGGCCAACACCATGAGACCAGTAGCAGGCGGCGGGGAGGGGGGGCAGGATCACGGGTTTGCCAGAACAAGGAAGGAAAGGATGGTTAGCCCAATGCTACAGTGTTAAGCAGAATTCGTGAGAAGCCCTTATGGGGAGACAGGGCCAAAGGCAAAAGTTGCGAGCCCCCAAAACCAACATATTTTAATTTCAGGCTCTTATCGTCAGTAGTTTTAGGAAAGGCACATCTCTTAGAATTTGCAGTGGGGGACTGTACAAATGTGGGAAGCCACCCAATCAGTGATGGTTGGGGAAAGAAGCAGAGGACATCTGGGTAATTCTGGTGGGCTGAACTGCAACTGCAGATGGGGTGTATTTGCCCTACGTCTACAGTTCCAGATCTTGCAGTAGCAAGGAAAGATCAAAGCACTGTATGTCTGTATACTATGGTGATTCAATGCACTTAAGCAACTCACCTTCTCATGGTGAGTAAGAACCATGTATATGTATGTGACCCTTGTGTCCTTCAGCTGTCAAGATAGTTTACGTAATTTTTCCTGGCATTTTGAGTAGCCCTCTCTATCTACAACTTACATGGCCAGATATGGGAGCAGCTCTGCTTCAATAAAAATCCCTTGGCAGAAATTTCACAACATCCCTCACAGAGCAGCCAAGAAGGCAGCGGAATCAACTGGTTCCCATCCCTGTAAGACGGAGACCCTGTGGCTATGTGGCAGCATGCAAGCATACACAAGCGTATGTGTATCTTCCCTCCTGCTGAACACTCAGTCGCCAATCATTACGCATCACTGAAGGCTAACCTGCTTGCGGGGAAGCAGGAGGGAAGGAGACAAGCACCTGGAGATGCAGAGACTGAGGGTCTCTTTAAACAAAACGCAAAGTCTGCCTGTGTTGTTATGGTGGGGACACAAGGTACAAGTACTGGGCCTCTTACTGGCAGTAAGAGACTCTCCACAGAGCCTGCAGTCAGGGTCTGCATCAAGGAGAAGCATGGCTGGGCACCTGGCAAGGCCCACGCTCCATCAGGAGACCCCTGACAAGAGTGCCCTGAACTCTTTCCCTTCTTCTTGCTACTTGCTTGTTTACTCACTCCCCACTCTGGCCAGAGAACAGTGGTGAGGAGAAGGAGCAGTGGCAGATGCCCCTGCCGACTTGCTTACTGCCTCTGTGGAGGTGCCAAGCAAATAAGGAGTAGCGATGACAGAGAAGGAGAAGCAAACAGTTGCTGAAGGAGGGAGGCAATTAAGAATGTCTTGCCAAAGGCCTGGAACCAGCAGCACTGCCCCCATCACTAGACTATGCCGTCTTCCTGATGCTTAACAGCTGCACCTTGAGCCACCGGGGCATCCCTTTTTCACGGGTCACATTTTTCTAATATTCCCATCAGGTTTGAGCTTTCTCTCAGGCAACTTCTGACTCCTTCTAAAGAGAGGCAGTATGTTAACTTCTTATTCCAGTAGGGGAACTGACGGAATCCCACCACCACCGCCATCATACTCTGTCCCCAGAAAATGCAAAGAGATGTTCAGTACAACATTGTGAACTTTTCTATGAATGTCGAGTGTTTGGGGACAGTATAAGCTCTGGTCTTCCAGGTATTGTTTCTCACATGCTCCATTCACAGGCAATTACTATTCTCTTCCTCACTTTCCTTTGGCTTGCCATGATTCTCCTTCTTTTGATAGCAGTCCTTTATCCTTAGGCCTTCAGGCCTGAGTTCCCTAATATTCTGACAGTCAAAAGGGAATAGCATAGGTTCCTAAAGAGCAACCCTGTAAGGAGTGAGATTGCACTGAAATGCACTCAAATCTTGCACGGTGGCAAGATAATGCAGCTGTGGTGCCTCCGGATGAAGCCTTTATTGCACTTTTACATAGGCTCCAGACAGTGAGCCTGTTCAGATATCGCAGCAGGAAATATTGGGTTAATTAACCCACAATTTGCTGTAGTACATGACACCACCATTTTGAATATGCAGTCTTTGAGGTTTCCAGTCTAATTATTGATGAAACCAAATTAAATGCAGGTTAACTTTGGGTTGTTTAACACACAATTTAACCTACAATGCCTGGATTTGGATGTCACACAGTAACCTCCAATCACACCAATTAGAAGTTACATATTTAAAGAGCCAATGCAAACTGGATCAATGTCACATCCAATGTGGAACCTTCCTGTATTTTCCGACTGTGTCTGCCATCTCTTTCCTTTTCACAAATGATCAGTTAAGGTAGGGTAGCCAGGCGTCCTTTACTTTGGAGAGATGTCTACAAACAGTCCTCTTTTTGAAGGTGTACATGACTTGAAGGGCCATCTAGTTCAAGTCTAGTTTAAAGGGGAAAAGTCAGGAGGAAGGGATAAAAGAGTTGCAAATCCACAGTTAGCATATGGGCAGCTGACTGAACAGGCACCAAGGAGAGGATACCAGTTAATCTTCTCCATTATAATAAGAGATATAGTATTCATATTTAAATTGGTTATGGTTATTAACTTTTCATTCTCTCTCACACACATCTGTTCTATGCATTGAGTTTGTTTGGCAATGTGTAAGTTGCCACTCTAGTTAAGGAAGGAAAGATGGAATTGCCACACGATGTCTTCCGGCTGGAATGCTAAAGAGCTCTCTGTCTTCAAGCACATAAAGTGAGGTTACCTCCACAGACCTCACCCTGCATTGTCTTATCTGAGGGTGAAGATAGATGTGACAGAGAAAGTATCTGTTCTACCCTTAAAAATATACATTTTTTTCAGGCCATCTGTGGAAAAACTATTGTTCTGCAATTTTCTAGCAGCCTGTTGGGGATAATCAGTAATAAGCATCTATTGGCTAACTTTAATAGCCTCACTAGCATATATCTTCCACCTAAATCCTCATAACATTTTTGTAACTTAAAGGAAAATTGAAGGATGAATTGGTATGCGTTCATCCTGCACTAAGCAATGGATTGGACAAAATGTTCCCTAAGGCCCCTTCCAACTTCATAATCCTATGACTGTATGATATAAATACCAAAATACTTCTAATTAATTTTTAAAAAGTGGACAGCCAAGTAGAAGCATCAGGGTAGGGCAAGGCAGAGCTGATCCAGTGTTCAAACTGAATATGAATATATGTGTAAGACAAGCTGGAAAGAATCCACTGTTAGCATTGCCAAGAATGTTATTTCACCTGCAAAAAACTAAACTAACCAAGACATGCCATTCTGAGGAGTGCATCACAAGTAATACATTCATATTACCTTGCATAACATTATGTCCTACATGCACTCATATGGGTTAATCCCCATGGGCATGCCATAGAAACCCTAATGGAATTAGTGCAGTAAATACCTACAGTGCAGTATGAATATGCACCTGCACAACACAATGGGGACATGTGTCCAATTGGAATTATATTCTAGGAGGAGTCTCTATCATATATTTTCCCATTCTATTTGCTACAATGATCAGTAACCGGACAGTTAATATGAATTATCAAGGGTATCAATGTTTCATTTGGCACAATCCAGACAATGTCATCCCAGTTACTAATCTATTGAACTGTAGCTTTTCAACCCCTTCAGACAGGAAAAGAAGAAAAAAGGAAGAAAAAGAGGCAGTGACACAGTCCTGGCCCTGGGATCTTTCTCTCTCTCTTTCAATATACACACACACAAACACATGTGTGCGATTGCCAGTGGGGAACTGGAATAGGCTGAACATGGGCAGAGCATGGCCCACGATGGTTGGTTTCATGTTAGATGTGCATTTGGTCCCCAGCCAGTAGTTCATGATGTGAACTATTTATTACCACTGATGGCTCAGTGTCATTTGGGAATGCCGTGCAGTTCTGTAGCAAAGTTTATAATTTGTTCATACATACAGCCAACTCGCAGGTTGCTGTGTAGCAGGCCACTTCTCTGCTGTCCAAACTAAAGCAATAGACCTTGTGGTCTGCATTTTTAAAAGCGCATTTCGAGAACCAGGATATAAGCTAGCGAGAGACAATGAGGCCCCATATTTTCCAGGGCCAGAATCAAACAAATCCCTTATTTTCACATCCTTGGTGCTCAGTGCCAGGAAGCAGTGCCAAGGGGTAGGGCTCGGAATGCCAGGTAGGCCAAGGAGCAGGGATACCACGCCGGTGGAAGAGGGGCTGCCCCCAGCCCCCGCCCTCCACGCAGCCGGGCGGTTCCCTGGCGAGTTCTGACAGACGAGGCCTCACCTCACCCCAGCAGCAGAAGATGCACAACAGATTGTAAACAGGGAGACTCCACCGGTGCCTGAAGGCAGGGAGGGGGAAGTGTGTCAGATACTCTGCCAAGCAAGAGCCACTGCTGTGCTGTGTGAGAGCAGAAGTTTAGTTATTCGCCATGCATAAGGAGATTGCAGATGTTCGGTTTCCGCAGTGAAGTTTGCGTTGTCAGAGGTGTTGCAGAAGGTCTTACTGTGTCTGCCTCTAAATGCCTTCCCCAAATTCAGAGCAGAGGCAAGCTCTGTCACCTTTTGATGCCCTCATCTTCCCTTTCAGAATGCAGGATGTCTGTGCATGTGTGCCTGTGATCCATTGAGCTTTTGACCCAGAGGGAAAGCCAACCTCACCTCACTTTACAACATCAGCATCAAAGTCAGGAGAGACAGGGAGGCACCATTTACGGAGCTGTGGGAATTAAAGGCTGGGCAGGAACAGGGTGAGGAGAGGGCAGATGGGAAGTCATGGGGTGGGTGGGGAGCAAGTGGAAGGGAAAGACATTTCTACTAGGTTACTCAACGCGGTAACCCACTCTCTCAACTCAGTAACCCACTGCACTCACATAAGTGGCCGCAAGCGTGTGCAGCTGGTGTTCCAGATAGCGAGTGAGGTCGTACATCTGCTGGATGGACTGTCTGGTAGTCACTTGGTCCGTGCTGTTCAGTGCGGGCACCACAGGCAGGTTCCAGAGCGTGGCACACAGGAAGGCAAGGATCCCCCACGAATCTCCTGCAGGGAGCACACTTGTAAGGAGCTGTGGGCGAAGGGAGCATTGTGACAGGGGGAGCAAAGCCTGCATTGCCCATCCCCCCCCCGCCCCA
Organism: Varanus komodoensis; assembly: GCF_004798865.1. Taxonomy (NCBI): domain Eukaryota; kingdom Metazoa; phylum Chordata; class Lepidosauria; order Squamata; family Varanidae; genus Varanus; species Varanus komodoensis. Next base: position 434,862 of record NW_025335798.1, read on the forward strand.
TCCCACCATTCCCGGGAGAAGTTGCAGGAACCAGATGCATCTGCATGTATGCTTATATCCCCCACACCGATGATAATCTTGATCCTGGGACTATGCAGTTTAGATTTTCAGGAAGAGAATGTGTGACTTAAGTGGCAATGGTCTGGGGTGGTCTTCTGATACTTGGTCCTCCCTCAGTTAACCCCTCAGGTGAAGGGAAGGGTACAGCTGCAAAAACGCATTACCAAACAGCCTTTCTATCCCATCTGCCACCACCACTTGCCCCACCAGGGCAGCACAGCTTTGTTCTCTTCAGGCAAGCAGAAGTATTTCACTGCCCTCTGACCACTGTCACCCCATCAGAAAGTTTTCTCTTATCCAATGGTCCCCACTGTCTGCTTGCAATTAGAAACAACCAGGACCAATGGAGACTTCCCGCCCAATATAAACATCCATTTCAGGATGTGTGCATGTTTTCGTTAGGAGCTCAGCAGAGGCGAAAGGGTTAAGTGTCCCCTCCTCTCTCACAGCCCTGAACCGCTCCCTCGTGCAGCTGCTTTTGACATTGTAAAAAAACATACCTGTTAATTGTATTCACACAATATCGTATCTAGTTTAGTCCCAACAGAAAGTGCAACAGAACAGTTTAGTGCAACAGAAAGTGGAAACGGAGACCATCAGCCAGGTTGATCTCAGGAATAATGGCTTTGACATCATGACGTCTTTTCCTCAGTTTCTCCTTCCCCTACGATCTGCCATACTACCGGTAGATTGTATTAAGTTCCTGGGAGGAAAGTGTGTGTGTGTGTATGGGGAGTGGGGTGGCGGCATTTCTCTAAGGATTCCAACCAAATTCACAGAGGTTTGGACATGGCAGTCCATTGGGAGTTTGTTCACATGATATAGCAGCTCATTTTGGGTTAATTTGCCTTTGAAGAGCTGCAGCACATCTGTCCACCATGAGGAATATTAAACCACCAACCAAAGGTTGCTGTGGCTTGTCATGTGTGAGGCAAGCCTGGGAGGGTTATCCTAGGTTAAACTAGCCTTTTATAACCCACGGTCTGTTCTAGGGTCACACAAGGATTGCTTATCCCTAGAATGTCCCTCCCCAGCTGGTTCACACAGCATGAAAAGCCATAGCAAACTCCCAGTTAGGGTTGCATAGTCATAATAATGGACAGCACATAATGTACCTCTTTGAGAGAAAATTAATCCACATTGGCCTGCCAGAATTCAGAACTAGAGGTTTTTTTCTTCTTTTAGTCAAAGCTAAGTTTTAAGTAGTTTAGCATTTTACATCAGCCTTCCCCCAAATGGGGTCCTGCAAATGTGCTGGATTCCACCTCCCATCCTCTAGTCAGTTCAAACATTTGTTACATGTGGATGGAATGGGTTGGTAAGAGAGTTGGATTAATGGTTTGGGCTCATTGCTGTACACTTCATTTCTGACTATCTGTTCAATAGATATGTTAGCTATCTGCATATTATTTCACAAAGGAGAAACTTGGCATTTATTTCTTGTGTACCTAAAGCCGGAGCTTTTCTGGGAAGTTTTATGGTGATATAGCTTTATCACTCTGACAGAGGAACTGGCTTTCATAAGCTTATTAATGTGTCTTGAAATTTCTAATTATGAATATGTTAGTATTTCAAGAGTGAGATTATAATAGAATTATAATAGAAAAGGAGTAGATAGCCATGAATTCATAAGTACACAGCTACATGCATTCTGGGTTGCTAGAAGTGGCATGTGTGGAAAGGATGTTCATTGCCTACACACATCCACATTTCTTTGGTGGGCATGCCACAAATGTGGCTTCATTTGGCTTGCTGAACTGTATATTTTTGCTTCTGTCTGATGCTGAAGCATCTCTGTGCATCCTCTCATTCTAGGACAAGACTAGGAAGGTGGTCATGCCTGCATAGTCACCACGGAAGCCTACCCCGTTATTCATGCCAGTGCCTCCCACTTTGATGATTCACCCATGAAACAGGCAGCCCGGCCCTGGCCGCTCGCGCTTCATTAAAGACTTTCCCGCGGCATTTTCCTCTTTGCACCACGCCCAGGCCCAGCCTAGCCTGGATGAGTCTATCCTGCCTCAGTGCTTCCGCCGTTCTCCCCATCGGGGACAGGGCCCACCCATTCCCTCTCCTACACATTTTACACAATCCCATGTTTTTCTTTTGGACAGATTCCTTTCCAGATTTTAAGTGGGGGCAGAGAAATCAACAACAGGGGCCTAAACGGGATGTGTATTTAACCACCCCAGTGGGCGCTTTTGCTTCCTGAGGGGTGTCTGGGAGGAGGAGGAAAGCCCATGTCTTCACCCTAGTCATGGCCATTATTTTCAGGAGGAGTGAGGGAGGACTGCTGTGTGAGAAAAACCTTTCACCGACTCTTACAGTACTCGGAGGGAAGGCCTTGCCCCGTTGAGCTACAATGCAACCACCTATTCTATAGTACAACGATAGTACCCAACTAATTTCCGGTCCTCCTGTACTGGGGCCTAATCACAGGTCCAGCCCAAAATGTTTTTCTGCCTGTGGCTAAGGCCTAATGCCCCCTCCATACCACATACGGCAGTCAACTGGCAACTGACTCAGAGTTCAAGGCCAGCGATGGGACACCGTCTTCCGCTGCATTCAGGGATGATGCTTTAAGGAATTAGCTGAGAGCATGGGCCACGCATCATAAACCACTGTGACCTACAGGCCACATGTTGCTGCCATTCCCCATCTCTCAGTATCCACTGCTTGACATGGCTGCCTCATTCTGCCCAATGGTAAAGTTGGCCCTGTCTAGTAACATTTCTGCATCGTATTTGCAAGGTGAGTATTGGAACAAAATAGGGGTATAACAACATGATGCCTGCCTTTTTATTTTTCATATATAGTTGCATTGTTAGGCTACTCTAGACGGTGTACAGTATGTATGAGCAGTGGTTCCTATGGAGAGCCCCAGTGTTTGTTTTCTCTGGGACCAAAATAGTGATTAATCTGGCCCCATTAAACCCAAAAGAATAGTTTATAACGATCCTATCAGAGGCTCTGCATAAATCAAGGCAGGAGAACCACCAGATTAATCAGAGAAATAGATTAAATAGAGAGCTAAGCAACCTTCTTTCAATGAACAATTCAAACTATTGGAATTGTTCATTTTTCAATGAATTACCCATTCATTGTTTCAACAAACTATTCAACTATCAGAACCGAGTGCAGACTGTGCCTAAGTCACATATCCTCACTATGAAGGATGTATGCTTACTTCTACCCTAAACTAAATAGTCTTGTTTAGTTCTAAGCAGTGCTTTTTTTGTAAGAAAAATGGTGCTGGAACTCATGAAATTATTTACCTTTCACATGTAGTCAATCACTGTACATACACCCTCACACATCAGTTGTGTAACGAAACATAACAGTCGCTGCCGCAGTAAGCACTCAGCGTGCAACCACACGACCAATCACAAGCTGAACAGCACCACAAGATGAGCAGCGCCATCACAACCAGCGTGGATGAAGTACGCATGCATTGGATTCGACACACAAGCAGCCCGCGTGCACCGTTTTAATGATTTTGCTGCTGACCTGCTATACTCAACAGGGCGATTCAAACCCACGTGGACCAAACATCAAATTTTCAAAAGTTACTTTTAAAACTTGGAAAATCTGTCAAAAAACGGTGCCAGAACTCTGTTCTGGTGTGTTCTATGACAAAAAAAAGCACTGGTTCTAAGACTTTAATAATTCTGCTTTGTATCTCTGCTAAATTATATAACCATCCGAACAATTCTTCTGTCAGATGTTTTATGTATTGCAGTTGTCCTTAAAATATATTTCTGGATGGGAAAAGACTGGACCATGATCATACCAAATCATCAGAAAATCATTTGGTCTTTTTCAGTCTGCCTGAAAACTTTGCATTGAGCAAGAACATGGAAATAACTGGGCATTTCAGTTGCAATCTAATGGGAAAAAAGTGACATCCGTACAACTGCTGAATGGTCCTAAATGTTTCTTAGAAATGGAAAAGATGACCAATTGCGTAGAAAGCTCCAATGAACAAACACCTCCTACTTAAGAGTTATGGTGGGGATGTCTGCAGTCTGGTGAGTATCTTGGCTTTTTCCACTAAGCCAGAAAGATGTGAAATCCTTTTTGACTATCTGAACTGAAAAATACATCCAGTTTGTTCTGTGCCTTGTTTATATATTACAAGAGTGAGTTGGATGTGTTTCTCAGTGTTCTGATCTAGCAGACTGAAACTGCTAATAAATAGGTTATTTGTTTAAAATCCTCCTTCGTTTGTTTCCTCTGGCAGACCACCAAGTTATTTTTTTAAGCTTCCCTTGTGTAATCTAAACACAGAAGTGCATCATCTTAAATTCTCACTGTGAGACTTGTCATAGCATTTTGGATCGTTCTTTCAGCTTTTCTAATGCACATCTCTAGTTTCTCCCAGTTTCTGCTTTGAAAGGGGGAATTTCCACATGTCAAGGCACTCTAGGAATGGACCCTGCTAGCAAAGAGAAAGTTGTGCTTGCTGCTTGGTATCTTCTTATGCCCACAGACAGAAATCACATGAACCTTAGAATACACGGCATGTTACCTGAAGGCCCCCATGAAATGGAGGTACCCTGACTTCTAAAAACATTTAGGTCCACTGCTTCCTGTCCGCTAAAGTCACTTCCAGAGCTAAGAACAGGCAAGTGTCAGCCACACTGAATCAGAGCCCTTGGAACTTGCAAGCCATATGGAGTCTAGGCCACACTCCATGTTGTTTGCTGCTAGTCCACACCAGACCAGAAATTATCAGGACCAGGGTGGGTGACAGAACCCACATACAGCACAAAATTTCCACACTAGTGGCTACATCTGCACTGAGATAGGGTTTCCCCACTTCTGGTTTAGTGTGGTTACAGCAGTAAATCAACTGTGCTTAAAGATGGCATCTAGGCACAGCCTCAGAATGTGACCTGGCATCTTCACTTAGAAAAACCACAATTTTTCATCAGATCTCCTTGTTCAAATGGATCCATTACAATGACTGATTACCATATATAACTGGTGCTTGTTGTTCATCACTACTTTTATTTGCTTATGCAAAGATCCCCCACCTCTATTTCTGATGTTATTTTCCATACCATTTGAACTAGCATAACGGCTGGTGATCGCCTTTAAATCACAGAATATTCAGGACCCATATGGGCTCCCCATGGCACAGAGCCAAGATTACTGACCTCATTACTAGTGTGGGTATGAAATTGCAACAAGCATGAGATATTCTGTATGTTCTAATGTATGAACTGAATATAGACCACTGTGAAATGGCATTTCTGCAATGCAAGGTCACATTCTGAAGCTTTTCGCATACACCATCAGATTCCAGCTCCAAATTCCTAAAAATATAATGGAGAAGCTATTTTTCCCCCAAAACAGAATTCATTAGCAAATTGACACTGTATCTCATTCTTTAAATAAAGATCATGGGTGGCTCTCTCACTACAAAAAGGAATTGTGTCCCCATTTGCAGTTATAGCAATAATCAAGTATAGAGCTCAACAGTGGAAGGAGGGGCCATTGCTCCGCATGCAGGGGCTTCTCCAGGTCAGGTTCGGAAATACTCCTGCTGGAAATGCTGGAGAGCTGCTGCCCACATGGGCCCTGACTCGGTCTAATGTAGCTTTCTGGAAGGCCCCAGGCTTAGATTTAGCTCCCTGAGTACCACCCGCTTCCTCTCTCTCTCTCTCTCTCTCTCACACACACCACCGACACAGTGGGAGTGGTGGCTGTGGAAGCAAGAGCTTCTTCGGCAGTCCACTGCAAGGTGGTTTGGTGCACTCCATCCTTTCCACAAAGTGATCTCCATAGCTAAACACATACCCTCAAGTTCCCACAAAACCTCTGGCAATTTCAGTTAAAGCCCTCTCACAACAAGACCCGTCCCTGAGACTCCAGATTCTGCCAGTCAGAATAGACAATACCGAGGTGAGTGAGGCAACGGCTTAGCCTGATATTTGGCCCACTGTGTTCTTAAGGGATTAGTCCCCCAGCCCCTTTAGTGCTCCACCAAAATAGGGCCTATGTTTAAATTGTGCATTATGACGCTCTCATTACACGTCTCAGTCAACAATAAATGTTCTTTGAATTTTGGTTTGGATTTTTATTCTGTTGTATCTTAACTCAGGTTTATATCTTCCTATCACATTCTTAGTCCACTTCACAGATCTGTTGAAGGACACACTTACCTATCAAAACTCTTGACACAATGAATGAAGTCTATTTTACTATCCATGGACCTCTCTGTATTTTTCAAAACGTCGGCGTTAGGAGGACATTTTAATTCACAGATACTTGATTTTGTTCACATTTGACCAAAAAGAAGATACAAATCAAATACTCTGTAAGGTTAATCCATGGTAAGGGTCAAGGTCTTATTAGATGTGTGAAGAGATAGCAAATTGGTTTTAAACGAGAATCTGACCAGAAAAGAGCAGCTCACTACTCTCAATGTATTTAAATCGGTCTCAGAGAAAGAAAGAAAAATGCATTTACTCCATAAAAGCAGATCCAAGATTTTACAGAGTGCCTTAAGATCCACAAGGGAAGGACACAGGGAAGCAAATAGCCTGTGAAAAACAGGAGGCTTGTTCCTCCAGTCCTCAGCACCAATCCTGCAGTGCCAGAACTTACAGAAAACATACTATGCGTAAAGACACACCATTTTTTTTAAAGCAGTGAGCTACTACGGCTGTGTCTTCATAGCATTAAGTTCTAAATGTTTTCTTTCTTCTTGAATGACAGCTTTGGAAGAGATGTGGCTGTGCTTGGAGCTGATTGGCTGGCGCACATGATGTCACCACAAATCTTGCCTGCTGCCCATGCCTGGAGCTGTTTTGCACTTTTTAAAATCTTCCTTTTAAAGTAACGATTGGCAATGATCAATGAATGAGCATTCATGTAGTGCTTTAGAAAATACTTAAATGGCAGACACCATGCCTGAAGCTGAGAGATGCAGTATAAATTATCTTGTAATATTACATCCATCTCTATAATCTCATGGCCTAATCAAAGCACAAGAAAAAGGGTCAAAGAATGGGATGTCTTTTACAGGCTGTTCCGAGTTTAGGAACCATAGCTTTGGAACGATGGCCATCCATACAACATAACCAAACAGCCTGGATGTTCAGATGGAAACAGGCTAGCAGCCATTTAAATCATAGAGTTTTTCTTCTCCTAGAGGCTCTAGAAACACAGTCTATCTCTACATGCACCTAACAAATCTACACAGACCCACATACAGATTATTCAAGAACAAGGGACAAAAAATATAAATAGAGTTAGACATACTGAGGCCCTAATTTATGTATTTGTTATTAATTTTTGTAACTTAAAAAACTCCACAGATATTTTCCCCTGGTTATATTTAGTAATTGTACTATTTCTGCTATGCAATGTAAGGGCATTGTACCACAAATATTCCTGGAATATAACTTTTTGCTATATTATAACTGATAGGTTCCTCATCATTACCTGGTAAGGAAAGTATAACATTGTTACATTTATATCTTTTCATGGTTCAGTTAAACAATGCACATGTGTACATTCCAGGATATCTCACTGATATTTATTAGCATATTTATAATAATATGCATTGTATGAACTTTCTCCTTTTCTAATACTTTGCTTTGCCTTCCACTTTTTTCCTTTTTATCACATCCCTTTGCTAGTATTTAACATGCAAATGACTGTTGCTATTCCATATATATAGAAATGGCTAAATACACAGATGCAAATCACATTTTAAAATGCATTTGTTTCCTTTCTTCTTTGCAAATTTAGGAAAATGCCCCTTTGGATGATGAAGTACGTGTCCTAGTGATATGTACTAACCTCTTTTTGCATGACAGTCACTATAAGTTTGGAACACTTGCACCTAGGCAACCATCAATATTTAGTTCCATGATCATCTTCATCTTTAGCCATGCAAATAAGATCTAATATAGATTTCAGCGCAGAGGAAAATTTAATATGAGTCTTAAGCACGCTAAACTTTTTTCCCTTTCCCAAGCTCTAACAAGCCAGGAAGTAGAGAGGTCAGACTCCATGCTGATGTTGTCATACATTTGGCAAACTTATGTGGTATGCTACACTGCTACCTGTATTCATTAGTTAGTCCAGCTCTATTCTAGATAAACAGATTCCAAAAATGGGGGAAAGAAAGACAGAATACGCACAGCCCACATGTGGCATTGTAGCAAAAAGACGGGCTAATAGAAAGCAGTTGGAATGAGATGAAATCAGTACATGAATGCCAAACCCCTAGACTGAGTTAAATCTGCTTCGTCTTTTCCCCTTCCTTCACCACGGTTTCCCTTTGTGTCTTCTTGGATTTCAGAATGCATCTTGACGGTGGAGGTGGGAATGATTAGCGATAAAGGGTAGTAGGTCTCAGTTCAGAATACCACATAACTGTGTGCCAGATGTAAGACAACATCAGTGTGAACCTCAACCGCAGATTTCCTGTCTTGTTCTACATCGACAAAGGACAGATGCAGAAGACAGAAATCATAATTCATACTCTGTGTATTTTGCAGGATGGACATGCATTTGTCCTCCCATCCCACCCCAGGGCATTTTCAGGTTGCTGACAAAGGATACTGCATGTGGCTTTTCAAAAGCATCACATCCTTTTGCAAATGAGTGATAGAGGGGAAAGCGTTTCATGAAATATGCTGACACTCGGTGGAGGAAAGCCATTGCCGAAAAATACCACTGTGTCAGTGCCAACACAGAAAAGGTGTGCTTCTCTTAGCAAGCTAGAGTTCGAATGACCATGCAGTTGGGGCTTGCTGGTGTTTATGCAGCCGCCTCCATGCAGCTTTCAGTGGGATGTGTCAGGGAAGTCCATGCAAATCCCCAGAGGACTTGATAGCACAAAGAAAAATTGAACTGACTCTGCAACCACTTTTAATCAAAGTAATATCCACAGAACTGTATAACTCGTATGTCACAGGTGCTGTTGGAAACAGTTCATTATAGCATTCCGAGAAACATAATCTAATATGCCATTTGAAAGTTGAATAGGACTTTGTAATGCGGATTTTACTGATATTAGCTATCTAAAGCAAAAACAGGTATTTTAATAACACATTAATAAATTATTAAATCACCACCAGCACAAGAAGAAGTTAGTAATGTTTACTACCAAAACATTGCCAGACAGCTTTTACCTTAAGGAAGATTAAAGGGTGTTTGGAAGCCTTCTAGCTATTTATGGGATTAGTCCATTAGTTTTACATATCGTATTTGTAGCCTATGCGTCTTCCAAAGAATAATCCATTATTACAGCACTGAGAAGGACTTTGCACTGTATTATCTGCTTTGTTACATATTGCTTCTCCCTGATCTAGGAATGCAAGTGACATTTGTGAGTTTAGGAAAACTTGCAGCCAAAGTTCACCAGCACAGAGAATTCTTTCCATGCCTCTACTCCTGGGCATCCATGCAACCCAGAGACAATGGGCTGCATACAGCTTGCAAGATATGTGAATGTCAGTAAGGATTAAAATCACAGGATTAAGAATTAAGGAAGCCTAACTCCCCTGAAGAGCCAATAGAATATTTTCCTAAATTGCAATCTTTATCCATATGTAGGCAGCAGAAAAGGTCCTACAACTCCCAACATTCCAAAGCAAGCATGGCTGGCTTGGGCATGCTGGGAGTTTTAGGACTTTTTTCTATCTAACCATGCATAAGACTGCACTCTTACTACCTGTAAATTGCTAGATGTGTATATTTTGCTTTTTAAAAAGGTGACTTATGTATGCATGCATTTTAGTATAAATCACTTAGAGCAGGAGTGGCAACACATCAGCTCATGGGCAGTAGATGGCCTTCATTGGTCCTGCTGCTGCACTACTAAATTTTTTAAAATAAAAAAATGGCTGGCTTTTTTGGTGCTTTGGCCCTGTCCTTGCACCGAGCACCTTTGGTGTTTGCCTTTGGCCTCACCTGTGCTTGGAATGTGGCCCCAGAGAGCTTCTTCAACATTTGAATTTGGCCCTTGGGTAGAAAGATGTTTAAGGTCCCTGCTCTAAGTGAGAGCAGCACTGCATCCAGTTGGGTAATTTAAAAAAGGGTCTTGCTTCAGGTGTGGGTTGGCTGATCCACTTTTAAGGACAACAGAACCTGCTCCTGCTGCCAGTGGCTTGCAACTCCTAGAGCTAAACATGGGATCAGTCTCAGAGCTCAGCTACAGGCAACAGCACCTGGGGTGGGGATAGGCAAGGAGTGGAGAGACGCTCTCTTTTGCTGTTAAAAATAAGCAGCCACACACTTCTCTTTCTGTGGGGCATGTCTGTGTTTAAACAGATGGCTCTCAGAAATTCGTACAAGAAGAGGGAAGGGGGCACAAGCCATGGGTATTTGGAATTTCTCAAGGGTGGTGTGCATAGGGAGAGAAACACAATGGGTCCAACAGCCTTCATGTTCTGCAGCACACCAATTATGCTGATGAAAGGAAGACAATTTTGGGTAACCAGGAGTGAATTTTTCTGTGGAAGAAGGACTGTTATCATCATTCAGTTCTGATATTCAGGGAAATAAAATTAAATTCCTGGGCTCAGAATTCTTTAATTCTAAGTATGCCATTTGCTTCAGACTTGGGCCAGTGGATTTCAGGATTCTAGTGAAAATGTGTAAGATCTGACAAGCTCACCCCAGCTACAGAATGGGACACAGCTCCTAAGTAGAGATTTTTTGTTTTTTATGTTCCTTATTGTGAATTAAATTATTTGAAAAAGATCTGTCTTTATATGGTCCCCATTTTAAGTTTCTCAGAATCTGTACAAAAAGAGGAATATGATATTCAGAAAACTGAACAAATTTTCAATAATAAAAGAATGTAAATGGTTCAAAGAATCAAGGGGCTGACACAGCATAAAATGCAACTGATTAAAGATTCTATCATGTGTCATAGCATATTAGAAAGTTCTGACATTAATTGTGACTATTAGATTGAGTGAAATTCCTTCTATTCTTTCAACTAATAGGGGCCTGCAAAAATAAAAATAAAAAGGTACTGTTATAAGAACCTGATGTCCTGGTTTACACACAATCCTACCCCTTAATCTAATTTACTGAATTCAGAACTATTGTGATGTGTGAATGGCAGCATGCGAACAAACTGATTATTAACCACAAACAACCAGAAAGAGAACCCATGAAGCATTGTTTGGTTGTAAGTTATTTGAACCACAGTTTGTCATTATGTGCAACCCCTGAACCTTTGGTTCTTTTACCAGGGTGTAGGCAAGAGTGATTTTTTTTAAAAAATCTGCTTTATACACCAGTACTACAGCACTGTAAAGGTATTTGGGACAGAATGACTGGGAAAAGAAGGGGGAAAGCAAGCAACCCAAAGAATGGAAAAATCAACCACGGTTTGTTCAATCATCTGTCAGACAAACCCTGAGTACAGCAACAAATCATAGGACAGTGTTCTGTGTGAACCAGGCTATTATATAACAAAAGTATCTCTTCCACTACTCAGAGGCAAACGGGGGAAGTATCATAGTCTGATTGACTAGTTGTTCTGCTCCGAAAGGTGTGCTTGAACTGTGTTGGTATGGGAAGTGACTCCTATGTATATGTTAATGAAATCATGAACATCTGGAACCCATCATGGTAGCAGTCGTAATCAAACTCAATCTCTCTTGCTTCTAAAACTCAGTCCCCTGCCACTGAGCTGCAGAAAAAAACCTTAGTAGTGGTTAGAAGTGAGCAGCGTGTAGATCTAGGGCAGCAATCACAGCCATATAAACAGATATGCAGCTCTGCTCATTGCTGCAAGAACATGTTTTTGCCTGGCCTTCCCTAACCTGGTGCTCTCCAGATATGACCACAGCTCCCAGCATTCCCGGTCAGCATGGCATACTGGCTGGGGATGATGTCAGTTGGAGAGCACCAAGTTGATAAGGCTGTTTTTGCGAGTGAGAGATTAAACAGTGATCAGGTCTGAAAAATTGTCCTAGACACCTTTCTCCACTTGTTCAGTCCAAATCCACAAATTACTGCAATTTTAACTTGGCTCCTTCTCCGCCTTCCATCTTCATTCCCCTTCCCACTTTCACTATGGAAGTGGGCAGGAACACACACGTACAAAAAGTGAACAGGGAGTCATGAACTTCCAGAAGAACCTTTTCCACCCTTATCGCTGAGTTTAGAGCGAAGTGTAACATTATGGAAGCCCTGGGATGCCGCATGACCAACCTGCACAATATCACTGCACTTGTTCCCACTTCACTCTCTGGCTTTGGAGAATGCTAACGGCTTGCTTGACACAGGCAAATAAACTGACACAGGCAAACGAGAATGGGCTTGCCTTTTCCTGCTCCAGAGATGAAACTATTGAGCCGTAGGAAGCTTGAATCTGGACCTTCTTTCTCTCTCAGAATCAGAGCTTAAAGGATGCTACTGCATAGTCTCGGTCTTCCTCATCTGCCTCAATTCTTTTATGGAGCTAACATAGATCACCCACTTCAGCCTGTGGGAGGTATAACATCAGGTGTGCTTCAAGATTGGATAAAAAGTTGTGGGGAAATAAGAGGGCTTCCCTATCACTTCTCACTAAGGGTTCACCGCACACTTCACTGCCTAGTTTTTATGTGGCGGTTATCTTTTTTTAAGGGAGAAAGCAGCCATCGTTTCTCCCCCCCCCCTTTTAATTTTTTTTTAAATACAGAAAAAAAACATAACTACAACACATCACAACATCAATAATATACAAAAGCTCAACTAATAATTAAAAAAGTGAATAATACAGTGCCTCCCCACCCCGGAGACCAATAATACCGCCACTTTAATTCATATAACAATTAGTAATATATATTATACTTCAATTATATCCATATCCCCTCCAGAAATTGATATAATCTTGATTAGGTCAGCCATCATTTCTTTGTCCCAGTAGCCTTTGGTGCAACTTGAAATCTCATGTGGACACCTTAACCTAACCAGATCTTCATAATACCCCCAAGCCAAATCCTAAGGGGCAAAGCTTAGGAGTCTACAGTTCCCTGCATGTAGCATGCTGGGAGTTGCACAACATTTTTATTCTCTGAACATGCACTGGATTGCATCCTACAATTATTAGAAACTGCAGAAGGGGTCTTTTCCATGAGGTCCAGCAGCATCTTTCTCTCTCCTCCTTCCCCCTTCCCCTTGGACTGCTTAAGACTCAGCCTCCAAAACGAGTTCTGGTAAACTCAAGAACTTGCTTTGGGAAGTTACTTACTTACTTTGGGAAGTTTTAGTCATTCGCAACGGAGATGTTCCTGTACTCGTACTTCAGGATGTATTTTCCTCATGGTTAAAAGTGGCTATGTGTGCAATGTTGTTTGCAGGACAACTAATGCTGAGCAAGAAGGCATCAATGCAAGCAATCTCAAGGCAGAATAGAGCAATGACTCATGCTGTTAAGGACAAGAAACCTCACTGATATAAATAAGATAATCTGTCATCAGCAACAGCCTCATTTGTTACCTAGCTGCATTCATCCACATGGCACTTTACAGAGAGGACAAGTCATAGTCCCAAGGAGCTTACAATCTAGAAAATCTCTTGACAGTGTTTAAATTTGATCTAATGTTCAGTGAAGTGCACTTCCACCAATTTTATGCACTGCAAGGAATATTTAGATATTTATGCTATGTAGAAAGCCTGATTGTGATACAAGTTATTGAGAAATAATTGTAAAGGGAAGCTTAATATGTGCTTCCACATAAAGAGCGTATTGGTTCCAGAGAGGGTCACCAATATTTTTAACTGACCCTGCTTTTAAAAGTATTTAAGATTTTTTTGACCTATAGAAATTTAGGGAAAGTTTTCCTGTCACTTGGTCCTGCCAGGATATTGTCACCAGCTTAATGCATGTTAGGCTGCATGCTAAAGGCACAAGGTTATTAAAAAACAAACAAACTGGCAGCCCTATTTCAGCCTGACTGCCCTAAATAAGCACAGGGGTGCTGTTTGCATCGAGAGGCCTACCTATGCCAAGGCATATAGAAGCAGGTGACTTGGATCTAGTCCATATCAGCAGGTATGATGCAATGCTATCCTCCTTGCCAGTGTAGGGAAGTTAAGAAAATCCCATTAACTCACAATGCTGAAGTCATGTGCACGTGGATGGGCATATTCACAGGGTCTGCAGTCTTGCTGGCCCACAATCATATGCGCATTTACCTGGGAGTAGGAGCTTTTGCATTCAGTGAGAATTCCAAGTGACTACAGATCAGGCTGCATGAAAATTACACTGCTCAGGGCTCCCGACAGTCAAAACAGCCTTTAAAAATACTGATTGCAGCTATGTAGTAAATCAGTGCTGGTCCCCACGCAATATGCCAGGCACTCTACTGATCTTACGGTTTTTCTCCTTGTGCCTTAACCTAGATCGTGCTCGAAAGGGTACTACTTCGCCCACCGATCTTGCCCACTTTTGCCACACATGGCAAGATGCAACACGTCGGACTCCGAGGGTGGATTGGCTAAAATTAAAAAAAAAAAATCCTCCGAATCCTCGGAGGTCACACAACTCGTGCCGAAATCAACGTAGAGCGGCGGGTGTGGCGCCGGCGGCGGCGGCGGCGCAGGGGAAGCGCTTGAATGTGCTGAAGCAACAAGCGGCAGGAGTGGAAAGAGGCGAAGAGGAGAAGGGCGCGATTTCCCCGTTCGCTCTGCGCAGCTCGCTAGCCTTGCCAGCTCCTAATGGAAAGAGCGTGTCCAGCTGGCAGGGCTGCACTGGGAGAGTGAGGGGGAGAAGGATCGGGACTGCCGGCTTCGCTTTGGCCCCTTCCGCCCTCTCGGCTCGGCCCATTTCATGCGCTTCCCCACGGCCCTCTCTCTATCCATCCCCTCCACCTCAGTGGCTCCCTTGCCTCCGCTCCTCTGCCTTCCCCCCGCGGCGAGCCTTCTGGTGACCCCTCCCTGCCGGCTTGGCCGGGGGCCGGAGTGGAGCTGGCCCTAATTCAGCGGAGGAAGCCGGCAGCCCATTAAAGCAGGTGTCACATGTTCCTTCACCTGGGTCACTTGGCATGTGCAGGCGCCACGATTTCCCTTTAAGAGCCCAGCCTGGAGAGGCGAGGGGGACCCAGGGGGCAGGATCCAAGGAGTAAAGAGCCATAGTTCCCACTGCTGTCCCGGACCCACTATTTCCCACACACACGCTGACACACACACATCATATGTGGGGACTGAAGCTGTGAGAGCCATTACAATCCCACCCACTTATTTTCTCCCATCATGGAACACTACAATGGCCTACTGCAATTGTGAACATTAAAATATATGTCAAAATCATATATATAGCGCCTCCAACTACTGTTCCCCAAAACACACACCTCTTGACCTGCAAATCAGGAAAACTAAAAGGTGAGAAGAAGAATCATCTTCTTCTTCACTGGAATACGTGAATGAACTCCCCAGCTGAGATGAGCTGCTTTTAATGGAACCCTACATATAATTATTGTTTTAAGTTATGGTGATTCCCACATGGTGCACTGGAAGATGGGGTGGGGGGGGATTTTCTAGGAGGTCATCAAGCTGCCAGAACATAAAGAGTTGGAGCAAGCATAGGAATTGCAAATGAAGACCAGATTTTGTTGGTGTGAAACGTTTGGGAAGCAACAGGGTGCCTGACTTCACTTCAAGGAAACTGGGGAAACTGAGGCTGCAATCCAGAGTGCACAAGATAGGGAGCAGGTCCCATTGTGGACATTTCGCTGCAAGCTGACAAGCAGAATGTAGAGAAGCAGTAGCCATAAACTAGAAGTGGGAACAGTGCATCATAAAATTGTCTGTTTCTTGGAAGAAGACTGTAGTCACAGCAGACAGGCCATTATCAAAATCGGCTAGAATGCAAGAGTGAAAACAATATTCAAAAGAAACAAATTCTAAAATGGAAGACTTCTACACTATCACTTGTGAAAATATTCTAAAACTGTGGAGATGTTCAGTCTCTTGTGCCCCAAGGTGGTGTGCATAAGTATCAAGAATGGGACTCATCAGAACCACCTCTGGGTGGTACCTTGTATCAGAAAGGACCTCTGCTGCTTTTGGAACCCAAGCATAATTTTCCTCCCTTGGGCCAAATTTGGAGGATGCTCTCTGCCATCACCCCGGCTGGCTGCTCCCAGGCTCTGCAGTGGCGAGGCTTGTGGCCTCTTGGTTGTTTCTTCCTCACCCTCAGTACCAGACAAAGATGTTTTTATTCAGGCGAGCCCTTGGCATGTAAGCTAGTATGTCGCTGAAGGGGATTTTCACTGGGTGCTATTGACTTCTTTTCTTGTTGTGTTTCTGTGTGATTTCTTTAGGTAAGATTCAGATAAAATCAATCTTGATCAAACTATTGTTACCCACCATAAAGTGCCATTTCAGGCAGGATGGCGGGATATACAAGTGAGAAATAAATAATAAATTTGGAGTTAAGATTTTCCTGCCGCCACCACTTGCACTCTTAAGCTCAGGAAATATTTTCCTCCAAACAATAAAAGGAATCTATACTTGATACTTTGATGTTGAAAGAAGTGTTTTGCCCTGTTATGGCAAGTTACAGTACTAAGAAATGTCACCTCATCTAATACCACTTGTGAAAGTTCTGTTGCTGCCATTGTGACAGAGAATCACCAGCCTTCAAAGCTGAGGTATAAAGAAGCAAGAAATAAAAACCACTGGTATTAGAAGGATATCTGTGGGCAGATATCTACAAATAAGCACTCCTAGCAGTTAGAGTAAAGTGACTGAATAGATCAAATCATAGAGGGATGTCACATTACAAGACCTGGTTCACATGTCACAGTAACCTGTTGTGAATGAAGAAAGAACAAGATAATGTGTTAGTTCCTGCCATCAGTCTCTCCCAGTGCAGCTAGGCAGAGCTAAACAACTCAAGGATGCTTAGCTGTGTTCCTGGATTATTTATGGTGGCTGAAGCTGGAATCATGGACTGTTGGAGGGGAGATAATCCAGAGTTAGAACCCATGAGTTCTTGAGTTCTGACTCTGGGTTGTCTCTGTCCCAACAATCTACAGTTCTAGGTTTGAACATCACATTTGTTTAGCTAAGTGGCTGGGTGATCAAGAGCCTGCACATTCACCCTCAGTTGTCCATGACTACCCAGTTTTTAGCCACGACACATGAACTGTATAACTCAGGAACACAATTCAAACTGGAAATGCAGGCTTAAGTACTATGCTCTCTCAACTATACCTTTTATAATATTGCAACCTATCTGTCTCCTCTACACACACAATATACTACATTGGCTTCCAGTACAATTTTAGATTCAATTCAAAATACTGGTTTTTAAAGTTCTTCCAATCCTGGGGACAGAGTACCTGAAGGATCACCTGTCTCCACATGTGCTGGTCTTTACACATAGACCTGGTTCACACATAATGACAACCCATGGTTTCATTAACCCAAACTGATGTTTTGGCTGCCAGACAATCAAGCAAACGAATGATTGCTTGGTCAATTCCTGGGTTATTTGGTTCCTGCTCCCCTTACCCACTCCTTCCCTGTATCCCAAATACCTTTGTACCACTATAATACTGGCATTTAGAGTGGGTGGGTTTTTGACTGCTTTTACTTGTTATCTCTGTCATAGCAAAACAACCTATCAACAGCTGACAGTTCTGAGTTCACAAATAATGAAACCCTATGGTTTAAACTACTCAGAATTTACAACCCAACAACAATCCATGGGTTCTCATTGTTTGTTATCTGACTGTCATGTCACTTATTGTCATAATTAACTCACATTTCTTAGTTAACATGTAACAACTCACAATTCAACAACCCATAGTATACATTGTCAATTTTTTTGAACCAGATCTAACATCTTATACAGAGGCCCTTATCTGAGTTCCCCTACTGTATGAGAGATACAGTATATGGCTGCTAGGAAAAGGTCTACTCACAGGTGGCACCTCACCTGTGGAGTGCTCTCATTACACAGACTTACTTCACATCTATGTTGTTTTGGTGCTAAATGAGTATCTTTTTATTTTCTCAAGTTTTCAATGTAATTTGATCTATTTTTTTCTTGGTGGTGTTGGCTGGTATTTATTTATTTATTTGTTTGTTTATGAAGCTTCTATGCTGCCCCATTCGCTGAAGCCTCGGGGCGGCTCACAACAATAAATAACAACGTAATAACAATATAAAAACAATATAATTTTATGCTGTTCCTAGTGATTTTACTGTTTTATATATTGTTGAATATTTAATTGTAACCTAAGGTAGCTTACACAAATCTTCTCCATTTTATCTGCATAACAACAAACCTGTGAGGTAGGTTTAGGTTAAGCATGAGTGACTGGCCAAAAGTCACTCAGTGAGCTTTATGAATGGGGACTACAACCCGAATCTCCCAGTTCCCCAGTCAAACACTCCAACCAGCTCTCTCTTTTTCGTTAGTGTCATTTTTTTAAAAGTAAGGTCTTGTTTCTGTCTAAACTCACAAACGATCATGCCTTAAGTGAATTAACTAAAGATATGCCTTTTCTTAGACAGATTTTCTAATTCTTGTTCTTTGAGAGCAACATGGTCCTGCCCTCCTTCATTAAAGCACAGCAAGACACACAGGCAGGTAGGCAGGAAAAACTGAGATGAGGTGTTTATATAAAGGAAGGCCATGGAGACAGGACAATACTACTGACTAGCTAGGGTGCAAGGTTGATGGATCCATCAGTTGATTAGGTCTAAAGAAGGAATTTAGGCATTGCAAGTCAGGTATAGCAGCCTGAAGGGGTTTCAGAAGGGGGAAGTGATTAGAACTGTGAGAGAGATGAGCTGGAGAGACATTATGTTTGTAAGCTGAATTCAGTAAAGAGTGGTTTGGAATTAGTTGAAGGGTAGCTATATGCACCATTAATACCTTTGCCTCTCGGCTTTAAAAGCCAGCGTCGTATAGAGGTTAGAGTGCAGGCTTGGGACTCAGGAGATACTTTAAACCAGTCACAGAGTCTCAGCTCACTCACAGGTTTGTTGCTGTGTGGATAAATGGAGATAAGGAAAACTTCGTAAGCTGCCTCAAATTCCTTGCAAGAGGAAGAAAAGGTAGGGTATAAATGTAATACGATGATCAGAATAAGATGGACGTTTTACCTCCTTTATTGATCTGGATGAAACTGAATCAAGTCCAAGTCAAAGAGAACTTCCATAAAATGTCCATACTGTGATTCTGTTCTCAGTGCACAGCATCTCTGTGTTGTAAGGCCTCCATTCCAAAATGGAATTCAAGATAAAGGTGGCGAACTACTTGGCACTGCAGCCCTAAGGGATGTATAGCAAAAGCTGGGAATCCTATCATGAACACATTGCAAGAACAAGCAATCCAGCTGGCTGTGATAGAGACCCAGTTCTTGTTGCTCTTGTTTTGATGAAGAAGGGAGAAAACTACAGGTTTCCCCTTTGCATGATAGATGTCCTTAGTGTGAATTGGGGATATCTTTGTTTGGGATCCCGGCAAAGGAAATGACTGGGCATTCAAGCTTTACTGAGTGTTCAGAGCTGCTGGGAGGTGAATAAATGGCATTCCTGGATTCCTGGCTGGTATCCCATATTTTGGGCTGCTACACCTCCCTCTGCTGTGTTTGTCAGACCTGTACTGTGTTGGGCTTTGTTCCTCAGCACAGCAGGCACTGTGACCTGACCCTGCTGGGTGACTCGATGCTCCGTCCAGAACAGTTTTCCCTTACTCTGTAGCAAGTTGGGAAACAATGCTTTATATGGTCTGCAAGCTGTTGGCTCACTGGACATCCACAAGGATATCTGGCTGTTTGAAGTCATTGACTATTAATGTTCTGGTGAGGAAAATGGGCTGCCTCCTTCCCCCAGCATTATGTGCGGCTGCCTCTGCCCACACTCCCCTCCCCTTCCCTACAAAGGAGTCACAACCCCAACTTGCGGACCAGCTTCTATTCCAGCTCAGGGCCCCCCATAAAAATAGTTCTGACTCCATTCTGTGATTCCACCCTCATCCTGCTATTCTAATCCTCAGCTCCCTGTAAATAGCTCCATTTATGCCCCATGATTCCTGCAAACCTGTCTCTGGGATTACAGATGCAAATAACTCTACTTAACCCTGCACAGACACACCACTACCACCAATTCTAGTCTCCAGGCCAGCTCCCAACAGTGTCAGCTCTAACGTTCCCAGAAAGTGTGCTGTCCACCATTCCAGAGTTTTAACTACAAAACACGCTATCTTCAGCTTCTAGAGTTCTGCCAATTTACCTTCCAATATGATGCACAGCCTACTCTTTCTTTTTTATTTAATTACTGTGAGTGGTCAGAAACAAAAACACTTAAAAAGTTAAAATAATCATATGATCCTTTGCAGCCTGGACTTGGTGTTTTGTTATTTCTAAAACGAAAGGGGTAGGAGTCCAGGCCTGCTTGAAAAATCCCACCTTCTTATTTGAAACCAACCCCATAAACCCAAATAAGTCATGTGTTAATACACAGGTTGCAATCAAGTCACTGCAAGCAAAGGGAAGGTCAGAGAATGCATACTCTGTATGTGTTCCAATTTCTTTTCTCCCCTCCGTTATGCCATTGCAAACAGGCTACGGGGGAAGCCAAGCCGCCTGTTCAGTGTTGCAAAACAGATCACACATGCACTGCCTCTGATTGCTAACAGCGCCTGCTATTTTCAAGAGCCTCTCAGACAAGCTTACTAATGCGTATCCATTTTTTAAAATTTGTATTTGGGAGAGGAAATTGATGAGAGGTAGTGAAGAATGTGCCTGCAATTTGTGGTATCTAAATGTAAACATCTGCTTTGTAGGTTGCAGGAAATTGCATATTTTGTTGTTACAAACTAGGTAAGGTGATATCCTTTTCTACCAGTGGAGGAGTTTGCAAGCTTTTGAGTTACACAGAACTTGCCATTAGGCAGAATGGAAAGGTACTGCCCATGCCAACATATTCTGCAGCCAGCATTTCAAAACCCTTCAAGAGGGGGGCATGCCTCATTCACTCAATGCCTTTGACTGCTCATTACTGAACCATGAGTCACTGGCTCACATAACAAGAGTATCCTTATGTTAATTTGTCATTTGTTGTTGATGTCTTTTCCCATAACTTGGAAAGGCACTGAGGGAAGAAGTTTGTACCCCATTTCCTCACAGGGGCTCCTGAGTGAATGGGTCCCAGTTACTTCTTATACAAGCTTGAAGGAGGCAGGAGGAGAAGGAGGGAGGGAACAGGAGAGGATGAGGGGGATGGGGCAAAGGACTCTGTGCCTGGCAAGGCCCTGGGATAGATTGACCCTGACAGATGTTTACAGTGGTGCTGAGGAAGGGGGGTTATTATAGAGCCGCAGACTAAACAGACCTTGATGCAGGGAGGGGCCGATAGCACTGCCCCAGCCCCACCAAATCTCCATGCTAAAAGAGGGGCTGGTTTCAAGATGGGGTCCCACGGGGGAAGCAACCTAAGAGATGGGGAGCTTGTGGCAAAAGGATCCTGCCTTCTTTGCCACTGACTTTTGCCTCAGACTGCATCTAGGTTCAGGCGACTCCTAAAGAAGTAAGCAGTGGGGTTGAGATGCAGGGTGATTAAGGGGGAGGGCAGGAGGGGATGTCCAAACGGGTATGCAAGGAGGCAGCAGTGAGTCGGGGAGAGAGAAGCTGGTCGTTGGAGGGAATTCCTTGTGGGGGAGAAAGGGAGCCAGGCCAGAACAATGCAGCGACCTTTCTGGCCCAGCAAGAAACCACGGAGACTCCTGACGTCAGAGTCTGTTTCAAAAGTGTCTGTTCCCAACACAGGGAAAGGTCACGACGGATTCCAACACTTTTCCATCCAAATGACATCTCTCTTTCCGTGTAGTGGTCTAGATGCATGTGTCTGCGTGTTTCCATTTGTGTGTGTGGGTAATGGGACAGAGTGGGAGTGGAGGAAATACCATCACTTCCCAGAACTGAGAGCTCCCATCCTGGTTCTTCTGCCAAAACTGTCCATCACCCTGATTTGTTATTCCAGAACTGTTGAGAGAATTTCAGTCCTCAGGTCCAGTGATGTTCTTCGCCTGCAGTCTTAGTTCACCCTTACAGGAACGCACATGCACTTCCCTCAACGCAAATAAATATGCCAATTCCCCCCACCCCCAACAAGACAAACCCCTGTTCACTTCTGTTTTTGCAGGCAAAGATGTATTTGTTCATTTGGAAGGACACCTTGTACCCATCACATTTATATTAATTTTTACATTTATTAATCCCTATCACCATTTTGGCTCTCCATGGGCCCTCAACATGTGTTGACAGAAGTTTGCAAATTCTCCCTCATAAAAAACAGCTCCCAGAATTCCTTTCCTTTGATGCAATCTCCCACTGCCAGTTGCTAGGAACCCACAAAGGGGAAAGGCGGTTGCATTGTGGGTTTCCCAAAAGCATCTTGCTAGCTGCCATTGGGAATCAGTTGCTTGTCTACATAGATCTTTCACATTTATTTTAATTACATTGCTATACTGTCCAAAAACTAGTGTTCTGTGGGCAGTGCATGATATATGCAACCATAAAAGACAATAATGTTTATTGTATGATCCAGCAAAGCATACTCTTTCATTTGACGATATCCTTAAACCTTAATTCATACATTCTTGTCTAGTAATCTGCAATCCTATATCTAGTTCTGGGTGTTACACCTTAAGAAGGATGTTGACAATTTGGAACAAGGCCAGAGGACAGCAACAAAGATTGTCAGAGGTATGGAAAACAAGTTTAATGAGCAGCTAGGAATGTGTGGCCTGGAGAAGGGAAGACACAATAGCAGCGTTCCTCAAATGATGGAGGGGCAGTCACATGGAAAAAGTCAAAGACTTGTTCTCTACTACTTCATGAGTCAGGACAGGAATGTAGATATTGCATGAACATTACAGGTTGCTTCTTAACAGTAAGAGCAGTTTGACAATGAAACCAACTGCACAAATGTGGGTGGACTCTCCTTCTCTGGGGGTCTTCAAGCAGAAGCTGGACAGTCACCTACTAGGGACTGCTGCAACTCCAGAATTCCTGCACTGAGCACTTTCAAGGCCCCCTCCATATTGCCGGTTGTGTGACTGGTGAAATGAGTGCAAAACCATTATGCCAAAGGAGAAGTAATAGTGAAGGACATTTCTGCCTCGGCTGAGCCAAAATTGAGGAAACTGTGAGAAAACCACTCATACTTATGAGATACTATATATGAATTACCCTTGAACATAATGAGGAAACTCTGATCTTGAATGAGAAAGCACAGACTGGAGAAGCAGCATCGGACTACGCAGTAATGCATTGCTGGATCAGCAATGGGCAATGAGAACAGATGAATAAAGGGGTATTATGTCACAGATATGGAACGAGGAGGTACACAAGTTCTTGTTTTCTGGCTCTGTCCTTTCTTTATGTTGTTGTTATGTGCTGTCAAGTTGTCTCTAACTTACCATGACCCTATGAATGAAAGCCCTATCTGTGACAGCCCTGCTCTGCTCCTGTAAACTTAAGGCTGTGGTTTCTTTTATGGAGTTAATCCATCCCCTATTCGATATGCTTTGCCAATGCATGCCATGTCCCAGTGCTGGCGGAAGATCTTACACTGCCTGAGGCGAAGGATAAAATGGTGTTTCATTCCTATTTCACATGCAGAAACGAACTAGAGTAAGAAAGAAGGCCCATAGAGTTGAATACACCCACTTCTGCGTAAATAGCCTTAAATACAATGCCCACTTAGGGTGCAATCCTATGGATCCTAAGAAAGAAAAAATCCCCTACCATTCTCTAAAACATGCTGGCTGGAATACACAGGGAACTGTAGGACTTCTTCTGTCGAAACATGCATAGGATAGTTCCCTCAATTAATTTAGCAAGGCTGAATTAATTTTCACAGTGTGGCTGGTTGGGGGCTTGCTGGGTATTATAGGCCTTTTTCCAGTCCAAACATGCATAGGATTGCACCTTCGGTGGTTTTGGGATCTTTTACTATCTTCTGACACAGCATAAAACTAAGCTAATCCTCGAAGGCAGAAATGTTTTAATTTTGTTGGATCTGTGCATTTGGGTACTTCGAGATTATCCCGTTAGCCATTCTATTTAGCTCCCCAGCACCACCTTTTTCTACCATAAATACAGAAACACTGACAATATGACACTAAAGTTACCAGGAGTAAGCTTTATTGGATGGGGCTTAATTTCAGATTATGGGGCTTAATTATGTAAATATTTATTTACATAAACAAATAATGTGTCTCTCTGGGTACATGAATGCTGCTAATGTACGCAAGAAGACAAAAAAGTATCTTTAAATAAATGTGAAAGTTAGCCGATGAATTTTTTAAACTTTTGCACTACAAATACAAGGAAATATAACAATTAATTTTAAGGTGCGATAATGTACATATTCACCTGGAAATAAGTTCCTGAGTTCATTGGGGCCCATTTCATTGTGAAAGTGTTTGGGGACACAGGCTAAGAGCTCAAGCCTATACATCTCTTCTCAAAGGTAAGTTCCACTGTGTTCACTAGATCTTACTCCCACATAAGTGGGTATAAGAGTGCACTGAAAAATGGGAACCAAGGATACTGTGTCCAGTTCAGGGCACCAATATTTAAGAAAGATGCAGAAAAATTAGATAGGGTCCAGAGGAGGGCAACAAAAATGATCCAGGGTTTGGAAACATTGCCCTATGAGGCAAGACTGAGAGAACTGGGCATGTTCAGCCTTAAGAAAAGAAGACTGAGGGGGACATGACATCACTTTATAAACACCTGAAATGCTGTCACAAGGAGTAAGGACAAGATCTCCTCTTGATCATACCAGTGTAGGACATGGAATAATCAACTCAAGCTGCAACATACCAGATTCAGGCTAGATACCAGGAAAAGTTTCCTCACTGTCAGAGCAATATGAAAGTGGAACCAGTTGCTTAGAGAGGTCGTGGGCTCTCCCACACGAGAGTCTTTCAAAAAGAAACTGGACAGTCATCTGAGTGGGATGGTGCAAATTGGTGTCCTGCACTGAGCAGCGGGTTGAACCAGATGGCCTTCTTGCCCCTTCCAACTCTACTATTATATGATTCCAAGGAAGTTCACAAATCCTGTATTTCCTGGAAAAGTAGGAAGATAAAAAAGAGAACAACTTTGTTCTCCAGTTTTCACTGAGCCCAAGATGAAGTTGAGGTATTCCCTATTTCTTATTTATTTAGTTATTATTTTAAAGTGTGATATCCAAAAGAGCCATTGCAGAAAATTTAGTCACCAGGAGAGGAGAGGAGAGGAGAGGAGAGGAGAGGAGAGGAGAGAGGACCTGAGGCAAAAAAGTTGTCAGTATACACTGCCTGGCCAGACAGTGAGGCCCCGCTGTGTGAACGGAAAATGGTTGAGCAGCACCCGGAAGGGATCATTCACTTCTGTGCCCCCTCTGTTTGGGTTGGCTGAGCCCTACGAAGCAGTAACACCGCCCCCCCCCCCCCCCACAATCTTTTATATTTTAGCTTTGGTGTGGGAGCCGGCACTTGGTGACGGGGGTTGGGGGGGTGCATGGAAAAGAATGGTTGAGCTTCCAGAATGGCAAATAATGCTACTAACAAATCAGAAATCAGTGGGGTGATACTTTGTAAGATGTGAGGGGAAGCAGATGAGGCCAAGGACAGAGGACTAGGGCAGGATTTGACCCAAAAGGTTGGACCTTGTCTGGGCAGATCCAGGTGGAACTGGGGCCCCTCAGCCAAGCCTGGCCTGGCCTGCTCTCAAATCAGGCAGTGGAACTGGAAAGAAAAATGGAAACTTGGTGGGAAGGGGCTCGCCCACATTTCTGCAACCTTTCTGTATGCCATCCATAGAAAGGAGCCTGTTGTGGGTAGGTAAAGAGTTAAATTCTCTTGCCCTCACACATACAGGTAAGTTGGCCCAGGTAGAGATCGACCATAATATAGTGACAATAGTACCTTTCAGCATGGTGAGAGAGGGGCATTCGATGGAAAGAGATATTGAATTGCTCATCCCTGAACTTCAGCAGAATAGGTTATGTTTTATCTATTTGATTTCTGTTCCGCTTTATCCCCAGACCCCTGGAAGCGACTCACAAAACTGTATTAATAAAACTCTAAGAACATCCATAAAATCCATTCTGTGGAAGAGCGCAAGCCTAACAAAGCACAGGATCAGGCTTTTGTGTGGGGGGCGGGGAGAGAGAGTCTCATGCAATGATAGCAGAAAGCTACCACGGAAGGGCCTAGTGTGGGGACAGACAACCTTGGTGGCTCTCTAGAGGCATCAGACTGCCATTCCCACAATTCCTGAGCATAGGTTATGTTGCTTGGAGCTGACGGATGTCATGGTCCGATTTTTGGAGGCTATCATATTGCCTACCTCTGACCCTAAGATGGGCTTCTCTCTCCATTTCTTTACAGATAATAACTAGGCCTTTTTGTTTTGAAATCCAGGGCCACATGACAGGGAAGTGTCATTTTCCCTTCACCAAACTTTATTGACTAGAAGCTATGAAGGAAAACAAACCATGTGGAGTGGGTTTCCCCAGAGTGACATAGAAACAGAGCAAGTCAGAAAGGGGTTCCCGGGCCATCTAGTCTGACCTCCGGCTCCAGCTGGCTCCGTTCATGATATGCCTACCACATTCATGCCCAGCCTTTCCTTAAACACCCTTACTGATGGGGCTTCAACCACCTCCCGTGGAAGCCCATCCCATACCTTAGGGGTCCTAACTGTCAGGAGGCATCCTGTCTAAGCACTAGGGCAAGAGCTCATTGGACAGTCTCCTTCCCTAGCAATTAAGGAAACAAATGAACACTTTCCATATAACATGGAGAACACAGGCTAGTTCCTATGTTACAAATGTGAATGCAAAGGTCTAAAACGATGCAGTAACTATATTTGAATAAACATGCTCAAGTGTCCTGCATCCAATCAGGAACTCTCATTAGAGCTCGAATTGTGTGGAAGACTGTGGCTGTTTCCAGCCAAATGTAATTACAGCTTCTCTTCAAACCTTTTCAGTCAACCTGGGAATGGAGAGGGCAGCGGTGGTACATGTATCCCTGTATCCCCACCATGCTTTCAATGTTATAAATGCATACATAGTGCTGTTTTTAAAGTGGTATGCAAACTGTATTTATGTGTTCTGCGAACAGGATGCAGAATTATTAGGAAGTTTTGGACTTGGCTCCACGCTGCACTCCCCCCCCCCCCCGGACAAAAGAGATCTAGGTTGTCTGAACCAAGACTAGATTAGTAGCTAGCAAAGCCCTGGCCTAGGGTCTATGATTTTCATAGGCACTAGTCTAGGCGTCTGATTGTTCCTTTAAAATGTAATAGTCAAAGATAACTTTGCTTAACCATGCCTGAGGCTCAGTTATATAGCAAACACATCCACTGCATTAGAAAAGCAAGATGTCAGTTATAAACAATATGAGTGACTATGTGCTTTGATTTGTAGAAACTGAGACCCTTGACAATTTTCAAGTGGTCTGGGGGGGGAACTGTTTGAGAGCTGCTGATCTACAAAATCTTTAGATCATCAGGGTGCTCACCTCCTCCTCTTCTGGTTTCAGCACAAGTTTAATGTAGAGGAAGCATGGAAGGAGACAGAATTGTGGGGAAATAATCGAAGTGGAAGTCAGCAAAATTACTGCACAAGTGAGGGTAGGAAAGGAAAAGGTAAAGGCAAAGTTAAGGTAAAGTAGAAGCATTTAATGCATGGGAAATAAATTATGGTTTTGCTGGTGGAGCAGTAGAAAGTTGTAGAAGGATGTACATTCTGAGAATCCACTTGAAGCACGTTCTCAAAATTATGTAATATAGATCCAAGAGACCTTCTAAGTTTCCTCCTTTGCTAAATCCAAGTATTTTAGGAATAGTAAAAGTATTCCAACTTCCATTTTCAGTGTGCACATGCCTAAGGAAGAGTCTGATCTCTTAATAAATATGATTTCAGAACTAGGGTGCAATAGATAACTCTGGATAGCTTCACAAACACTTTTAAGGTGCATTCCTATGCATGCTTAAATGGGAAAAAGTCCTACCACTCGTAGCTTGCTCCCACCAGCCATGCTATTCTTAGATGAAAGAGAAAGTGCCTTTTCACTTTGGTCTTGATCTTGGGTGAATATCATGCTCCCAATTTACAAAAACTTAGCCTCAAAAAATAGTTGATCTGTGGCGTCTGCCCTTATTTTCTCTGCTCAGTTGAAAGTAAACTTTTAAGTACATATTGTGCAAAATGTAGAGCAAACATATTTCCATGAGCCTGCCGTGAACCCAGAAGCGTGAACTATCCCATCTAGCTTAGCCAGTGGTGAATGGATCCATCTAACACATCAAAAATGTAGATGCCAACGTTGTTCACTTT
This sequence comes from Varanus komodoensis, assembly GCF_004798865.1. Taxonomy (NCBI): domain Eukaryota; kingdom Metazoa; phylum Chordata; class Lepidosauria; order Squamata; family Varanidae; genus Varanus; species Varanus komodoensis. Next base: position 463,248 of record NW_025335798.1, read on the forward strand.
CTGCTGTCTGCTGTGAAAAGGCTCAACGTGTCTCTGAGCATCATTACACTGTGGTAAAACCAACAGCCAGTGTGCCCGGTCTGTGTTGCATAGCATGGAAGATCAACATTAGGGAAGCATGTTATGTCTTCTTTCTGAATAACACACCATGGATAGCTGATGGAGCATTTCTTTCCAGTGCATGAAGAGACCCAGCAAGCCAGCACTACTTCTGGGAGCAGAATGCCTTCTTAATTCTTTTCCCTATGAATTGGACCATTGTTATTCCCATTTTACAGAACTAAGACAGAAAAAGAGAATATCTTGTTCAGAATGATCTGGTGAGCCTTTGACTAACCTGGGATTTGAATCCAGGCCTCCCATGTCTTTTGTAAATAGGGGTTGGGTGGGCTGGAGTGACGTGGGCTGCATACCCTGCTTGTCCTTGCGTCTGTTTGTTCCCTTAGGCATACTCCTGGCTAAGCAAATGGAGGAGTTTGCTGATGACACTGGGGAGCCCAGAGGAGCAGGCAGACTTGTTTGCATCAACAATGACAGAGTCAAGGCTGCTCAAAAAAACGGACAATGAAATTAACCAGACAATGGCTGTGCTTTGTAAGGATTTTTCCATTCTGAGGTAAGCTGCATCTCTCCGGGAGAGCAGAGTGTAGGGTGAAGTAGGGAGTGACAGGGAACAGGAAAGTGTGAAATTGAACGAGGCACAGAAGGAGATTCCTAGATGGATGGAAGATTCTCTGTAGGTTATATGGCCCACGGAGGAACGTCCAGCTGTTTACAAGTGGAGACACGACGGAACATGTGCGAAAAGGCTGCTGTTGATAAGAAACTCTTCATTGGTTCTTCCAACACATTTTTTAACCATTCCTTGTCATCACTAGAGCCTGATTTTAATTGCACTTGCTTGGGATTAAGCCCTGATGATTTCAGGGAGGCTTGCTTTCAGGTAAGTATACATAGGATTGCAACACGCATTTCAGAATGTGATCTTTCCTAAAGCAAACGGAGGACCGTCCGTGACTCCCTAAGTTTACAGGCAACAGAAGCGAATAGTGAACAAGTACAAATGGAGGAACAACAGCAAAGTATGTGGGGACAGATGAGGTCAGAGTGAAGAAGAAACAGCTGAAAGCCTACGGTTGGCAGCTCTGGTGTGGTGGTGGGGGCGGGGTGACTGGCAGCAGGGGCTGAGGAATCGGACACGAAGGGTGTAATACAGAGCTGAGGTGCACAAGCTCCATTTGAAATCACTTCGCTGTGTGCTTTGCTTGCACCGATTTGCCTACAAAGCAGTATGCAAAAGACATTGGCAGAAAATTTGATGGGCTGTTTAGTGAACTGGGATGCACCGAGGCTGTAAAAGCAGGTTCTTAATATTGTTCCCAGTGTGCCACAGAAACTGTGGACACTACATAAAGCTTCCTTGACAGTGAGATAGAGAGATAGATAGATAGAGAGAGAGAGAGAGAGAGAGAGAGAGAGAGAGAGAGAAGTGGCACCAGACCAGATGGTTAAATGAACTGCTATTGGGCTAGGAGCCTGGTCTCTATAATAAAAACCAAACAAGTTGAGTGTTTGCCTAGGCCCGAAAGTTGTGAGCCGGGCCACCGAGTGTGCGTAGTGCCCCTGGAGGACAGTTGAGGAGATCATGTCTAGACTGCGCAATGCAAAAATAATTTCAGATTTGGGTGCAAGCCAAGGGTTTCGGCAGTTCCAATGCAACAGCGAAAGTGCCAAACTCTGCACCTTTCACTCCTCTCCTAGATCTGTGCTAAGAGGAGTTCTGTTTGGGATAGTAAATACCTGAGATTATAAGAACATCACCGCCTGCCTTTGCAGAACACAGGAGGCGGTAGCCTAGGTGCATTTTCTAGGATGCAGAATGGAAATACGATTAGCAGGCCAAGACTGTGGCCTGCTTGCTCCAAAGTAAGGCCTACTGAGTGCAGTGGAACGCACCCTGCAAGCCTTTGCATGTTTACTCAGGGGCAATTTCCATGAGATCCCACACTGGCTCTGGGGAAGTGTGCCTAGAACCGCAGCTTCACTTCCACTCTGCAAGCTGAGAGCTGCTGTCTTAGTATAATAAGAGGCTTCCTGCAGTGTGACATGTGATAGATATCCATGGAGGGAAAGCAATTGTATCAGTGGAAAGGCTTCAGGCATGCCGAGAACAAGGGAAGTGTTGAAATGCTGCAAGGAAATGCTTTCCTTCAATTGCTGCATGTGGTGAGGTGTTAGTTGGCACCAGATTTTATAGCAGGACATTCTTCGGAGTGAAGTATTGATTGGAGAACTGACTGATAGCAGCAGTTAGGCCATTTCTGCAACTGAATTGGTAACAGGAAGCTTTTGTGGATTTTTCCTTGAAGCATTCTGAGAATGCAGCTCTGGGTTCCTTTAGAAGTCGCTTTGAGGTATGCTTCCTTGGGAGTAAGCTGCATTGACTAAGCACGCAATGGGATAGCCCCACTCAATCTCAGAGCTGTGCCCTGAACCAGGAATATACTGGTGGCTGCAGATGGTTGACAGTAGATACTTTCTTGCAGACAAATTCTTTAGGTGTGTTCCCTACAGTTAAACACAGGAGCAAGCAGAGCAGAAGTAAACACTGAACTGAGCGCTACTGAAACTGAATCCGACCAGCTTAGTTTGAAACCGCAGGGTGATGTGAGCTTACAAAAGTGTCAAGGCTGGAAGGTGGGGCAATAGGAGAAGCCCGAACTCCTTACATGAGGAGGAAGGGAGAAGTCATATTGGGAGGAAATTGCAGCATACAATGGGTTTCTATACACAAGCCATCGTGTATTAATGTGACGTAGAATGGGTATTAGCAAAAGTAATTCCTAATGCCCATCTGGTGATTGAGACATGTAAGAACAGAGCCTGCAAAGTCCTATCCTGACCAGGCATGAGCAGCGCTTAGCCAGGCTCAAGTATCCAACTGTGAATTTTGCAAGAACAGACGGCAAAAGCCTTCAAATGATTTACCTGAGAAATGTGGCACTTTCTTTTGTCACTGCCACTCAGGAGGCTCTTGGCAGCATCCCACAACAGCAAAAATCTCTCCACTGTTGCCGGCCAGCCCCGGTCCGCAAGGTCTAAGGGCAGGTTGGTTTGCAGCTGGGAAGCTTTTCTCAGGGCAGCAGGCTCCTCTAGGGGAACAGAGCTGTTGGTGGGAGTAAATGGCAGGTGGCTTCCCATGGAATCTGGAAGTACTTGAAACAGAGAATGGCCTTTTGGGCTGTGAGTGCTTCCTTTCATTTCTGAGCATTCTTAATTTGAATCCTTCCTATCTGAAACCATAGTACAGCAGTTGGCAGACAAACTGGTATACTTTGGCCTTATTGGGGAGGCAGAAATTGATTTGTGAGATAACCCCAAGGGCCCTCATGAGCAGAAGGTTGAAGGTCCAGCCTTATGCAAAAGCATTCAGCCCAAGATCTTTAGCCCGAGAAGCTGTATGCAAGAACAACCGTGCACGTGGGGTTGTTGTAAAGAGCATTCTCACAGAGTATGCCGGAAGTTCAGTGAGAACTCACCAGAGGAACTGTTTGTACCAAGAGAATGACCATTGCTGTGGAATAGCTGTGAGAAATGGGGTCGGGTGGGAGAAGCATGGGGGTCCCATCGGTGTGGGCAGCAATCAGTCCTTGTTGGCTGGGTCTGGGTGCTTCCATGAGAAAATGCAGGCGCAGAAGCACACCCTGTTTTCATGTCCCTGCCTGTCTCACAGACCCTGGCTTCATGTTCTCCTTCTACCCCAACCCTGCTCCTCTTCGGAAAGTGCTTCAGCATCACTTTCTTTCTCTGCTCATTATCAACACAGATTACAGACCCTATCTGAAGCACTCCCAAGCCAGCAGATATGACCCCTCCCCCCAGTCACCTCTTCCTCAGCACCAGCACTCATAAGAACATAAGAATGTAAGAAAAGCCATGTCAGATCAGACCAAAGGTCTGCCTAGTCCAGCACTCCATACACATGGTGGCAAACCAGCCGCCCACAGGATCCCTCAAGCAGGACGTGTACAAGAGTTCCACCAACCCAAGCTCTTCAGCTGCTGATGGATGCAGGCAGGCCACCTGTGGCAGCACGTGGCCAGCAGGGCTAGTAACCACTGATAGCCTCCTCCCTCATTAATCTGTCCAATCCCCTTTTAGAGTCATCCAGGTTGGTGGCCATCGCCACGTCTCGTGGCAGCAAATGCCATAGTTTGACTATATATTGTGTGAAGAAGTACTTCCTTTTATCTATCCTAAACCTCCTACCAGTCAACTTCATGGAATGACCCCAGTTTCAAGTGTCAAGATTTTTCTCCCTCTCCACTTTCTCCACACCATGCATTATTTTAGACACCTCTATCATGTTTTTCCTTGCCTTTTTTCTAAGCTAAACCTCTTCATCTCCCTCAGATTTTCCCATAGGCCTCCTTTCCTTGAAGAATTGCTGTTTCCCTCCCATCTGCCTGATCTCTCCTTCAGGACCACAATTTTTAGTCCCTCCTGCATTCTGTACAAGGAATGTTAGGCTCCTGGCACTGAGAGAACCTGCCAATCTCATAGCAGAGCTGTTTGTTTTGCTGTTAGCCATACACCCATGCATCATGAGCCTGTCCTCCTGAGCAGCCTGAAATTTAGTGTAGCTGGAACAGACTTTGATATTCCCATATATAGTCAGGGTACCACAATAGCCCTTTGCTTGACCTTCTTACAAGACCTCAAGCATCCCTATGTGACTAAGTTCTAGTGACTAAGTCCTATGCAGCATCTGGGCTGGCATCCAGTGCTCTTCCCATGGCCCAGATTATTACAGCCTTGCCTCCTCTACCTGTGGCCTGTGCATTCCCCTCCTGTTGTGCTCATTCTTGCTTAGCAACTCAGTGCCCATCATTCCAATTCCTTTCCCTTATTTTGGTGGATCTGCTTCACTCCCACTTAGAAACCTTTACAGGATCCGTTTAGCTTCACCCTGAAGTCACCCATACCAGACATCCCCCTGTTCCTTCCTAGATTGCACCTTAGCTCCCCTAGCCCTTTGGTTCTTTTGAAAATGCAAGATTTTATACCAGGGATGCAGAACCTCTTCGGCTAAAGGCTAAATTCCATTTTAGAGATGTTTTCAGGGGACCACCTTCCCACAGGGTGAGTGGGACTCAAAGCAAAATGCGGTGGGACCAAGGGAATGGGGCCAAATTTCCAATGTGTTTAATTTCAATTTCTCATGGCCAGTCACAAAGCCTCGGTAGAGGCAATTCAGTTTTTTAGATTCAGGGAAAATAGCATGAAAGCTGAAAAATTGAGAGCCAGTGTGGTGTAGAGAGCCAGGGTGGTGTAGTGGTTAAGAGCATGGGACTGGGACTCAGACGATCTGGGTTCTAGTCCCCGCTCAGCCATGGAGCCAACTGGGTGACTTTGGGCCAGTCACAGACTCTCAGCCCAACCTACCTCACAGGGTTGTTGTTGTGGGGATAAGATGGAGGAGGAGAATGATGTAAGCTGCCTTGAGTCCTTTGCAGGAAAAAGGCAGGATATAAATCGATAAATAAATAAATAAATAAATCAAAAGATCAGTGGTCAGGGAAAGGGAGGTGGAGCCTTCTAAAGAACTCTGGAGGGACCTGAGCAGCACCATGCTTGGCCCCTTGGGTTCGCACCCAAGTTGTGTAACTTTCTGAGGAAGCCTGTTGACCAACTACACCCCTCAGCTGGCAGCAGCCCTTGTCCTCAGCTACCTGTGGCTGCTCTGATTATGCACTTCTGTGCTTTCAACACCCAGACTACAGCTACAGCATGCACAGTTTCAAAGAAAGGTATCCAAAGAAGGTATAGATGGCCTAGGAAAAAGTAGCAGCATAACACCTGCCTGTTTCCTTACTTCTGTGATCTTGCCATATGCAGGACAGCTGGAGGAGAACTCCACAGGCAAATTCAGCTGGTCCTCACGATTTGAACATAAGTCACGGGAGTGTGCTTCTGTGCAAAGTTTTTTGCAATAGGTAGTAGCAGGGCAGGGGAGGTTATTTCAACAGCAACAACACCTCAGCCTGCTTTTGACCTTACTGGTGGAAATAATACTGAGGGCAGAGTTTCTGGCTGGAGGAGTCTAGGAGGGGGAGGCTGCAGTTTCTCTAAGATGAATGTTGAATTTGCCCTATTTTCCCATTGTCTAGAAAGTCTTCGGTTCACATAGCCTATAAGGGAGTGTGTAGATGGTTGTCATTTCAGGGGCTGGATGCACCATTCCCCTGCATGCAAAGCCCATGGGAGCTTTTCAGTTGTATTGGTCACCTGCTTTTCTAAGCAACTGCCAGCAACATGCATGGGATCAATGCAGTTTCTATGCTGGCTTCTCCCAGAAAGCATGTGGGTGGCCTGGGGTGGAGGGTGGGGGGAAAGGGAGGAGGTGCTTGCTCCTTTCCAGGGTGCTCCCACTTGTGTTTCAGACCTGGCCCATGAAACAGTTTTATCGGGCCCCTGGCAGCCGTACCAAATGTTAACCATGTGGTACACATTTTGCCCAGAGCATCATATGTAAGCAGAGGAAATTTGTTTTCAAACGTTGCAAGATACATGAGCTATTCCATACGTTAAATGTTCTTTCTTCCTTTTGGGTTTTGTGTGCAGTGCCCTGGCTGATAGTTGCACAGAGACTAGTCTGAAGCCTGGCCACCTGTGGGGAGGATGGGTTGTGCATCAAAATGTACTTTGATGGGTTTCCAGACCACCACCCAGAGAGAAGAATGGTCCCCAGGAAGACAAAAACTGACCATTCCTGAGCTGTAGTGCTGGACCAGGCATGTGGGAAATGGATGTTGGTACGTGTGCCCCTGGAACTGAAGTCTCTCTCAAAATGTCCTGTTTGAGCCTCATTTGTGTCACTCCCCTTCTACACCAGTGCATGGCTGTCTTGTTGCAACAGTGCGGCACCTTCAAACCATTCCTGTAACTTTTCCTGTTCCCCTCTTTAATTTCCTGGCTGCAGGCTTAGGATCAGCAAACCTAAACCAGCAGCAAGCTTAATGAGGAGCATCTGTAGGGAAAGGGCATGCACGTGGAAAAGAGTCTGTGTGTGTGTGTGTTTGTGCGTGCACAGATGTGTGCGAGCACAAGGGGTTGGGCAGCAGGCGGTCTACCTGTCAGACTGAGGAACTGCCTTGAACACATCTTATCATGGGTGGGAAGCCAGTGAAAAAAGAAAGCAGGGGGTAGGGAGTTTACTGGATAGGTCCAGCTGCTTCCCCAACCAGGGTTTTGTTTCTCTCAAGGATCCAGGTCCCCTAGATAGGTCCTAGATGTGGGGCATCCCTAGTGGCATAAAGCACAAGATGCGCCACACTGGACCAGATGCGCCACACTGGAGCACAGTTCATCTAGCCTGGCATTGTGTTCATATAGTGGCCAATCAGCTGCTCGCAGGGCAACCAAAAGCTAGGTGTGAGTGCAACAGCACCATCCCATCCCTGTTCCCCAGCAACTGGGGTGCACAGGCATACTGCCTCTGATACTGGAAGCAGCATATTAGCATCAGGACTAGTAGCTATTGGTAACCCTGCCTCCATGAATCGTCCAATCCCCCTTTTGGTAGCTATTGCTACATCTGATGGAAGTCAATTCCATAATTTAACAATGTGCTATGTGAAGGAGGACATCCTTTTATCTATCCTGCCCTTCCACGGGTTGAATCCAGATTCTAATATTATTAGAGAAAGAAAAAAATATTTTCTATGCATTTCTCCACATTGTGCATGATTTTGTGCACCTCTGTTATGTCCCCCCTAACTAGCCTTTTCTCTAAGCTAAAAAGCCCCCAAAGTGCTAGCCTTTTATCATAGCAGGATTGCTCCAGCTGCACGATCATTTCAGTTGCCCTTTTCTACACTTTTACCAGTGCTGCAATATCCTGTTTTAGGTGCAGTTACTCTGAGTAGTGGTCACCCCACATATTTGTATAAAGGCAGCTTGGCGATTTTATTTTAGTTTCTTCCCCAATTATGCCTCACCTGGATCGTGCCTTTTTCACAGCAGCCACACACCAGGCTGCTGTGATTAACATTTGCATTCATGCAGCAGGCTGGATAGCTGAGGCTCCAACTGGCCCGGCAGTGCTGCAGCTCTGCTGTGAAGCCAGTGAAACAATCCTCAGGAGGAGCATGCCTCTGATGGCACACACAGTCCCCTCAGATGGCTCAGGGTCTAATTTCCAGGCAGTCCCGGCACCCTTCCTGTTAGCCATTAAGCAAGAAGTGTGTTAGAACATACGCTTCTTCACAAAACTGTAGAACTGGTGTACCGGCCAGCACAGGACAGACAGTGTGAATCAGTGCCCATCCTGTCATGCACCTGCCCATCCTAATACCAATGGTTTAGGTCTGGCCTCCTTGCATGTTATAAATAACCACATGGAGACTCGAATAGGGTCACAAGAAGAAGGATGCCACCATCCTGAACAAGGTCTGATCTTGTGCAGATTTCTGTCCTACTCACTTAGGACAACTCATTCTTTCTGCGCTTTTGTTCTGAGCGTGGTCAGACCTCAACCAGAGGCTACCACTTATCAGCACAGCCATACGGTCACATTTTCAAGCACGCACGCCAAGGCATTCCACCAGGCTACTACTAGCCAATACAAGAAAGCACTTTGGTCTCTGAGAAGGGCATCCCCTCTTCATGGAAATGACCTTTCTGGATCAGCATCAGGAACAAGGCCCATCCAAAACAGAACTTGTTGGGGCTCCCAGCCTTTTTGCCAAATTGGTGGACAGATGGACATGGAAAATAAGCCAACAGTAAAGGATCCCCACCCTAACACCTCTGAGCAGCAAGCTTAATGAGGAGCATCTGTATGGGAAGGAGATGCATGTGTGTCTGTGCATACACAAGTGGCTCTTTTCAACATAAGGAACATGTGTATTTCTGAACCAGATCATATGTATGTGGCTCAGTACCATGCCTTGGCCATCTCCCTGCAATAGTCCCCTCTCTCTTTATTCTCTCCCTAACAGGAAGCCTCCAGCCCAAGCATCTTAGAATAGGCCTTTTACAGAACTCCAGCCAACACATAGAAGAGTAGACCCATAGTATACTATGGGGGCATTTGCAGGTGGGACTCTTAGTTGTCTCAGGAGGAAGGGCTCCTTTCTACACAGTACGTTGCGTGTCGCTCATCAGCACTGGCTGAGTGTTGTGGCACGGCACTGTGGAATGAATTGCAAAAGCCCAACGGTGTCACTCATCTAGGGGGTCCCTTGTTTGTCTGCACAGCCACAGGTAAGCATGCGCACATGCATAAAGTAGCCTGGTTGTTTTTGCATGCACTAATAATTACATTGTGTTTGTGCACACAAGTAAAGAAAGGATGTTGTTTATGGAGAGCACACCATTTCCTGGTATACCCCTCTCTCTTTTCACCCATATTCTTCTGTGATACTCTCCACACAGCTTTTCCTGCACAACATCTCTTCTTTGCTGTGTCCCTACATTGTACCCAGCAAAGTGAGATGCTTTCTTCTTTAAAGTGAAAGTAGCCTACAGGTGGCATACCAGAGGCCAACACCCCCGGTGTGTTGTTGGGGAGCATTTCTAATGTGGGCTGTTCTGGAGGGGAAACAAACCAACCAACCAACCAACAAACAAACAAACAAAGCCTCATTGCAAGCTGCTAGCTGCAGCTGCTGGATGGGGGAGATGGAACTGTGTGCATTGATCAGTTCTGTCCCTATTCTTTCTTTTCCTCTCACTTTCTCCAACTGCCTGAGTGGAGGAGCAGAACTGGTTGGCTCTAAAGAAACCCAAACCAATAGACAGCATCTTTCCCTACCAGATCCAGCAGGGAAAATTTGGGCTCTTGTTCATTTGAGACATGAAAGAGCAAGTTTTGCATATTCCTGTCTGCTCCTAAAGGGATGAATAGGGTTGGTCTCCCTGGCCTCATGTTTTCCTGCATATCCCCCTCCACTTTCCCTGCTCTGCCTTCTCCAGTATACAGAGTAAAAGATCCCAAACATTTTTGTTTTGTTTTTGTTTTGTTTTTTCCTTTGTTTGTTTGTTCTGTCTTTTTAAATAGCTGACTCTGTGGGAGCAAGAGACTCCCCTCTTCCCAAACGGCGTGATTGTCAAAAGAGCCAGTCCAGGAAACAAACCACTTTTGACCTTTTAAGGCTTGTTTTTACATTTTTATTTTATTTTAAACACAAGCCCTCTCCCAGAAAGCCTGGGGTGTTGTCTGCAAAACACAAAACCCCCATTGCTTATAAAAATTACACCCTTCAGGAAAAAGCATTCTCAATCCAAGTAATCACCCCCCCCCCCATTTTCTGAAAGTAGCAGGAAGAAAAGTCTTATTAAATAGTCTACAAATGTTAAAACTTTTAAAGAATTAACAAAACAATGCAAAAGGCCAAACAAATGCTCAGATTATTGAGGAAGGTCCAGGCACTTCCTAGGTTTTTTCCTCCCCCGTACTTCCATCCGCCCCAAAGAAGGACATTTCCTCATTTTGGCAAAAAACCTTGTTTCAGGGTGGTTTTTTCTTTCCCTTCTCCTGTTCTTTGTTTTAAAGCAAACAAACTGTCCTTTAATTTTGGTAACTAAACTTTCCTTCTATGTTGGGACAGCACTTAACTCAAACCTTGGGCTGGGGTGAGGGGTGGGAAACCTTTTTAGCCCTTGTCTAAAATGCTGGTGACTTGGATTTTCCTCTGTCAGTTTTGGATGTTGTTCCCTCGCTAAGCAGCGTCTTTCTCCCCCTCGCCCCAACTCCCGTAATCACAAACATGCATGAAAAAGAGGTGGGGGGGCAGAGGGAAAGTCTTAAATCAGTCCCAAAGCCAGACAGACGTTTTAATCAAATCAAATTAGAATCAGCAGCGGTTTGGAAAAAAAGACGAGGCGCACGGCAAGACCCCCTGCCCCATCCCCCCTCGCAAAACTGAATGAGATGCGAGCCCTTACCTGAACCCCCCCCAGCAACACATAGCATAGTAGACTCAGAGTGTGGGCTGGGGGCGACGCTGCGGGTTAGCAGACAAACGGTTTTGTTCCCAATGATCGCTGCAGATCCCGGCGCGGAGCGAAAAACTGCCTTTCTCCCCGGCTGGCTCTGCCCCGGGTTCCGTTCTGTTCCTTTTCCCCGTTTTCCCCCCTTTCTCTATTTGTTTTGGTTTGTGTTTGCTGGGTGTTAGGTGGGAAAAGCTGTCTGTACTTTTTTTTGTATGTGCGCAAAGTTTTCACCACGCTCTCTCTCTCTCTCTCTCTCTCTCTCTCTCTCTCTCTCTCTCTCTCTCCTCTCTTCCACCTCCCGTGATTTGCTCTTTTGATTGGTGTCCAGGAATGTAAGAATATAAAAAAAAGAAAAGAAAAAGTGCATACACCCTCTCTCGAAGCGGCTGCCTTTTTTTTTTAAATTCAAGTGTTAAGCAGAACCAGGTTGCTTTCAAGAATGTATTTGATGCAATTGTATACAAGCGCAGTCCCATTCATTTCGCTGCCCCGACCCCCCCACCCCATTTGCCACCCACCCCAGCACACCCCACTACAGCTCTTGAAACTTTGAGGTGGGGAGGGGGGAAAGCAAGGTAAAGGATCTGGCAAGAGGGCTTTTCTCAAAGTCAAGAAGGAAGGGGAAGAGGACTTGGGGGGGGGGGGATGAACGATCCAGAGGAAATGCCAGCCCACCATACCCTCCCTCCCCACCCCGCTGCCCGCATGCTGCCAAGTTTTGCTAATGGCATTTTTAGGGGGGGGGGGGCTTCCAGCAAATGTAGTGAGAAATGAAGTGTGCTTGCGAGGGCTCGGTTGGGGTTCTGAGCGAGGAGGAGAGAGAGAGGTGGGCCGGCTTCCCTCTGGAAAAGGGAAGGCTGGAGAGAAGGACCAAGGGCTCCTACCTGCTCTGAACTCCATCTGGTTCAAGCCCCAGTCCGGTGCAGCCCTTGAAGGTAGGTGTGTGACTGAATACTTCCTTTCGCCGAGGGGTCTGCATGGAGACTGCTGCCTCCTTTATTCTGGGCCAGGATTAATAATCCCATTTGCCAATCCCACTCACTAGGGTTTGGTTGTGGGTTTGGTTTTTTGTTTTTGTTTTTTTTTTCTTTAATGTGCGCGTGTGTGTGTTTTAATTTGGTGAAGATATTTGTGAAACCTTCTTCTCCTCTGACCCCCCTCCTCCTTTCTGACGTGTAAAGCTTTAACCACAAAGCAGAGCCCAGTCCCAGAGGGTGGGAGCGCGCGTGTGGGGGGCCTTGTGGGAGGAGAGGTCCCGCAGACTGGCTCCTCTCCCCTGCAAAGAGACAGGGCGAGGTGAGTGCGTGAAACCAACCTGTCTCAGGCTGAAATGCCAGATTTGGGAAGGGAGGTGGCGGGGGGAAAGTGGGGGGAGAAAGGGGTGGGGATAGAGAGAAGAAACTGACCCATTCTCTTTCTCCACTCCTTTCGCCTTTCCTCATGTATCATGGACTGGTTCCATTTTCCTGGCTTAAGACTCCCTTGGCCCAGACTTTCCGACTGGACCATGGAGGGTTTCTGCATCACACCCCAGGCCAAGGGCCAGGCACTTGGGGCGCCGCTGCCTCCCCGCTGCCCTTTTGCGGGGAACAAAACACAATGGCTCGCTGGTGGGTTGTTGTCGGATGCTTGTCCCATTCTCACAATTGGAGTGGCCTTTAGTCATCGGCAGGTGACTAACCCGCCAGGCGACAGATGTCATGAAAGGCTGATGTGGGAGTGAGTGCCAATAGTTCAGTCAGCAGCCAGTCAAGGGCACTGGTGGGGTGGGGGTTCTTTGTTTCTTCCTCCTCCCCGCTTCCAGATCATGCACATTTGTCTCTCATTCATCTTGGTCTTCGACTTCCCTTCTGCCCTTTGTGTGTGTGATATTATCTATGGGTTCTGCTTAGAATCCATTAATCAGCAAAAGGCTTCCCAGTCCAATTTTGACACGAGGCTTGTGACTCAGCACTCTGCTTGCTCTCCACCATTGGGGGCAAGGTCCTTGATGCTGGATGAACTTACTGGAAAGGGGTCTTTGATAAGGAAATATGGAAGGCTGAAAAGCATTCAGGCGGTTGTTTGCGGGGATCAGAAGAGAATCAGGTTTGATGGACAGGAAGGATTCCTTAAAAGAACTATCACCATTCTGTTCTGCAAATGTATTTTGTATGGAAGATGAACTAACTTCACCACTGAGTTTAACAGATGCACACTGCTTTATGAAAATCATTACTGCATCATTCACACAATCCTTGCAATTGTGGCATAGCTCACCCCCCCCCCATAATTCTGATTATCCACTTGGATGTACACATTTGTGTCCCCTCAGTATACATTGTTATGCCCAAGTAAGACCTGCTGTATTCTAGAGGATTGGGATATGTATACCTGTGATCAAGCAATCACATTTTGGGCAGGCCTCAGTTGTGCAGTCCTGGCACATGTAACACTTCACTTAACTTATTAGCAGGGTAGTTGGTTTTGACCCATCCAACCTTCATTGCAACAAGAACTGCTTTAGTTTAGGTGTTTCTTCCCAGTAAATCCTTTTTTTGAAGAGTTGTGCCTTGGGATCTGTGTAAGTTTCTTTTTGCTGGGGTTCTGAGCAGCATCAAAATGCATTTGGCTTTTCTTTTTTCTTTTGTACTATGCTGTTTAAAAAGTTATCTGACTGAAAAAACTCACTTCTCTCTGAATTTCAATAGCTAAGAAATTGTTTGTTTTCAATTACTCTTCTTTGATTAGGACCGACTTTGCTGATGGGAATCTTTCTAACTAGATGAGGACTTTGGAAATAAACTTCACATTTAAAATAAACTATCCAATGTTATTAAAGCAGGCATGTCAGGTATATGGTAAAAGTGGAAAAAAAACCCAAACCCTGTTTATTCGCATTGCTAAATATTTACATACTTGACAAACGAGAAAAGCAAGGAAGAAAAAGGTTGTGTGTTGTAGAAGGAAATATAATCACTTCATCCAAAATTAATTGCGTTTGTGAATATATATGTTTTTTCATTGTTAAAACCTGACTCGTTATTTACATGGAAAAACTATTATGAGGCTTTGAACTTTAGGGAGGAAGGGGGGGAAATGTATTCCTTTTTTCCCCTTGCAGGCTTTCGCGTAATGCTTTGTGTAAAAACAAAGGCACTCACAGACACAACTAATTTTAGCGCTTTTTTTTTCTTCTTTCCAAAAAGCGCCTTGTTGCCTCCAAAAGGTAACATTCAGAATTCATTGCAAATGCAATCTGAATTAAAACCACACAACCTTTAAAATATTATAAAATGTTTAAACCCATGAATTCACCATGGACTTTCTATTGTTCATTTAAAACAACTATTTCTTTTTAACTGTCTCACATTCCTATTTATTTGTAAGTGTGAATGAAGATTTACATCCCTTAGGTTTGGCTGAAGTGAGCTGAGATTTAATTTGTTTACAGAATAAATAAATCTATGGTAAGTAGGAGCAGCTCAGTTTATATATTTGCAAGAGACAGAGTCCTGCACAAAGCATTGCTTTTCTTTTTGTCTAGACACAAATTTACGTGTTCATAAAATGTATGGAGCTTTTGGGGCACGCAGCTTCCTACTCCTTCATTCATGCTGTGTTTTTGAGCCTGCTGCAAGGGAATGCAAAATTAGCCGAAATGGGCTTTTGGAAGCATAGGGTGGGGGTAGTGAAGGCGTATCCTGACTTCTGAGCTTTTACTTCTTGACCTAAAGTGGAGATGCTTCTAATTGAAAAACTTTCCAGTTGGCTTTTTCAGCAGAGAAAACATTGAAGCTAGGGCTGTCTGATTTATTTATTTATTTGCCCTTTTTATTTCTATTTTTACAAAGGACACCTGGGAAGTTCTGGATATAAAAGATCCATTATATTCCATGGATTTGTGAAAAAATGTGTGACCTTTGTTTTACTAATAGGACTACAAATCTAATAGAGCAAGAGACAACTCTTGAAAAAAGGGGTATCCCAAAAAGCAGATATGGGTGACTACCAAAGCTAGAGCCAATATTACATAATGTGTGTGGCAAGACATGTTGGCAGCTTGGGAAAATTCACATAAGGTTTGAAAAATGTTTGTGGAAGAGTTCATAAGATGGTTGCCCTTCAGTCTATAGGCATGATCCTTCAATCCATGATCCTTTAGAATATACCCTGCTGGCAGTCTGTGGAATGTGGTGAAACGGAGGCGTGTTTCTAGATCTCAGTCCATGAACTGCCCATCTCTGAAACCAACTGTGGACAAGGAGTTGGGCCCCGAAGGCTGAATGAGGAACATGAGTTGGGAATCAGACATTGTAACTGTGCCAAACAACTTTGTTTGAGAGCCTCAGACAATTTGTCTCCTTTGGGTCACAATGGATTTTGCAGTTAATCACCCTATACTTCTCAACATTTTGCAGCCTGGTACAGAGCAATTCTTGATGTGGGCGGAGGGCACATGTGCCTTCAAAAAGTTAAAAATCCAGAGGAGTAGCTGTGCCTATTTGGAAACTGCAGCAGACAAAATGGGCTACATTATTTAAAGTTGCCTCATTCACCTTTAGTTATTAGGTCCAACATTTGCAGAGACCAACTCCAAGATAATAGTTCATTTTTGCATGGGTACCTTTCTTCTGGAGGTCTAAAATAATAGAAACTCCTCTGCCATCATCCAAAATGGGGTTGGACATGCTTCGTACAATGACAACTGCATGAAGAGTTTCTTCCTAACAAGTGTAGGTTTTGCAGCAATCAGGCCATCATAGCCATCATATGCTAAGAAACCATCTGAATGGGATGGTTTAACTTGGTGTCCTGCAGTGAGCAGAGGGTTGGATCTGATGGCCTTCTGGCCCCTTCTAACCATTCAATTCCGTCTTGCTCAAAGTCTTTTTCTTCTCTCTGTGTTTTCTTTTCTCTCCTCCACAAAATAACCTCACCATACCCTGAGTCATTTGCAGGAGTGTTTTTCCACCTGCAACACTCCTCATATGTTCGGTTGTTGAAGGAAGGTCTGCTTACCGTCTACTATATTTTTGTCCCCCTGCTGGAACTTCCATTGTTCAAGATCTTTTGGATGCCAGCAGTCCTACAGTTCAGTGTGGGTTAGAAAGCTCATCTTGTGGGGGATTATTTCCTCCTCCTCCTCCTCCTCCTCCTCCTCCTCCTCCTCCTCCTTCGAGTGCCTATTCCTGTTGTATATTGTACTTGAGCTGTGGGGTTTATTCCAAAACACTAATGAATTTGGAATAAATGCCATCTCTGGTTTTCTGTTCCCACACTCACCAAGGGATTAAGTACATTCTTAGGATCACTTAAAGTGGAAACCCATAACAGAACTGGAAGACATGCTTGAGCATGCTTTAAGGTGTAACCTATCTGCATTAAATGTCTCCTTGAATCTGTTGAATTGCTGCCACCTTGGACCTCACAGCCAGCTATCAGTTCTGTTTGCTTCCCAGGGCTCCTTTCCCTCAGGCAGTGTTCTGTCTCCTCAGCTTTGCTGAGGCCACATTCATGCTAACAATTCAGTTAATAAGCCAACTACGTGCTTAGTGCTCCCTAACTCCTATACTGAAAAGGAGTTAAAATGAAGAAGTAGATATGGTGATGCCTTTTTAGTACCATAACCCCTATTCTGTACCTCTGTGTAGAACAAGGAGAAGTAGAACCTACATTTCCCCCTTCACAGGGTGCCTCTGACAAGTGCAGGAATTATGGCCTAATTACATTCTAGGAAGTAGAGCTAGAAGGAATTCTGGGATATCTCCACATGACATCACTGAATGGGATCTCCCAGGGCATTATATCATCCGTTCCTTAAAATGCATATGAATTGTACGGCATTAACACATGTCTGTCTGAACAGTACCTAATGCTGTTTTCATGATGTTCATGTGAGTGCTACCAGGAACAGGAAGAAACAGGCTTCTGTCTCTCATAGAGACAAGCTGTGGCCCGTTCCAGCCTGCATACCCCACAAAACATCCCCTTTCTGATGAAGAAAGTCATGGTGGTCTTTCTGGGGATTGGTCAGAGAAGCAGCAATAGCTTCCTTTTTTGCCAGGTTCCACAAAGTACAAGTTTTCCGCATCTGGAAGGTGTGGGATGTCTGTGCTTTCTCATTCCTGTGACAGGACACCTTCTAAGACTGCTTTTTTCAGTGTTAAGATCTTTGGCTTCAGTTTTAGCCAGCAGTGCTTTTGGTGGTAATTTGGGAAGAGGTTCCATAAACCAGCCATCAGGCATCCTGCTGCCATCTTGCAACAACCCCAGGTCTGCTTCCAGATGAAACTACAGCCTACAGTACCCCTTTGAACTCCGCTCTGTTCCTTCCTACTGCCCTTATATTTTATATTGTCGTTGGTTTCTTCAGCCACTTTTCTGACCTGTGATGGTAGTTCACGACCATGTATTTTGCCTTGTTCTTACCAGGCATTTGTCCTCGCAGGACTCCTGTACTAACTTCCTGTTTCAGAGCTCAGGCATAAGTCAGAAGGCGCTTGCCAAGGCGACTCAGTAAACACGTGTCAGAATGAAGATTAGAACTCGCATGTTTCAGATGTCAAAAGCAGCTGCTCCGGTCTTTGAGATGTCATTTCAGAACAGTGCCACCAGCATGCCCATCAGCTGATCTTCTGATCACTTCTGGCAGGTAGGAGATTCTTCAATAGCATTCCAGAGCTTTTTCTGGGGGACAGAGAGGTAGGGCTGTGCAAGTAGCACCCTTGCTTGACCCTCAGCCCAGTGGCATCCCTGGCAGAGGGCAGCAGCCATTTCCTACATGGGTGCTTAGGATACCACCTGGCTTGCATTGCCTTGGCAGGCTGCCCAGCTCTGCCATCTGCAGCTTTGCCTCTCTCCCTTCCTCTCCCCACTCCAGCCTGTGCTCACAGGAAGTCCTGTGGGTGGCTGAGCTCACCAGAGATGGGTGAGCTGCTCCCTCACCCTCCAGTGGCACCAGCTCCAGCTGAGCCTCCCACAGATGACCTCTGGGCTCTGGCCCAGCCTCGGCCACCTCCCCCAGCATTACAACTCTGTGGAGCTCTCTTTAGCGCCTGGCAGAGGTTTAAATAAGGGCAGTAGGACACGAGAATCTTACACAGTTCTGGCCCTTCCACTAGTCTGCAGTAATATCACCAGGAAGCTCCCACAGGCATCAGGCCAAAACCCCAGCCATCTGTCACTGAAAGCCAGCGCAGTGCCGATGCTCTCTTCTCCGTGCTTTAACTTTGTCCTGCAGGCCCAGAAAGGCCGTCCTCTCTGCCCTCTCGGAGCTTCCCTCTTGCCTCTCGCCCTGCCACATGCCTGTGCTGCTTCTATCTCCGTTTCCACAGCTTCTCTTTCCAAGTTCATAACCCTCATGCTGGAGGTTCCCCTCTTACCTGTTTCCTGTCTGTCTGCTAAGAGGATTGGCAAACTAACTCCATGACGGGGAAATGATGTCATTGGATTTTTAAAGCTGGCCTTCCAGCGTGATGGATGGGGTTGGGCGCCCTGTATAATTGGCTACGTTGTTTCGGGCTCTCCTGTCAGTTCCAGGGCAAACGTCACACACTGTACTGGTCACCCTTGTGGCATTCCAGACATCTTGCTCCGTAGCCACAGGAAGTAAAATTGCACCGTGTGAATGCTGAAAGAAAACCACAAGATACATTTATGTGTATGCTTTCTCCCTGCTGTACATCTGATTTTACTTCTGTGGTATCCCCTGTGGCAGCTTCATCTGCATTTCTTCAGCCCGCGTGGCATACTTGCTCCCAGTTCTGGCCTCACTAGCAGCATCCTTAATTTCTCCTCAACTGGGAGCATTGTGCTAATTCTTTGATAGAGAAAGTCAGCATGTTCTGTGGCCAAAAATAGAATTTTTCTTGAGCCCTTTTCTGGGGTGTATTACTGTATAATTTTTAATCCACCATTGCTGGAAGTAAAGGTTTTCTGCCATTTAAATTCCAAGCAACCTGTCTGTATCTAAAAATAAAAAATGGCCAGAATAAAATTGCAGGAGTGAGGGACACTTGGGGCTATCATGCAAATAAGTTCATGTTCTCCACCCACCATTTTCCACCACCCCATAAGGTATGGAGTAGTAACATAAGCGACAGCAATTTGAAATTATGTAGTGTGGACTAACAGGAGGGTCATTACAGTACATGACAGTGAGAACTGATTCTTTTTTAAAGGGTGCATCTACATAGTCTCTTCCTTGCACTGATCTTAGATAATAGGGCACAGGTGCGTGGCTCAGAAAAATATTTCGGCCTAGTTATGTGACCTGGGCATTTATGGCCAAAACTCTGGGGGCTGTACATCATGAATGGCCTCAAGTCGCCGTTCCCCTTCCCAATTGGGGTCCCAATGCACCCCAACAAGGGCTCTGGCTCAGTCAATAAAAGGGTGGGCAAAAAGTAGCTCTCCAGATATTTGGGGCTTCAATTTCCACCATTCCTGACCACTAGTCATGTTGGAGGGGCTTCAGGGTGTGGAAGTTTAAAGCATCTGGAGATACACCTTCTGCCCATCCCTGCTATATAGTGTTTGTTGCGCTGGTTGGGGTGGGGTGGGTGGCTAAGGCAGGGAATTCAGAGCCTGCTTTCTGTGGGCTTTTCCCTGTCTTAGAAAGAGCGAAAACATCTCCGGCAACAGTAGCAAAATTAAGGAGGTACTCATTGTTGCTTCTTTTTGTGAACAGCCGCCCCGAGGCTTTGTTGCGATGGGGGCGGCATAAAAATGTTTTAGATAGATAGATAGATAGATAGATAGGTAGGTAGGTAGGTAGGTAGGTAGATTTTGGTTATTTAAAGAAGCTAAAAAGCCAAGGTGAAAAGAGTCCAGTAAAAGATAAAAGTGGGGAAGACATTGGTTGAATGGCACTGGATAGGTGAATGCTTCATGCCTCAGTGTTCAAGTCCCTCACCCATCTATTGGTCTACCTGAAGCAAACAGATTTGTTTTATTTTTTAACCAAAGGCTATTTGAGGGGAAAGGGGTTTTGTCTGAAGTATTTCATTCCACCCTGGTAACTTCCCTCTTTTGTGTCATTCTCATCATTCATTTTGTAGCCCTGGGCTTTGTTTACTGCAACCATTAAACAGTGCACTGACTAGAAAATTACTCATTTTCCCGCAGGGTGTCCCACATCACTCCTCCTTGTAGCCTCTTTATCAACACATGTCTTTTATCTTCACAACATCTTGATTAGGTATACTTCACTTTATAATTATGAAAGTCCCCATTTAATTTGGGGGTGCCCTCTGTAAGAGTCATCGTTTAATGAGCAGTCAGTCTTGCACAGCATGGTCTGCATTCACAGCTGGGAATTCCCTTGGCTGTGGGTGTGGAACCTGCTTGCTCCTCCAGGGAAATCTGATGTGGGATGCATGCTGGCGATGGGCAAGACCAGCCCTTCTCCCCACCACCCCACTCCCAGCAGGCTGCCAGGGGAGGGACAGATTGCGCCTATGAAAGCTGGGGCCCGCTGAAAGTGTGCCAGCAGACACAGGTTGCCCACAGCCTAGGTTTTCAGATTGTGGAGCAGACCTTTGAATTTCAGACCCTCTCGGAGAGCGGATGTTGCTGTGTCAGCGGGCCCCAGTGCAGCACTCCAGGCACCTCTGCGGACACTCAAGAGATCCCCAATATGGTGCCTACAGGAACCTGATTTTTTTTTCCATTTAAGAAGCGTGGATTTTAATGAAATAATTCAATCTTCTAGCAATTGTATATAGTCTTCACCAAAAACAAGCCAAATAGCCAAACCAGTATCTTTTTGAGGTAGATGTCTGTAAGCCACCTGTTTGCATATTGAAAGTGCTGGAAGGTCCTCAGATCATTGCATTATAGCAAAGCGTTTATCCTTCCAGTCCTGTGATATCAGTCTTTTAGCTGTGAAAGGAATGTGGAGAATTTATTTCCACTTCAATGTATTAACTGCCATGAAGCTGATAATTTAAATGAATGTGTACATCAGTGACTATTAAACACAGTTCCAGTGCAGAGTTTACCTTTAATAATGTAACTGTGAAATAAAAGAGGCCACTACTGAACATTGATAAAACACGTAAAGAAAAGAAGCATTAGCTGTATTACCAGTAATTAGCTGAATTCAGGAATCTCTCATTTAAAGACATGTTGCAATATCTATTAGGCACAAAGCAAAAGTTTTGGTTGAGTAAGGTGGAGCATAAGAAGAGGAGACTGAGAGGGGATCTGTTGGCGACATACAGGTATGGGAGGGGATGTCACATGGAGGTGGGTAGAGACCTGTTCTCCCCTGCAGGGGAAGGCAGAACACGCTCCAATGGAGCAAAGCTCAGGGAGCCAAGGTTCCGTTTGGATGCCAGGAAGCACTTCCTGACAGTCAGGACCCCGAGGGTGTGGAATGGGCTTCCACAGGAGGTCGTTGAGGCCCCATCAGTGAGGGTGTTCAAAGATAGGCTGGACATGCACATGGCAGGCATGTCATGAGCGGAGCCATCTGGAGCCGGGGGCCAGACTAGATGGCCCGGGAGGCCCCTTCCTACTCACTCTGGTTCTGTGCTTCTATGTAAGTTCAATAGATGCAGCAGGCAGATGCCAGGGCAGGGATCCATTGATCAGGCATTTTGTAGTAACATCCCCAGCCGTTTCCTGAATTCCCCAGTGTGCCCTTGATCCAAAAAGGGAGAAGAATCCTGTGTTATTCCTTTACCTGGTATCCATTCCTACCAGGCCGGCATTGTTTGCTCACTATATCCTAAGCCAGACTTGGGATACAACAGTTTCCTCAATCAGTATTTCAAATGGTCTAAAAGGTGGATAAGACCACCTGAAGCATGGAGGAAAACTTGGATAAGTATCATTTATAAGAAAAGGAAGCAAATTTCTGTCATTTGCATTTAAAAAAAAAGATATAAAGCTGTACCCAATAGTCCCAAGCAGGACTCTCTGGGTGGCATTGCAAAGATAGAAATAAATGCGATAGGACAACACACACAGTGACTCCTATCTGAGGTATGACTGCATGTAATTCCATGCTAGTTTTTTTCAACAGGAAGCCTGCCACATTCCGTGTCTTCCATACTGATATTTCACCGGAACAATCTGGTTTAGTCACTGCAACAAATCTGGTTTATTGCAGTGACAGAAGCCATGTGCTGCCATGAGCTGCAAATAGGAGACAGAAAAAGTAAAAAAGATGTTAATAGTAATGTAAGTCGCTAAAAACTCACAAGAGAAATGAATGTTGGCTCTGCCTTTGGAACAAAGTTGGTATGAAATACTAGTCATTTTCTGGATTATCTAGCTGGGCAAGGTAGTGTTCCTCAATCATCTTGAATGAAATTTTAGCTTCTCTTAAACCTCTGTCACCACTTTCCAAACAAGGCAGCATCAGCATCTATTCAAAAAACATGCAGAGGTTTTCACGCCCAGCCATCTGTATCTGCATGCAGAGCAATGTATGGTGATCTGCAGAATGGGATGCAGGGAATTAAGGGTTGGAAGTACATTCAGGTGGTTAAGTAAGAGCATTTCTTCCTTGCCCTAGCTCCACTCCCAGAGTGCCGCATATGCCTTCCTTAGCAGTCTCGCTCCTGTTTTCAGCCCCATCTCCATGTTCCTTGTGTCATCTTAGTATACACTGACAAGGATGCAATGCTGGCCTTCCACCAGGATTCTGGCGCTGTCAATGCACTGGAGGTGTCCGTCAGCAAAACCATGTCAAATAACGTTTTGTTATTTTAAAAAGACACACTGTGGATTCATACCAACTGCTCACAACTGTCTTTGGCTGAACCTGAAACAGTATTTCAGTCTTTTTGGAAAAACATGCGTTTTAATACAGCTCTTGGTAGGCAAGTTCATTCTTGGGGAGAGGTCATAGTTCAGTGAAAGAACACAAGCCAAAGGTCTCAGGTCAGCTCCTGGCATTTTTGTTTAAAAGGATCCCAAGTAGCCAGCCTTTGAAAGACCCCTCCAAGTCACTGGGGAGCATCAGCAGTGAGAGCGCCCAAGCTGAACCAGTGAGCCAGCATTTATTCATTAAATTGATTCATATGCTGCCTTTCAGAATAGAAAGCTTTCCAAAGCAGTTTGCATGAAAGAGATAAGTAGATTAATACACTCAACAATAATACATTCTTAAGCAATAAGGGAAAGATACAGTAATACATTCTAAAATAATAACCCGCAGAACCATTGGTAGGAGACAGTCCTGTGGGGAAAGGGAGGGACAGACAGTTCAGTTGGAGCAGGGCCCCAACATTTTATTTATTTATTTATTAAAACATTTCTATGCCGCCCCTTGCCAAGGCCTCGGGGCGGCTTACAACATTGAATACATGGCCCTTACCTGCCTGCCCTTGCATTGCTCCCATGAGGAGAGTCGGCAGGAATAGCCCTGTAGAAGGAGAGGAAAGTGGAGTTGGGATAGAGGCCAGAGACGGCCTTCCCCTGGCCGATTTGCCATTCCTTGAACTATAAAGGAGTAGGGAAAAAGAAGACAGCAATGTTTTTTCCAATCTCAAAGCCTGAAATGAGAAAAACTGGCGTGGGACACTGAACATCTCTTATGAGACTCACCTCCAGATCTTGCATGTCCCAGTCCAACACGTTACCACCGTACCAGCTCTCTGTGTGATCTATTAGTTGAATTTCTCCTGCACATGTGAACTCTTCTTGGAGCTAGCTCATTTTTTAATCTGGTGATTATAATTGTCAGAGATCCCATGGCCACACTAGGAATCATCTTCAGACATGTACACCACCTGGTAACCAATGCCCAGAACTATTTTCTCAAAGCAGTTGAAGCCATAAGGACATTGAGCTGAAGCAGGCCAGTAGACAAATAAAAACAACTCAGCTAGGGTGTAATGCAGCCTTCCCCAGCCTGCTGTCCTCTGGATGGGCTGAACTACATTCTGTCACCCGTTGGTGTAGCAGTTGTACATTGTTTGCATGGTGATGTGATCAATTTATACAAACTCTTTTGGCTGCTACTTAAATGTTTATTGTGCATTGACATTCTCTGGGATAGAATTTAATATCACCCCAATTTCCTGGGATGTATATAATATATTATAAAGCACTTTGGGTATCAGTAACTTGGACAACAGTGCCATAAGGTTGGTAAAGATCATCCTCATACCACTGAGATGGTGGCTTGCTGAAGGCCAACTAGCCATTCCCAGGCTGAAGTAAGACTGCAGGCTGAAATACAGCCTTGTAAGCACCCAGCAGAAATCGTACCAAATATAAAGGAAAAACACGAGTTATTTTGATGAAAGCTCGCTTCGTGATATTTAGATGGTGCATCTGAACTTTTAAACCAAAGTTACGTAAGGCTGACTCTCTGCTGCCCCCTTCAGCCCAGTTAAGTTTATATTTCTGCCCTTCTGCAGTCAGAAGGAATGCTGTGATGCTTTCTGCTTCTCAGCCTCGCAGCACCCCCTGGTGGCCACGAAGCACAGCTCCGTAGCTTCCCTTCGAATTTCCCATCCGTTTGCTGGCATACTCACAGTGCAGACAACTTGGCAACTTCTCTTGCCAAGGTCTTAAAAGTCTCT
Source organism: Varanus komodoensis (assembly GCF_004798865.1). NCBI lineage: Eukaryota > Metazoa > Chordata > Lepidosauria > Squamata > Varanidae > Varanus > Varanus komodoensis. Next base: position 487,769 of record NW_025335798.1, read on the forward strand.
GCTAAGCATGCATAAGCTGCAGTGTTTTGGAGGGTTCCAATCCGGCCAAATGTGGGCAGATTTTCCCAAGGCTGACAAAACCAAGGCTCTTGCCTAACACCAAAGAGAAACCTGTTTGTGGCCAAATTGGAAGTCCTTGCTCCAGAGCTCAGAGGCGCTGGAATTTCTCAATGAAAGCACTGAAAGAGCTGGGTTTATTTTTAATACAAAACATGAATTTCATGCCTCAGGCCCATCGTTCCCACAAGTGTTACTTTAAAAAACCACACGGACAACCCAGCTTGAGAGAAACGCTGGTGTTTGCAAAGGGCATGCACTAACAGTTTTAATTGGGCCAAAGTAGGAGCGACTGGAAATGGTCTTATAATGGAAAGTTATGAGACCACAACCAACGTCATTGCCAGTATCAGTTTGAATGAAAGCCAAGTTGACATTTCTGATGCTGTGGTTTCCCAAAATTTTACTTAGGCAACTCACCAATAAAAATTGTCAAATGACCTCCCTTTAAAAAAAAATTGCAAAATGAATGCCACTTATTTCTGTGCTTACTATATTCATGATCCTGAAATCTTGGAAAACGTGTGTGCTTATGACACACATACATTAGACTGTCTCTCTCAAATTTGCCACTTCTTAACTTTCCTGAATAATTTTCAGCAACTATTATTTTACTCTTGGTATTTTATTATCAGAAGTTGCAAAGCAAATGGCAAAAGTACAAGGGCTGGAAGTGAAGCTTCTGGAGGTGAAACATCCTTATTCATACCTTTGCTTTGCTTTGCCACAAAGCCCTGTGGCCTTAGGCAAGAGGCCCTCATCCTAAGGGTGGTTGTAAGGGGGCAATAAATGCATCAGGAAGTGTTTAAATCAGTGACCTATGCTATAGCATTCATTAATTAGTTAACTAATAAACACAAAGGGTTCAGCCTCTGAACAGATTCATATATTATTGATTTTTTAAAAACACTGTTGTTGCATTACTCATCATCCACACCTTTTTTTTAAATGCTAACATGTAGCATTTACTTTTTTACATTATTTAGGCAGGCATCCCAGTAACTGTATAGTCATGGGATGCCTGCCTAAATACACAAAGAAAAAGCAGCAGTGTGGTTGTTCTGCTGTCATAAACAGAAGGGAAGTTGCACAGGGGGGCGGGGAGTGGCCCACTCAATTGCTTTAAAGCAGGTTGGAAACAAGCAACCCCCCTGCTGAGGATGGAGTGCAACACCCAGCTTCCCTAACCACTGGAACAGCTAAGCACGGGAATTGTACTCCACCAGTGTCTGCACAGCAATATATTCTCCACCTTTGCTTTAAATAATAAAGCTCAATCCACCTAGTCAGGATTACCTTTGATTCTTGGCATCTAACTTTTTACTTGTGCTTGGTTGATGGAAACCAGTGGCAGATTTAGAGAATTAAATGTTGAAAGTATGCTTTGCCCGTCTGTAAAATGAGTAAAGACAGAAAACTGGAGCCATTTTAGAAATTTTTAATTCCTGCACAGTGGCTTACGTGCTTGCAAGATATGCTTTAGGGTTGCTGTGTTATCTAGGTATGACATCATCGAGCCCTTGTATTATGCTTGTGGATTTATTGTATTAGTCTGGATTACCATAAAGTGGTAGCCTTATAGTCTGCTTTGCTCTTGAATTAGAAACCCATGAAACTAGGATGTTCAATCAATAGTGGAATTAGAAGTAATCAGTAAAGGCTCTGACTGAACTGTATATAAAAAAGATACATGTGCCTGCTTCTTTCTGGCATGCATCTGTATACTCGACCTGAATTAATACTTCACGCTTTATGGAATTATTACATAAAGGCAGCAGAAGCACAGAGAAGACATACTTCCAATACCCCTCTGTCCTCCCATTCCCTTTTCTCCACTCATGCCACACCTCCCTGGGCTTCTCTTTGCCTATACAAGTTGTTTCTGCACTCACGGAAACACCAAGCTTCAAATTCCCCTGCTGGCCAGGGCATATTTTATTTTGTGTCCTTCACAAACCCTGTCAGTTAAGAAGTGGCAAACAAGTCATCCAGGAACTATAGGTCTTGTATTTATATTCCATTCTTTGGCAATTAAAAAGACATAACATATAGTACATGCCATTACCATAACATATTGTATCATAATAGTGGGGAAGGCCCATCAGGAAGGGTGTTCAAGGATAGACTGGACAACCACATGCTGAGTATTACATGAGCGGAGCCGGAGGTCAGACTAGATGGCCTGGAAGGCCCCTTCTGACTCGCTTTGTTTTTAACATATGAAGTTAGAAATAACACCACTAAGAACAAAAAGCAGAAATTAAAAACCAAAATGGGTTTTTTTAAATGAAGATAAATATAAGGCAGCTGTTTATAATTAAACATTAAAAGCCTGATGAAACAGTGCTGATTCCAATTTCAGTTAGAGGGAACTTAGAAGGTCTAAGAGATCACAAGTAGCTGAGCATTTCAAGGCTATGCCACTGCCACAGAAAATGCCCTGTCCTTGAACTGAACAGATATTTTATGCACCTTGACCATGGTCTCTGAGGGTGCAGCTCAATATGGGAATAAACAATCCTTGAAATACCCCAGTCACATGTCAAAGGAAAGTCAAAAGAAACCACCCAGAGTCTATGGGAGTAGCATATAAACATTAAAATACATAGAGTTGAGCCATGGCCTACTCCATGGTACCAAACATAGCCTACGAACTGCTGTGGTAGTTCAGAGTTTAAGATTCTCTTTCTAGAATGGATTAACTCTAAGCATAACAATGTATCTTCTTTGGTAAACTATGTATAAATAAATGCTTTAGAAAATGCTTTGAAATAAACGAGCTTACGCAAAGCAGTAAGATTCAGAAGGACTGTCCATATCTGTTTACAGAAACAATACCAGAGACTGTTGTACTCGTTCGTTCTCATATGCTTGTTCTTCCCGGTAGTTCTAAAAAACAATTTAGTCAATAGATACTTGGGCAATAAATAAATAATCCCAGAACCTTTGAACAACAGCCTGAAAGTAGCTAGGTAAAATTAAAATCTGTGCGCTCGAGTTTGACAGTTTGAAAAAAGTTATATAGTTTAATTAACAGTTACAAAAAGACAGAAGATAGAATTACTTGAGTATGAACAAAGAACAAGAAAGATCCCAACATTCAACAACATGTATTTCTTTATATATAAATATTGGGATGGATCCAAACTTGTGCAGAGCTGTGCAAGGTGCTGCTCCCTGGACAAAAGTGTGGGGGGTGATTCCAACCCCCAGTCCCTGCACCCAGGCTCCCAAAAATCCGCTTGAAGGGTTGGGGGGACACTTTGGAATAGCACGTACAGCCACACTGGAAACTGCAGAGAGAAGGAAGAACCAGCAAAAATCACCCCATGCTCAATCCTGGTTTCCTCCAATAATGAAGACTTCACAAAGTATCAACTCTGGATCCAATTGGTGGCCTTTCTTAAATTGCATACCAGCTAGCCAAAGTAAACTGATTGTACCTCATCAAAGAATCCAATGAAAACTTGTGGTTGAAGTAGCAGCTTCAGGGGAAACCATTTTTCTCAGGAAATAATGGAAGGTGGGGAGGTTAAACACATCCCTCCCCTTGTGCCATGCCTGCATCCAGCCCCTCTTGAGCGGCTACTTTTACGTTTTTAATAAGTCACAAAGGAGTCAAACATGCATCTCCCTGGCACATTTGTTGTGGCCCCCCAGATGATTACATTGGGCATTCTCAGCAGGACTTCTGAATTATTTCTAGGAGAAAAAAAATCATCCTTCTATACCCCAAACAGCTTTTAAAACTTCCTTGAGTTTTAAAAATTATTTGCTATGCAGTACTGAGATGTGGTGCTGGAGAAAGGGGACCAACACCCCACTGGTCAGTCAGATATATTCACCTGGTTCCCTGGACTATTGCCAACTCCCTTTAACTGCTGGATCCATGCTACACATAAGACAAAATACTTGAATTTCATAATCCCGTTGGGCAACTGGGACTGAATTTGGTTAAATCCAAGTAACAGTTTAGCTGAGTTGTGGATGGGGATACCTACCATTAGTATGAGTGGGCTGTTAAGTTTCGAATGCTTTAAAGAGATTCCTGGGCATGATGACTGCTTCATAGATCACTACTATACTAGTTGAAAAGAATTGGAGATTAGAATTTTTGCAACTGTGTTTATTGAGAGCTTTAGTATTGCTGATATATATATATATATCCTGCAGTTGATTAAGTTATGCATGGATGTGATGAAGTCATAGGTTTACCATGCAATTATGTTTTGTAGCATCCAGGTGCCAAGTTTAACCCCAGGTGCTCACTTAAAACAGGCAAATATTAACCACTTCAGGCACTGGGGTTTTTTTTACAGGCAAGAGTGAAATTTTGTTTCCAGAGAACAAATCTATTAGATTCTTAGGTACAGGTCTCAGGGGTCCTATTTCATGTTTCTAGGGGAAAAATAAAAAAGGAAGGGGGCAGAGAGGGGACAGTTTTGAGCAAACTTCAAGGTGCTGCTTTTGAAACTGATTCTAGTAAAATTGTATTTGTTTTAGGCTTCTTTTCTCTCCATGTTTATAGATTCTGTTAATTATAAAGTTAACAAAGGAAACCTTCCAAGCAAATCAAATGTTCATCTGAAACATGAAGAGCAAGTGCTGGTCATATTCAGACTGGCAAAACAATTCAGAATACACAAAAGAATTATAGCTTTTACCCGAAGAGAGGTGGCATGTAAATGGCAGTAAAATAATGTCAAATATTGAGCCAACAAAGAAAACACGGCACAATCCTATTAGGTATGCCTACTCAGAAATAAGTCCCATTGATTTCAGTAGAACTTAATTTCAAATACATTTGTTCACTCAACTTCAACAGTCCACAAGATTGTTGTGATGTCAAAAATTTCAGGTGATCATCTGCTTTTCCTCCTAGAACAAAGTGGTCCTAAAGTTACTTATTTCATTTAAATGGCAAGGCATTTTAACTTGTTGATTCTCTTGGACCTCTTAGCGGTTTTTCATACTATTGACCATGCTGTTGGTGGGCAGTCCATCCATCCAACTGGGAAATTTTCAACCTATTCCGGACAGGATTGTGTTCCCTCTAAAGAATGAGGTTCATAGCTTGGGGGTGCTCCTGGACCCCAAGTTGTCACTTGTTTCACAGGTGACTCAGGGCACCTTCTATTAGCTGAGGCAATTTTTCAGCTATGTTCCTATGTGAATGAGCAGAGCAGTGCTACAGTTGCCCATACATTGGTACCCTCTTGTCTGGATTACTGCAATGCACCCTACGTGGGGCTTCCTTAGAAGAGGGTCCAGGCATTTCAATTAATCCAATACAGGGCAGCACAGCTACTAACAAGGACCAGTCCCAGAGAGCACATCCTGTCAGTCCTCCACCAGCTGCACTGGCGGCCTGTAACTGCCCAGACCCAATTCAAAGTGCTCATGCAGAGTGGGTGAGGATGTCACGAATATGTGAACAACTCCCTACCTATCTTTATTCATCTAATTCAGGTGAGGCAGTTTTATTTCTTACATTTGCATACCATCCCATAGCCCACAAGGCTCTCTGGGCAGTTTACAGAATAAAAGTGTACAGTAATAATAAAAGACCACAAATAAAATCAGTTAAAACCAAATATACAAAAATTGACAACTCTAGATGTTGATGAAAAAATACATAAAACACTACAAGTAAAAATATTAAAATCTATTGAAACAGATACCCTGGCCTCAAGCCATTTAGGGCTTCATATGTCAGCAACAGCACATTGAATTGGGCCTAGACTTATTAAAAGCTTTTATAGACCATCCCATTAGTGGTGTCTCAAGACGGTTTACAACAAGCATAAATAATGGCACAGCATCCAGTGATTAAATATTAAAACCAATCAACAATTAAAATAATGGGAAAATAAAAAGGGGTTTGTCTAGCGTTGGAAAGAAAAAAAGCATTGGCATCAGGTGAACCTCTCTGGGGAGTGTATTCCACAGTTGGGTGCCACTGCAGACAAGGCCCTCCTCTGGGTAACCACCCTTCTAATCTCTTTCAAGGAGGGCTCCCAAAGAAGGACCTCCGCCTCAAGAGGCAGGAGGGCATATAGGGAAGAAGGTGCTCCTTCAGATATCCAGGATCCAAGCCATTTAGGGCTTTATAGGTTATCACCAGCACCTTAAATTGGGCCCGGACTTCAATTGGTAGCCAGTGTAAGCAATAGAGGACCCGCGTTATATGTGAATACCTGCCAGTTCCCGTTAGTATCCAGACAGCTCTCTTCTGAACCAACTGAAGTATCCAGACCGTCTTTAGGGGCAGCCCGGCAGAGGGTGCGTTACTAATAATCCAGCTGGGAAGTTACCATAGTATGGGTCACTGTTGCAAGACAATGCTCATCCAGGTAAGGGTGCAGTTGGTAGACCAGCTGTAGATCAAGGAGCACTCCCAAACTGCACACCCTGTCCTTTAGGGGGAGTGCAACCCCATCCAGAACAGGGCAGATTCCACTGACCTGGAAGGCTGCACTACCCACCAACAGGGCCTCCGTCTTATCTGGATTAAGCCTAAATTTATTGGCCCTCATCCCACCTATTACCTCAGCCAGACAGCAGTTAAGGACAGCCACTGCTTCACCTGGACAAAGGTGCAAAAGAGAGGTAGTGACTTCAAGTCAGTGCAGCGTAGGGCCACAAGGTTGGTGGCCGGTTTCCAGGGGATGCCGTATGAGGCGAGTCTGAGGGAACTGGGTCTCTTCAGCCTGGAGGAGACTCAGAGGGGATCTGTTGGCGACATACAGGTATGTAAGGGGGTGTCACATGGAGATGGGAAGAGACCTGTTCTCCCCTGCAGAGGAGGGCAGGATGCGCTCCAACGGAGCAAAGCTCAGGGAGCCAAGGTTTCGTTTGGATGCCGGGAAGCACTTCCTGACAGTCAGGACCCCGAGGGTGTGGAATGGGATTCCACGAGAGGTCGTTGAGGCCCCATCGGTGCGGGTGTTCAAGGATAGGCTGGACGTCCACATGGTGGGCATGTCGTGAGCGGAGCCAGCTGGTGCTGGAGGTCAGACTAGATGGCCCGGGAGGCCCTTTCTGACTCGCTCTGTTTTCTATGTTTCAATGTGTAACCATTACAGCTGATAGAGGACTTGCCTAATATGGTCCCATGGTCCAGTCTTTATTAGTAGTCATGCAGCCCTGTTCTGAACCAACTGAAGTATCAGTTGATGTTCTGAACCAGTGTTAGAATGGAATAATGGACTGGATCAAGTTCAATATACTTGCACAAAAGTTTAGCCCTTCAGATGTTTTGGACTCAGCCCCAACCAGAAAAAAAAACACCTAGTCAAGAATGCAGTAACTCAAATACTTGGGAGAAACACCATATCCCCAGCTATGATGCAAAGCAACAAATTTTAGCCCTACTTAGAGCAGACCCATTAAAAGTCAATCATTAAGACCCATTCATTTCAATGAGCCCATTCTAAATAGGCTTGGAAGGCTTTCAAAGCATCGCCAAAAATCAGAGAGGAACAGACAGCATACAACAATCGCTATACAGGCCTAACACAGGACGTTATCCTGTGGGATCTCAGCAGTCAGGAATGCCCTGCTAGCTATTGCTGGAGGAAGCACCACGTCCCTTACTCAACTTAAGCAAAGCAGGTTACAAGGAGTGGGAAGGCAAAAGGATCCCACTGAGCCAGAACGGAGGGAAATCCCATAGAAAGTCCCGTATGTAACCAGCCTTCTAAGAGAAATTCTTCCGCCCAGCCTTAATATCCGTGGAGCCGCACCGCTATCTTAACATCGACTCTCGCTTCAGCACGCGCAGGCCCAGACCGGCTCACGCGCCCCCTGGAAAATCGGTGGAGGCGGGGGCCATCCGAAGATTCTCAACCAGGCCATCCCTCACGCCAAACAGCGAAGGGGTGGTGCTTGTATAGGCAAATAAATAGCCCTTCTCCACCCTGATTGGATTACGTAGACGGAAGTCCTCGAATGAAGTCTGAGTCTATCCTTCCTCACCTGCATTCCCTGCTAGTGATAGGCGCCTTGTCCAATGAGAATGTCGTCTGGGGCGAAGGCGGGTCTTCTAAGAATGGGGGTTTGGCGCACGCGTTTGACTTCGGAGGAAGGTAAGAGAAAGCGGAATATTCCCGGGGGGTCGGGGAGCGATGGGGTGCTCTCGCTTTTTGTGGGAGCCTTTAACCCGGGTCTTATTAATGGGGGGATTTACTAGCCTTCTGCCTGGGGCTGAAGTGGAGGAGAGGCTCGTCTCAGAGTGGACCCCCACGACCACAGTCCGATTTATGGAATCCGCTACTGGGACGCGTGTTGACCAGTGTCCTGGCGAGTGGCAGCGGAGCCTTGTGGAAGGGATGCGTGTTGCCAGTGCCTGGCCTTGTAAAAGGCTCCTGTGCCCGTAAGTGTGCTGTGTAGCAAGTTCAGCTTCTCGATTGAAACACTCCCTCTGACTGCAGTTCTAGTATAATTATTTACCTGGGAGTAATCTCCATTGGATTTGATGGGGTTTATTTCTGAATAGATACGTGTAGGATTTCACATAGCTGCGGTATTTGCTACCAAGGTCTCTTTGCTGATAGGGCACAGGGAACAGGTCGCTTTTCTAGTTAGAGTAGGGTCAACAACTGGAGGCTTCATGGTCAGATGTGGCCACCTAAGGAGTCCAGCTGCTCCTTTTCCCCTGTAGTTGCCATCTCAGAGGCAAGATGCTTTTGCATTGTAATATTTTATCTACTTGTGTTGTATCTTCTTATTTTAACTGTTGTAATGGGCCTACAAAACATTTGCTTTGAGCAGATTTAAAATACAATAAATTAAAAGTAAAGCTTTGTAAACAAGTTTACTAAGCAAGTGGCTTCGGAAACTACTGTTCAGTATTTTTCTGTCAAGTTTTTGGCACCAAAATCAAGTTTTACATTTAACTCCTATACTTGTAAAAAACATTGATTTCACATCCCTCCATCCACTTGCCTGAAAAAATATGAATGACTTGTAGCTGAGAGGCAGGATATAAATTAGTGATAGGTAGCAGCAAACAATGATACATCCACATTTGAAAGAATAATTCTGTCCCCCACATTTGAAAGAATAATTCTGTCCCCCAAATGTTATGTACATTACTCAGAAGTAAGCTATTAATTTCAGTCAAATTATTTCCCTAGTCATCTTTAAATTTCTAAACTTATGAATTTCATTTTATTTTAGGTGCCAAAGAAATTCCCAGAGCAGCTAACAATAGCAAATTGTGCATAAAATTAATAATTAACAATTAACAGATTTGTAACTGTATTAATAAGCATTTTAAAGTCTGTCTATATACAATGAATGCAGTGCTGGATTCATTTAGTAGCCTATAGGTCTCATCTTACTTCTGAGAAAATATAATTTGGACCATGTATTTAAAAATCAAAGAATATATGCAGCTTTTACCAGCACACGTCCCATGCAGCAAATGGTGACTTTAGAGATGAGACCATTTCATTTGCAACATGGTACTGAGTCATCCCACACACACACACAGTTCAGCAGCAGCACAATCTAAAGCCCCCTATCACACAAGTAACCATTAAAAATGGATATGTAGGGGGGGAACCCTTACGCCACAAACCTGTGCACATTTAGGAATGCTGGGAGTTATAGTCCTTTTTTCTGTCTAAACTTGAATAGGACTGCTCCTTGAATAGGATTGAATAGGATTGTGAACTCCATGTATTATGGAGTTCACGATACTTCTACATCAGAAAGCGATTGTCTGCCTTTTGATCTGCTTGCTACTGCTAAGTCAGGAACTGGCATTGGAGAAAGAGCATGGAACAGATCCAAAACTTCTAGTTAACTGGACTGCCATCCTATCATTCTGGTGATGGCAACACTAGCACAGTTCATCATCAGTCTATAAAGGCACCCTTAAAAATGGGTATCGTGTAACAATATTGAATTTTTCATATTTGTGTATGTTTATATCTTTCCAGCATCCACTCTGAAGTCCTAGAGAGTTATTTTCATCACAAAATGGAGTTGACTACAGAGTACTAGGGGAAGAGTACTATCGCTGAATTTTCATTCCCTTGCCCAGTGTGGGAGAAAACTTGTGGCTTCTCTCCCTTGGCATGAAGTGCATAGTTACTGGGGGCAATGTGAAAGGTGAGACACAAGTAACTATTTGGGTGCAAGTCATAAATGGGCAGAGCTGGCTGTATCCTAAAAGGTGCTTCCTATCTTGTAAAGCAGGGGTGGGCAACACGAGGCTCTTGACCTAATTCAAACCCGCTGATTCTACCTTCTTGATAAATGCTGAGCAGAGAGAGAGAATTATGAAAATGTCAGAGTGGGGAGAGGAAAAAAAGGTGTCGGAAAGAAAGAGAAGAGATGGCCTAGTCCACATTTGGCTCTGCCCCCTCTCCTCCCACCTCCGCCAAAGGGGTTCTCTGCCTCTGTAATAAAAGAGGTGTCTTGATGGAAAGGGAGTTGGAATGGCGAGAGAGAATAGAATTCATGTAGTTAGAGGAATATTGTGATACCTCTACTGGAGAGTGACATGGGAATAACATTTTAGCCTGTGAAGGCAAAGCTGCTTAAGACTAAAGGCTTCAAAGCTGCTTAAGACTAAAGAGTAGACTGAGGTGATTGTTAGGAGAAGCGAGGAACTATGGGGGACGGCCTTGGCCTGTGCAAAGTGCAACAACAGACACTGCAAGATGCTTAAGCTTTTTGTTTTATGTTCTTCTGTCCCTCATGTAGCCCTGGGGAAAGCGGTGCACACGCTGTCCCGTATTGGGGATGAAATCTACATTGAGCCACTTCAGGAAGGGGTAAGGCGAGACGCAGGGAAAGCTTTTGGAAACAGAATGTAGTGTGTGACTGGAAGGGGATGTTCCATAGCAGAATCAAATTAGAGTGTTACAGTTGTAATTTGCAAGAAAGGTTGTGCGGGAAACTAGGTCAAAGAGTTCTAGCCATTTGCAGAAGTGCAGCATAGAACCGATGTGCTAAACTAGGAACATACACTATGCACTGAATAATAATTTCCAAAGAAGATGCTTTGTTAGCGATTCTTTAGCTGTGTGGCTAAGTGAGGGGAGACCCCTTTATTGGAGCAGTGGTACAATCCTGGTACTGTGATTGCTCTTCAGGGCTGGGATGCAGGATATGTTCCAAAGCAAATTGAGTTGTCGAGCTTTTACATGCACCAGGAGCTTTTCCAATGATTCAGGTCTGTCCTGCATTTGTGTGTCAGTGAAGCTTTGTGTTTGGAAAGCAGGGTTTGACCAAATCGAAGCGCACACGTGTGTATGTCCTTGCTTGGTGCTGATGATGGAGTTGGTAACCTTTGCCGTCCTTTGCTTCCCTAGTTGTCCTTGCGTGCAATAAATGCGTCGCGTTCGGCCTATGCCTGCTTCCTTTTTGCCCCGCTCTTCTTCCAGCACTACCAAGCGGGAGAAGCAGGCGCTGATGCAGACACAAGTGCTTTCCGATGCAAAGTGCTCATGAAGGTAAGATGCTGTTGCAGGTGGGCGGTAGAAAGACTTCCCATCAAGTGAATCACACTTGGCTTGGATCTCGTAGAAATAATTATAAACAATGGAACTCATCTACATAAATTTATTTATTTATTTATTTATTTATTTATTTATTAGAACATTTCTATGCCGCCCCTTGCTGAAGCCTCGGGGCGGCTTACAACACAATAAAATACAATAAAATACAAAAATAACAATTTAAAATTAACAATATAAAATAAATATAAAATATAAATATAAATAACATCGTATTCTTTTAGATAGAGGTGGTAGTGACAATCACACTTGTCAATGCTTCCTTACCCATTCCACCTGCAAAAAGCTACATGGGAAACATCGGCATGTTAGAATTTGGACAGGTTAAGCTGTTTCTTTTGATATTTTTAATACTGGGAAGCACATTCATGCATGTGGTTCTCCTACCAGCAGCTCAAGAGCTACAATCCAGCCACAATGTGACCATCTCATCTATTAGTATAAACCTGGAATGGACAGGCTTTGGCCTTGTGGATTTTTAAACTAGAGCACGACTGTGGGGAAGGGCTGGTGCGGTGAAGTCAATTATATGCTGCACCCCAGACCCATTCACTGGATGTTCAAATACAGGCTGTGTTTGAGTTACTGTAGGTCAGGAATTCTAATCAAAGAGGCCAGGAAGCTGTTCAAAGATTCATTCAAAGGCAATCAGTCACAGTGCAATCCTACACATGGCTAATGAAATGAGGCCCATTGAGCCCAGGTAAACAAGTGAAGGATTGCCGTCTTAAACAGTTGCACAACATGGAGTCCAGGAGAAAACCGACCTTGTGCCCATTGCTTATGGCAGAACTTTCACTTTTACCTACCTACCTTAAAACTGTTGAGAGTCAGAAAATGCTGCCAATCTAATGTTTCACATTAGTTTCTAGTATATCCCTATCTATTTCCTGCCCGCTCCTGATGTAAAGCAGCAGACAGATAGTGGTCTGAGGGTTTACAGTGTACTCTGCCATACAGTTACATTCTGGCAGACTTAATTCCTGTATGCAACTTGAGACCAACAGCACATTTGGGTTTCATGGGCCCAAATCCTCAACCCACCCCCAGGTTCTGTTCTGCTAGGGTGGTGCAGGATGGGTTGTTTCTTTAACTTCTTGCCACAGCAGCTAAGGAAACTTTCAGGTTCAGAAGCAATTTATCTTGAGTACTAAATGCCAGAGACAGAATTGATGGAGAAACTATCACCTCCCTGCCAGCTTCTTGGTTGCATTTGAATAGCCAGTGCTGGAAATGGAAAGCTGCAGGAGATGGATATTTGGTCCGAGCTACTCAGACTGCTCCCATGATGCAGTGGAAGAGCTGTTGGATGATTTCCAGTGTGTGCACACGCGGAGGGTGGAGAACATTCAAGAAATAAGTTGCTTTTGTAAATAACTGATTTTTCATAATTGGTGTGCCTTCTGTTGATTGACAAACACATCCCGCTGTTGAAAGAAGCAAGCACACACCAAGTTACCTATGACTCACATTCAAGATTGCTGCATTTCTCTTTTATTACTCAGCTAAGGTTCAAGAAAGCAAACTTTATTCTGACTTTCAAGACTGCATTGTTTCAGCTGTTCCTGGAAGTAATTCTGCCAGAATCAGGGCAGCTCAGCTCAGTTCTTTAAGAGAAGAGCAGGTGTTTCTGGCCACATTTATTATTTTTATTCCCTGCATTTGTGTCCTGCCTGGATGTGTTACACATAGTTCTCTCCTTCTATCCCACCAATCCTGCAAGCTGGATGAGGTGGAGAAACAGTGACCAGCTTACCATTTCCCAGTGTCCTTCATGGCTGAATGGGGATTCTCACTTAGTCTCCCCAGGCACAGTTCAACTCTCTAACCTCACCCCCTTTTCCCCATTCATTTGATGGCTTTTTGACTTCAAAATGGTACTTAGCTCTCAGGCTGAGAGATGAATCCCCCTGCTCTAACCGTTATGTCACAGTGTGTTCCCTTGCTTTGGTGGGGGAAGGCCACAATCCTAATGGTTTTTCTTCCTTGTGCCCTCCAGTCTTTTCTGGCTGTGTTCCGCTCACTGCCCTCCCTAGAGAAGACTGTGGAGAAATGTCTCATCTCTCTGAGTTCCCGTGCTTGCCGCTTCCGTGTTCAGCTGCACTGCAAGTATGGTGAGTGCTGGGGGCGAGGAGCAGCCCTGCCTGAAGGGGGCAGGGGGTGGTGGCATGCTGCAAGACACTGCGGGGTCAGGAGAGGTGCTGGAAGGCATCGCTGAGAGCAGGATTTTGGTCTGTCATAGGCAGCCTGGGCAATGATTTCTTGGCTGTTTGGGAAACCTGCAGGCAGCTATTCCTAAGCTAGGAGTGTGGGGCCCAAATAAGGCATTTGGAGGGAAAGGATACAGTCGGAGAAGGGAGTGTCCAGTGAAGATCAGGTGGGAGAGACCTGGGCCCCTCTGCCTCGGCATTCGTCCTGAGCTAGAGAGGGCTGCAGCACAAAGAGTCAGCTCCTGGTAGGAAATCAGAATCCTGCTCACTGGTCAAAGACTGGGGCGGCAGGTAGGACCAAAGTTGGCCGGTCTCTCTCCAACTCAGAGTTCTACACCTCCGCCTACCTCCCCACTTCATGCTCACCAGTGGGATCATGTCCCCTGCAAGCCCCCTCTACATGCTGGCATTGCACTGGGGGAAGGTTTGAGGGGGAAAAGCCACCTGGATGCTGCAGATCTCCTGTCTCCATGACCTGCTTTAAGCCCCCACCTAGCAGTGAGCCTGCAGGCATTCAGACCTCATGGAGCATAGAGGTGCGATCTCCGGCTCTCTCTCCACATGATGTTACACGTGTGGAAAAATCTGAATAACCATTGCGCTGTTTATGCATCTCCTTCACAACTGCTGTGAGTTTCCCACAAATCAAACCAATCCAGATGTCAGCACATATTTCTTTGTATCACACATGTGCTTCATCCAGGGGAGCCCGACTTCCCTTGAAAACACCAGTATTACATTTTTCTCTCTCATATGAATCAGCATGAAAGACTTACAGCAGCTGGTTTTGAGCGCTCACTTTAAACTTCATGGACTTCAGGAAATGGAAGGTTGGAATGAATGGAGCAAGTTTTTCAACATTTCCACATGTTAACTTTGGGTCATATGTGTGTTTTCAAACGTTCACCAGTTTATTTCGCTTGGATACATAAAGATGGAGGCATCTGAGATAGGAGAAGCAAGGTGTGAATCAAGCTTACACGCAACAGGTGCAGCATGTTTGGCAGACTCCCAGACAGGCCACTTCGCTTGAAAGCAGCCTTTATGCTGCAGCATTTGAACGTTCTTTCTCAACACAGAGCCCTATGAGTGTTGCCCGTTTAGTAAACCAGTCAAAGGCAGGTGAGGGCCATCACTAATGTTACTGTTTATCAATATTTGATGTAAGATTTGCGGCAGCATGAACTGATTGTAAAGATTCTGTTTTCAAACAGTGCTTTGAAAAATATCTTGCACATCTTTTTAATGATAAAATATCTCATGAGAGAAGTTCATTTCCCCATGTCAGTTTTCCCCATTTCAGGCTTCGAGATTGGGAAAAGCATTGCTATCTTTTTTTCCCCTACTCCTTTATAGTTCACGAGATGGCCCCTGGTTTTGTCTTTTGTGAGGCTCAGCATCAGATGCCCAAGGGATCTCCCACTGAGACTTTTTCTCTTCCTCCAGGTGTTGTCAAGACCCATGAGTTGTCATTCCAGGAGTGCGAATCATTGCAGGCTGTTTTTGACACAGAAGAGTATGCCCACGCTCTGCGTGCCCCTCCCAGGTGAGGCCTCAGTTCAGTCAGGTGGGATTGCAAGACAGGTGGGAGGAGCTGGACAGATGGAGGCTGCTGTGGTTGAGATGTATAGGCTGGCCAGGCCATGCTGCAGCTGCAGCCATGCCAGCCCAGCAGGATCTGTTGCAGTCCAGAGGCTTCCCTTGCTCATCTGCAGAGATTGTTGTAACAGGTGATACGATGTAATTTACAGGCATTGGTGCATGTGTCACTAGAAGAGTTACACCTTCCCACCCCATCCTGAACTACTGGTTTAGAACTAAATGGTGAACATGGAAAGCAGACATGTGGACATACTGATGTCCGCAGTTCATGTTTTGTATATTATTTAAAACAATTTTAATTTTTAAAAGCTTAGAAATTAACTTTGTAATTTAACTGGAACAAGTAGTAAATACCCATGGGAACTGAGGGTGCTCAGCTGTGAGATCTGCTTCCCGCTCATTCCTTTCCTTGCCCCTCCTTCGTCTAATACAGGCTCTTAGCAGATGCTGTAGTGCATTTCCCAGCGACACTGGCAGAAGTGACCCTGGCTGTTAGCCCCAATGGGAAGGTGAGCTTCCGCAGCTACCTGGAAGAGGAGACAGGTGAGCTGTACACAGGGACCCTCTCCCCAAAGCCTGTCAAGGAAGCAGACTCCCTTAGCCCAGGGAGTGGCTAGCATATTTCTGGCATGAAGGTTAGCAGGTTATGGACTTTAATGTTCTTTGGCAGTCCCCGTTACTCTCCTTTTAATTGTGCCTCACTGTGGGCACTAGTCTGAAGCGGTATTTTCTGACCCCTCTCTATGTCAGAGCCTAGCCGGATGATGGTGACAGAGCTGTGTCTGAGCGAGGATGAATTCCAGGCCTTCCAGGTCAAGGAAGAGACGCAAGTCACATTCTGCCTCAAGGAATTCCGGGTGAGTGTGTTCCCCAGCCATGCTGCAACGAGGGATGGGGTGGTTTCTGCTCCTCCTGAACTGTAGCATCTCTCTCTTTTCCAGGGTCTTCTGAGCTTTGCTGAGTCCTCAAATCTTCCCCTTAATATCCACTTTGACATCCCAGGCAGGTAGGCCTTCACGGGGGAGTGACAGGCACCACAAATGCTAGTAGATGGCAGGGCCTTCCCTGCAAGGCCTCTCCATGGCCATCTCAGGGTCCTCTGCTTGGCTGCAGCTGCAAATAGGATGCTGGACTAGACGGCCCTTTGGTCTGAACCAGCGCAGCTGCTTTGGGTTCCTGCTGAGAGCAGCCTTCATTCGTTTTCTAGCATGTGAATGACCAGTGGCCAGAATTCCTATAATGCTTCACTGCGAAGGTAGGATATCTAGCCAGTAAAGTTTTTTCCCCGAGCTGATAGTTCTTTGGTTTCCCTGCTAGCCCCCAGACTTGTTCCTGAGAATTTTGCTTTCACCGATTTCCTCCGCTGCAGGCCAGCCGTCTTCACTGTGGAAGATCCTGTGCTGGAAGTCCAGCTGGTCCTGGCCACACTATCAGAGCCGGAAAACAGCAGTTCCCAAATGAACAACTGGTAAGCCAGGCTCTGCCCGCCTCTGCCTCTGCACTCACAGAAGCCAGAAAGGGGTGGGGAGGAGTCCAAAAGACAACGCCATTAGGTCGGAACTCTCACCTCTGCTTGGCATTACAGCAGCTTAACCCTCTTGTTGGCAACATTTCCAATGAGGCATTTTGTCTCTCATTGGCCAGCCCTGCTTGTTCATCCCTAGCCCTCAGCTGAGTTGCCATTTGAGCAGGTCTACAGTTACCTTGGTTACTCTTACAGCAGCTCAGTGCCTCATCTTTACATTATGTATTTTCTGCCATTAGTTCCATTTTTAATGCCTTATGAATGTAAAGTTGTGTGTGTGTGTGTGTGTGTGTGTGTGTGTAGAAACTTCTGATGTTTGAGACCCAGGCTTCCTTAGAGCGGCTGAATTCTGTGTCCCCAAAGCAAAGGCTTTTCCTGGAATTAAAGGGGTGTCTTCCAAAGAGCTGGATTCTGGGGCTCTCCAACAGAACTGCTCCTGTTTCTCTCATGCCAGCAGCCCCAAGCCCCCGGCTCCTGCCTGTGACTTTACCAGCGACGACATTGATGCTTACATGATCGCGATGGAAACCACGTGCGATGGCCCGGACAGGCCTCCCAGCCCCACCTTCCCCAGGTGCAGCAACTTGGACGCAAGGGAGTTGGACAGCGGCCACCAGGGTTCTGTCTCTGGCACACCGCCACAAAAAAGGGTGCGTACTGATGGCCTTGATGCCGAAAGTCCGTTACACTCAATTTGCATGATGGCGTTGCAGCCCCAGTTATCTTGCAGCCACCCTGCAGTTTTAGTGACTTGGGAGGTACATACAGTGCAAGGAGTGAAGATAGGGCATTTATTTTATATTTTAATGTATTTAACATCCATACTGTCCAATAGCTGGAGTTCTCTGGGTGGTTTGCTACAATTTCTGAGCAGACTGACTAAACAGCGGGCACAAGGCTGCAACCTGGTGCAGTGGACAAAATGCTTTTGCATTGAAATAAATGCATGCACCCTGATGCTGTCACATACAAGATGGCGCATGTTGAACATTTCATATGTACCTACTAGTACTGTGATGCATGAAGCATCCCTTAATTGTTGCAATCTGGTCCCATTTGGTTGTGACTCAATTTCAGTGAAAGGGACGGGACTTGGCTCCTTGCAGCTAGCCTATTCCCTGGTTTTTACTGGTCCTTACACCATGACTAATTTGAGCTGGAGTGACACCATTAGTTACTTCCTAATGTTCCAAGAGCAGCAGGGAGGCTTTTTGTTAATCATACTCTTGCAAAATCCTGCTGGATGTGGGCAGGGTGTGTGGGGTAGGGTGTGGCAGAAACTGTACACTGGGGAGACGGTGTTAGTTTTGGAGTGGTTGGGTGGAACGGAGACTAGCCAAACAGTGGTATGCCTCACCTTGAATACCATCTGCATCTTTTCAGGCATTTCTATGGAAAGTTGTAGAGGCAACTTTCCAAAATTGTCACATCTTTGCAAGTTTTCAGCATCTTTTGTAAGCTATTCTCTAAGACATTTCTTTCCCTGATGTTCTTTTGCAGTTCCGTTCTTTATTCTTTGGATCAGTTCTAAGCCAGTCACAGTCCCTAGTTTGTTGCAGCCAGGAAGTGCTGGCAGAAGACAGCGAGGGAGATTCATGACGTGCACCCGCCTGTATCAGCACGTGGCGCATCTCTGCTCCTACCACGGGCAAGGAGAGATTTCAGCCAGTTTCATTTTATTCGGATAGGCTCTCTCCCACCCTGCTCCAGTATGGTCTCTTCTTATTTCCTACTCAGGCAAAGACTTTTCTTTATCAGCACTCATTTAAGTAAACTAAGCAGCTTTTGTATCATGGAGAAAAAAACATTCTGGAGACACTTTGCAGAAAGGACCTAAGACCTTCCGGACCGAGACATTTCACTTGTCGTCTCTTCCCAAAGATAAGGCTGAGGGTGGAACACTCTTGCAGCAGGTTTCTGGCAAAGAGGGAGACCTGAAGTGCCAATGTCCTAATAAATCTGTTTTTAGATATTTGACAGTGGTGTGAATTGGTGCTGTAGGTAAGAGCAGCTTTGTTTACTATGTCCCACACATTTAAGCTAGCTCTCCCCTCCTCTTAACCGGTTTCTTTTCTGGATCTGGCATCAGTTCTAAAGCAGAGAGGCACTGAACTGAAAGAGGAAAGAAAACCGTAAGGTAGCATGGCAAGTAAAGCACAGGAGCTGGCAAAGGATTTAACAAAGAGCACAACTACTTCTAGGTCAGCTGTTTGCAATGCAGCCCTGAGCATGACAGGAATCATTAAGAAAAGTGTGGCCTGGCCTGCAGCTTCCAGAAGACTGCCCACCTACAGTTATGCCTGTCCACTACGTGGAGAAGTATAGGTCAGATGTCCAGTTTTAGATTGAGTCAAGAGAACACACCAAGTCATTTAAGGGCATCACTCTGTCATTCTGCCTGAAAATGCAAGCAGCTATCCAAGGCCATCTCATGGCATCTATCACCTACCTGTAACCAAACATCTGTCCTTGGGTAGCACTTAGTTTTAGCCTACAGCCCGTGTGCACAGGTCCCAGTGCTTTGCCTTCCATTTTGGTTCAGCTGTGCAAGCGTGCCTTGGCTCAGTACCAAGGCTAATTCCTACAAGCTATTAGCTGCCGATACTGTGCCATACCTTGGGATTTAACTAGAGCTTAAGCAACAACAGATTGATTCACATGGGGAGGCAGGAGCCTAGGATTCATTAAATGGCTTACGACATGGGGTTGGGGTGGATACCTTAAAGGAACCTTGCCAGGAGTACTCTGCAGTAAGATAAATGGGTAGCTTTCACCTCAACTCCAGAATGACCCTGTAATGAAAGGAGATAGCATATAGCAGCTTTCCCCGATCTGGTATTCCAAAACATTTGGAAGGCATAACTCCCAGTTTTCTCAGCTAATGGCCTTGATGGCTATGGTTGATGGGAGATGGCCGAAGGCTGAATTAGGACTGTTGATCTCAGTGGCTTAAGGAATATCAGCCACCGAGAGCTGTGTTTTCTAAAAGGACCTTTAAGGGATGTAATACAGCCCTATTTCTCATGCCAGCTAGGAAGTTATATCCCCACCTTACCACTGGCTGCTACTGCATGTCTTAATACCTGGTTCTTTAATTAAAACTGGCAGCCAAATGATGTTCAAGATATACATGATAACCACTGGAGAAAAGGATTTGGCATTATACTGAGGATGGGAGAGGGCAGCTGTTCCAGCCTGCAAGAACCTTACAAGTAACTGGTAGCATCAACAAAAGGGAACTCGGATGGAAAGGAAGTCAAAGTGGGAGGACAGAACTAGTTCCCAGGTGGAGCTTGTGAAGAGGTTTTAAGAGGCAAGATGGACCAAGATAGTACACGGAGGCACAGGTGAAGTAGTAAGACATTCTTTCGAGATGCTTTTTACTGGTTACACTGCTGGTCCCATTAGAGCAGGTACTTATGTGCAAAATTATGTTTATGGCCTGTAAGTTGACAAGCCTGGCTTTCTGCCCCATTAGGAGTTCTACATTCTTTGCACAGCTCCTCCAGTGGGGCCAGAGCTAGCCATATCAAAGTGCCGTCACATGATCGCTGCTGCTACAGAGAAAGCCCATTTCAAAGCCAACCCATAAAAATTACTTCTCCATCCTTGGGGAAGAGACTGCTGAGGCATAAGACAAAAACAAAGGATTGCGTCTACTGGCAGTGTAAGCAGGATGTGGATCGCCGTTTCAGCATGAGTTCCCACTGCAGGGCCTGATCAAAGCAAATGCAGGGACGATACTAACCCGGAACTGGTCCATTCCCACCACCTGCACCTCTCAAGGGAGACTTGTTTCCCACAAGTGATCAAGTTGCAAGAACAGAAGCATCTTCCCTGGGCCATCTCACTTGTTTTACCCAAAATTAGGGCATTTATACACACCCTAGGACTGGGAAGAATTAAGTCTTCAGTTTGCTCCCTCACAAACTCAAACTTTGAAGAAAAGGAGGGAGAGAACCAATGCATTGCCTCAATGAAAAGTGTAATTAAAAAAAAAAAAATCTCAGCAACCTGCCCCTTCCCCTTTTATTTTCCCAGAACAATAAACTGAAGCAGCTAGATAAGAATCTTACATGTTTATTCAAAATGATGCAGTACCCCCATGGGGGAAAGGGGAGCATACATCAGGACAAAGTTGGCAAAAAAGTCAGTCAAAAATACCCCCAAAAATAAAGACATCCCCCACCGCAGGGGAGCAGAATTTTTGGTATTCTTAATCAGACATTTTTAAAAAATTACATGGCTGGGCCCTGGGGAGGTAGGCAGCCGCTGTACAGTGTAACCGCTACACAAGACAGCCTGGGCCCCACATCTACAGGCTCGGGGAACAGGCAGGGCTAGCTACTTCTTGGCTTTGGCCGAGTTGCGTGGGGGAGTGACCGGGCGCCCACCGGGGTTCAGGCCACTGAACTGGCCGTATTTGCCTTTGTTCTTGTCAGCCGGCTTCAAGATCTGCACAGTTTGAGGAAGGAAAGGAAAGAATTAGATGCTTTGAGGAACCAAATTTCTCCCCCCACAACCTTGGCCAAAGCACATGGCCAACTCAGGCACCCTGATTTACGTTTCTGCGCATGCCGGGCAGCCTCTCCAGCCTCACCTCTGGTGGAATGCAGCTTCCACAAAGGAGTACTGTGGAAATTACCTGGCGGATGTATGACTAGGTTCTCCCAAGCTAACTGGCCACCTCTGAATTTCCCACCCATGTCCCAAAAACAGTGAGGCTCCCATTGTCCTCACATGAATAGGCAAGAGGGGCTGCTGCCCTGTCAGGAAGGCCCAGCTGGGCAACCTCCCTTCCCTCCCTTGCAAGCTGAGAGCCAGGATGGCGCACTGCTGAGGGTATTGGGCTGGGAGAAAGAAACCGAGCACTTCTCGCCCTCTCTCCTCTTAGTGCTTTGATGACTATGTTGGTTTGGAAACTGGAGTGGGGTTCCTTCTCCTGCCCAAGCTGGAGTGGCCAACACAGGCAGGTAGAGGGACCTGTCCTCATGCCTAAAGGCCATGTACCTGTCTTCTCCTGTGAGCACAGCAATGGATATGAAAAGCACACGCACAGCGGTGCTTCCCTGAGAAATACGAGCAGGAGGGAATGCTGCAGCTGGCCCTACCTCACGGAATAGAGGTGCACTCATATCAGTGGGCCACACATCTTCCAGGAATTCTCTCTCCTTCCCCTTCATCTCACCCCAATTACAATGCCCATTGTTCCACGCATGCAGCAAGTCAGCAGCACTTTCAGCTAGAAACCAAACCCATTGTCAAGTTTACAGTTCTCTAAAATTATCTCATGGGGAAAACTGCAATTCCATTGCACACTTGCAGTCACAATCAGGCTTAGCCACGAATAATTGTACTTGCCATCCTCATCTCTCCTTTCAGTATATTTAGGGCAGGGATGTGCATAGATCAAAGATACTACCATTCTGTGGGCTTTTCCCACTGCTCCTGCCTCAACTGCAATGGGACAGTAATCTAGGTGAACACTAGGCAAAAACTACTTGGAAAATTAAAAGGAGGCAGCTCCCAGTGCAAGAGTATAAGCAAATTTCACATTCAGAGATTAGTTATTGTTACCCAAAAGCTTGGCTACTTTGGTACGTAAGTTAATTATGTCCAAGAACACAAGTTGCAATCACAGTGATTCAACATACATAAAACCATTTTAATGGATGAATGATTTTAAGCCTCTTCTTCAAACCATTTTAAGGAGTTTGCATTTTCCGAGCTCCTGCACATCCATTTGGTGACTATCATAGGACACTGGATGACAGAGACCTCCTCTTTCTTTTCAGAAAGGAGGCCTGCCTCCTGTGGCTCATACCGCCTCCCCGCATCCACACCATTAAAAGACAAAATATAAGTTCTAATTCAGAAGGAGAGGCAGCGGAACAGGCTATCGCGTCCCACAGATTTTACCTGGAAGGAGCACATGAGGGTCTCATCAACGCTCATCATTGCACCTGCATTATCAAACTCGCCGCAGTAGTTTGGAGCGGAAAAGAGCGTAACCAGCTGCCGTTTGGCAAAGAACTCGTATCCGTCCTCTACTACCTGTTGGGGGGAGGGAAATGGGGAAGATGATCGACACTATAGGAGCAATATGCACATCTCCAGAGCAGGCTGATGCCCCACCGCATTCCCACTTCTCCAGGCCCCTACGCTGCACGGCTGGCCAGTGCGACTGTTTTCCTCCCAGCCAACCCCAGCGTCAGGTGGGGCAAATGGATCGTTTAGGTGGGAAGAATGATTCTCCATCCCGAACCCGCCACTTCCCTGCCCCCCACAGCACAAGAGCCCTCCCTCCTAGCCCTGCCAAGGATACTCTCTTCCTTTCCTCAGTGCCCCAACCTGATGCGCCCGGCAGATCAAGTCCAGATCGTGTTTGTGCAGAAACTTGGCGACAACTTCTGAGCCAAAGGTGAAGGAGACACCACGGTCATTCTCGCCCCAGCCCTGGACATCTTTGTCAGGATCAGACCAGAGCAAGTCACAGAGAAGTCCCTGATCGGGCACATCTGTGGGCCTCATGATCCGCCGAATCTGTTCCATGGACTGAAGGTCAGGAGAGAGTCCTGGAAGACAGGAGGAAATTGTTAGATTGCCACGGGGAAGGCACTGCATGTGCTTTTCTCTCAAGTAGCCCATACCTGTGGGGTCCATGCGTTCCCCCTCTTACACCCCTGGCACTCCATGTTTTCCAGCAACTCCCTGGGTCCAGCTTGCAGTTCTGCCCCACTGGTTCACTTGGTGTACACTTTTCATCATGTATAAGGATCAGTAATGTGTCTCTGCCCTTAATTATTTTAACAGCAGCCACAAATTTGTATTCCTATGCGAACTGACTTGCCTGCTCCAGGGTGAAGTTGAAACTCTCTAAGTCACAATAGTTCTCATTTATAAAACAGGACTTCAAAATCACAAGTTCTTTAAAAAAAAAAAAAAATCTGCCATGCTTGGCCTTCTACTTCTCACTCCGATTCTGTGCTCTTCACCAGTAAAAATGTGAGTATTAACTGACTGCCAGGGACCTAGTCTTTATGCAGCTGCATTGGCTGGCTAGCTGTGCAGAGTATGTTAGAATTCCTTATCTGTAGTAACTCAGATAAAGTTTGTGGACTTTGTGATTCTAATAAAAAACAAAGTAGGCCATTCCCTGCCTTCCCCTACCTAAGAGCACTGACTTGTAGCATATTCTTTGGAAGACAAAAGCTCAAGAAGAGCTTTCCCCTAAAACTCCACAATAAAGAGCAAATCCTTGCAAAAGGAATTCTGCATGGCCTTCCCAATCACTTGCATTCTTTTTTCCAAGATTTTACCCTGCTCCCAAGAAAGCACACCAGCTCAAGATGCAGAAGGCACTCAATTTCCCAGCATGCAGCTGACACTGCCTACAGCTTTCCTGTTACCCACACAGACTGTCACCTATCAGAAAGGCTCAGCACCGCTTTGGTGTGTTTACACAGCAACAAGAGCAGCCTTGCTCTCCTTTCTCTCCAATCCTCCTGTCTTATTTTGGGGGGAGCGGCTTGCCCACCTCCATGGCAGCAAAAGATCTTCTCGTCGACTATGGCAGCAATAGGCAGGCAGTTGAAGCAGTCTGTGAAGGTCTTCCACAGTTTAATGTTGTAGCGCCTTTTACCTGTGAGAAAGGGAGAAGCGAGTGAAAGGGAGAAGTGAAGGAGGAGAAAGGACTGTTTAAGTAGCCACATTCCTGCAAGGCAGAGAAGTAGGAAAGTGGCTGAACGAGCACAGTCAGAAAAGACACTGACCTTTTCTGAGCACTGCCCTGTTCCCCCATGCTGAAAGCCTCCCTCTGTCCTGCTCGCATGCTCAGATTAGGTCTTGCACTCACATTCGTCATAAAAGCCATAGATGCGGTTGATGCTTGCACACTCATGGTTCCCACGCAGAAGAAAGAAGTTCTCAGGGTATTTAATCTTATAGGCCAACAGCAGGCAGATTGTCTCCAGCGACTGCTTCCCCCGGTCCACATAGTCACCCAGGAAGAGGTAGTTGCTTTCTGGGGGGAAGCCCCCATACTCAAAGAGTCGGAGTAAGTCATAGTACTGCCCGTGGATGTCTCCTGGGGTGGGAAGGGAGGGTGGAAATGGAAAAGAGGTGCCAGTGGAAGTGTAAGAAGTTTTGAATGCACCGGAATACAGTCTTCCTTTATTTCTAAGTGAAATGCAGCCAAGGTGCCCCTTCCATTCCCTACCCTAGACTACGGAGTACACACATGCATCCAGGGTAGGGGCAACGGGTGGCAACAACAGCACTGACTTACCACAAATTTTGAGTGGGGCTTCCAGCTCCAGCAAGATGGGCTGGCTCAGGAAGATTTCTCGTGACTTCAGGCATAGGCCCCGAATCTCATTTTCGGTCAGCTGCACATTCTTGCCTGGGCGTGAACCTTGCACTGGAAAACCAAAGGGTGCCGTCTGATGATTCCAACATTGTGCCCTTCCTAAAGTCAATTCCCACCAAGCCTCACCTCCCCCGACACATTCCCCTTTGAGTCTTAGCGCTCTCTCCAAAGTCATGTCCTCCTTTCCATCCTCAGAGGAAAGCCACTGCTCCAGGACTGGAAACGGCCAAGGCAGCCTCCAGGGCATGCAAGGCCAGCTCCACAGAGGTCCCCAGGCCCTGCAGACCTCAAGGGGTAAAGTCCTAGGCAGCACTCAGGTGACACATGGAAAGCTTCAGTGCTGCACCGCACTTTCACATTACTCGCTTTAGTGCAACATCTACACAGCACCCGTGTAACTCATCACCACACACAAGGCCAGCAACCCACTGAGAGTCTGTGCACAGCAAAGTCGGAGTCTCCCAAGGCACCTGTGTGCAAGCCAGAAAAAAGTTTAACCCAGACAACCTGTCACCCTGCAAATGTCATGGGACTCTATGGGACAACATCATGGCTCCTGGCTGGGGATGATAGCAGGATGTCAGGCTGGGGAAGGTGAGACTAGTTCATCTAATGGGTGACCATCCTGTGGCCACCTCAATGTATAGCTAACCCACATCATTTCTGACATTTGCAATGCTGGCTGCCTGAAAAGAGTTGAACAACATCTGGAGAACCACAGGTTGTCCTCCCCTGCCATTCTCTGACCCATCAACCTCCATGGACTGGTTCGAATGTTTACCTTATCATATCCAGTACTACAGGTTTAAGAGTGGAAGCCCTCTCTATAGGCAATGCCACACCGACACACACACACACACACACACACAGCATATGATCTCATCTGCTATAATATTCACCACCTCTGTCCACGCTCATAGGGGTAAAAGCAGCACAGAGAAGCAAGCTGAATCAACAGACAGAGGTAGTATAGAACAGTGCTTTTCATCCGCCAGTCTGTGGGAGATTTCCTGCCAGTTCATGGGGGGCTGCATCCTGCTCACATGGACCGGCACAGGGTCTGGCTGTGCTCCACCACCTCCTCCTTGGTAGGCATCGCCAGTACTGCCAAGGGGGCCAGGGAGGAGAGAGACGGCTGGGTGGGAGCTGGCTGGGAGCCATGCTACACCAATTTTGGTATTTTGTTCTTTTGTTGTCATTTTTTGTTGCTTGGTTCCTGGTTGTTTTGGAGAATTTTTTTTTCAGTATTGTGTTTGGAAACCAATACACAGAATATTATATTATGTGTATGGTGCTTTTTGTTTCTGCCTCAGCGGTCCCCAAGGTGGTTTTCCTGTTTTCGTCAGGCCACAGCCGTGGAAAGGTTGAAAATCACTGGTACAGGAGACTTGAATGCTTAGGACTGATAGTAATGCCATCACTAAGATCCCACCGCCATCTTCCAAAAATCTGGAACAGGCAGCAGTGCAGGATGGAAATGGTTCCAGGGCTTTATATTCCCACAGAAAATTGCCCATTTTGTAAGTTCATTAGTGGCAATGAATGCATGCCAACAGCAAATGCAATACTGGGCAAGCGTGACAGTTTCAAAGTTGTAATTTAATCTAAGTAAATTATGTCTAACAAGGATGAGAGAATACAGTTATGCCATTGAAATACAGATATGTCTCAAAATAAAATGGACCTAATAAATGGTGACAGCAAAACTGAAAATGACCTAAAGACCTCAGTGGAAGAAAGCCAAAATATATAACTGGGTGTCAGCATATTATGCACAGTTCTTCAAGGGCCTAAGACTAATGAAAGTCAACAGTTTCGGTTCCTTTAGGTTTTCCATAAACTTAAACGATGTAAGGGAGATATGCTGCTCTGAATATACTACTGTCTTTAAATAAGGTGTGTACGAGTATTTGAGTTAAAATGTCTGCATGAGTGTCTAAATGTAAATGTTAAGGCTGCCTTCCTATACATGCTTTCTTGTGAATAAACCCATTAAACTAAATGGATTTCTGAAAAGATATGTAGAGGATTGCTCTCCCTTCCCCTTCAAATATTTCAGACCAAACACTTTTAGTACATTGAGACAAAACATTAACATGGGCTCTTTTGTTTTGCTTTGCTTACTAAACAAGTAAAATAAACATGCTAAGTTAGATCACCCTCTAGAGCACTGGAACATTTTCCGATGAAAACTGCCCAATGCAAATTACCCTAATTTGCACAGGGAAAATGTTCCAATTCAAAATCTCCCAGAAAACCCACATCACTAGAAACCAGCTGTTTACATGGTTGTCCCAAAGCACATCCCAAATGCCTGGCTGTCCACATACTGCTAGTCTTCTTGGAGTCACTGGTTCTGACTGATATTAGTTGATCAGGCAGAAATCTGGGGCAAATCAGAAGCACAAGTCTGTGCAGAGCTGGGAAAATATTGCCGACCCAGATCAAGGGACCTTGGCCTCAACAGCTGGAGCCTTTGCACTTATGCCACTCTCAGACACCCTATGCATACAAACATCTGGGTAGTGAGAACTATGTCACAAGGTAAGTACTGAGGATAATCTAGGCAAGACACACACACCCCTTCAGCTGGGCTCAAGTGCACCCAAGCTGCCCAGGCAAACACAGGATAGAGCACCCCTCTCTGGGTTTGTTAAACACAAACAACGAGCTGCTGGACTCGGTCCGCTTCCGACCTTCTATTAAGCTTGGGCTGCAAGGATTACAAAACGCATGTTTACAAATGCAAATTGTTTCCCAGGCGGAGGGCACGATTCAGGCTAGCCGCCTTCCTGAAAGAGCGGGGATCCCGAGGAGGCAGGCACGCCAGCCACCTGCGAATAAGCCCCGGCGGGGTGCTCTGCTCCCGTGACCGTGGCCAAGCGCGGCTGCTGGGGCCAGGAACGCGGGCCGCCCGGCCCGACCCCGACCCCGCTCGCTGGGCGCGGCCCGCTCGTCCAGCAGCGCCGAGGGCGGGCCAGCACCTGCGCTCCAAGGCCACGAGGGGGCCAACCAAAGCACGAGGAGGGCGACCTCCTGCCAAGAAACGACGGGCGGGCGCCTCGGTCGCCCGGGCAGGGCAACTCAGTTTCTGGTCTCGGGAAGAAACGGTCTGCCTATTGGCCTCCAAGGCGCGACGGTCATTATCCTTAGGCGGGCCTAGCCTTCGCCAACCTGGCGCTCTCCTCCTGCGTTGGGCTAAACCCCCCAGCACAGCTACAGATGATGGGAGGGGTAGTCCACCCTTTTGGAGGCCACCACACTGGGGAAGGCTGCGGATCAAGCAACGCTCTTCTCAAAGCTAATTAGCTCTTGCTGGCGGAAATCCTACGGGCTCCGGCACACCCTTCTCAGGAAGCCGTCTCCCCCTCTTTGCCCCGTCTCCGACCTCTTTCCTGGCGATCCCCCACTTCGGGTCCTATCATCCCGACCCTCATCCGGACTTCCCAAGAGAGCTATGTTAGGAAACGCACGCTGATTTTGCGGCAGCGGAAAACGTAGCGTTAAGCCCCGGCGAGTCTGCCAAGATAGGGTGGAGCGGAGGCCTCAGACATTAAAACCGGACTTCAATTACAATCTTTCCAGCGGCTCCACCGTCCTAACACGATCAGTGCTACAGAGGAGCCGAAGCGCTGCTTCTCTCGTGTCTCTTCACCCCTTGTAATCACCTCGACTGCAGAGGGCGACTCGAGGGGGAAGAGTTTCTAGGGCTACTTAATCCGCGTCCAGTAGCTTCAGAACATGCCGTAAGCAAGAGAAGGGGGTGGGAAATGCATAGCATGGAGCCCACGCATCGCACGGCTCATCATCTCGCCCTCCAGTCCCAGGCGGGGGCGTCAAGCCCATGCCGCCAACCGGAAAAACTCCCGCACGCCAGGAGCGCTTTGCGCCGGAGCTGGAGCAGCGGAGCGAGCGGGGGCGCTGCGGCGCATTCCAGCGCGGGGAGGGGAGGAGGGGAGAGCGGCAGGCAGGAAGGCCGGCAGGCAGGCAGCCCCCCGAGCGCGCCTTCCCCGGAGCACTGGGAAGTCCAAAGCGGCGCCCCGATCCCCGCCGGCAACGCAGAGGCGCTGCCGTCCCACGCCCAGCCCCAGCCGCTCACCTTCCAGGAGGCGCCCGATAATGGAATCCAAATTGAGCTTCTCGCCGTCCGACATGGCGGCACTCTTCGGGAGAGGAAGCTGCGGCCGCCTGGGTTCCTCCCGGCCTGCTCGGTGGTCCTAACAAGCGGGCGGCGGAGGCAGGGCCGGCTCTCTTCCTTCGCCTGCTTGCCGAGACGCCTCCGCCAAAGACAGCGAGCAGCAGAGGAAGCCACGAGCGCGCAGGGCCTCGGCCGCAGCCGCCACCACCACCTGCAGGCTGGAGGGATCAACACGGGCCGCGGAACGCGAGATCTCCTGCGATTGCGCCAGCCAGCCTTGGCCTCTCCCAGCAAAGGGGGAGGAGAGCGCGGAAGGGCTCCGGGAGCTGTGGTCGCTCCCGCTTCCTTCAGCATGCGCTCCTCTGCGCATGAGACCGGGAAAAGCTTGCAACTCCGAACATTCCCCAAACCGGGGGATGCTGGCAGTTGTGGGACTTTTTTCCTTCCTCAATATGCATAGGAACGAGCTGTAATTTGGGGTGAAGTAGCGATCCAAGACGCCCCCAATGCTGCCCCTCCCCAGGTGCAGTCTATAGGCAAGACTTATAATGCTAACAGGTCCAAAGGTTTTAGAATGCTTCATTTCCTGAAGACGATTCTGCAAGCCCAGTGCCTTTATCCCCAATGTTTATCTGGTGAAAATTATGGATGAAGGGACAATACTTCTTTCCAAATCCAAACACTGATGCAGCACACCACTAAAATAGGATATCAACCCACCAAAGTAGAAATCGGGCTTTTGCATTTGGCTTCTCCAAGCCGCTTTTCATGGGACTCTAATACTAAAATACTACCCATGTTCTTTTCCCCAATTCCAGGGATAACAACTAGCTGAAACAATGTACACTGCCGAGGGGAAGGGACAGGACGGTGTGGGGTGGGGATGAGACACTCATAGTTATTCATTAGGCTTTCTCCTCTCCACTCTCTCAGGGCTGCTGTATCACATGTTACAAAGCTTCTAAATAGAAGGAATGTGTTCATTTAGGAACTGACATGGAACCTGTGGCATCAAGGGTGGCAAGTATAGTTTTCATTAGAACATAAGTCCTGCTGTGCAAGGGCCCACCTGGTTCAGCATTATATTCACCCTGGCCAACCAGCTGCCCACAGGAAACCCACAAGCAGGGCATGAATGCAAGGCACCCGGCTTCTCATCCTGGAGGTAGCAAATAGCTATCAGAACTTAACCAATGATGTCCTGACTCGCCCCTCCACGAATTTGTCCAATCCCCTTTAAAGCCATCCAAACTGAAAGCAAGTTCCATACTTTATAATATACTGCATAAAGAAGGCCTTCCCTTTAGAATTAAAGAGCATTGATACAAGGTGATATGGAGATGGTATTTAGCACCAGTTAAGTTAAATCAAATTGATGATAAATACTCTAATATATGTTGGAGATGTAAAGAGATTGGAACTTATAAACATGTGGTGGGATTATTATTATTATAACATTTCTATGCCACCCCTTGCCGAAACCTCGGGGCGGCTTACAACATGATAAAATACATTGAAATACAATAGTACATAATAAATTACCATTAAATACAAAAATACAAAAAATACATTGATTTACAAATATAAAATTAAAATTATCAGTATAAAATAAAAATATAGGAGGAGAAAGAGAAGGAAGAAGAAGTTGCCCTGGCCAGATCATATGTTTTAACAATTGAAATGATGTTTAAATAAAAAGGTCTTTACCTGGCGCCGAAAAACCAGTAACGACGGTGCCAGGCGGACCTCTTTGGGGAGTGAATTCCATAGGTTGGGTGCCACCGCAGAGAAAGCCCTCCTCCGGGTACTTACTCTCCTAATTTCTTTCATGGAGGGTTCCCGGAGAAGGGACTCTCCCGCAGATCTCAAAGGGCGGTCGGGCATATACGGACATAAGCGCTTGTTCAGGTAGCCAGGACCCAAGCCATTTAGGGCTTTATAGGTCATAATCAACACCTTGAATTGGGCCCGGGCTTCAATGGGAAGCCAGTGAAGCTGATGGAGGACTGGAGTCATGTGAGCATAACGCCCCATCCCCGTCAGCAACCTGGCAGCTCTATTTTGCACCAATTGAAGTGTTCAGACTGTCTTCAGGGAAGCCCCACGTAAAGCGCGTTACAGAAGTCTAGGCGGGAAGTCACCAGCGCGTGTGTCACCGTCGCCAGGCAGTCGTACTCCAGGTAGGGGCACAGCTGATTAATCAGCCGAAGCTGAAGGAAGGCGTTCCTCGCCACCGCTGTCACCTGAGCTTCCAAAGAAAGCTCCGGGTTGAGGAGTACTCCTAGGCTGCGGACCTTATCCCTAAGAGGGAGTGTTGCACCATTCAGGACCAGGTCAAATCCACCCTCTCCGAAACCCAATCCACCAACCAACAGGACCTCCGTCTTGTCTGGGTTGAGTTTCAGTTTATTGGCCCTCATCCATTCCCTTACCTCGGCCAAGCACCGGTTCAGCACAGCCACTGCCTCACCTGGATTAGTGGAGAATGAGAGGTAAAGCTGGGTATCATCAGCGTATTGATGATTCCGCAGCCCACACCTCCTGATGACCTCTCCCAGCAGTTTCATATAGATGTTAAATAGCAGAGGGGATAGAATGGAGCCCTGTGGTACTCCATGGCATAGCTGCCATGACGTAGAGACATGGTCCCCCAGCACTACCTTCTGGAATCGACCGTTGAGATAGGAGCGGAACCACTGCAAAGCAGTGCCTCCAACCCCCAATCCCGCAAGTCTATCCAGAAGGATACCATGGTCGATGGTATCGAAAGCCGCCGAGAGGTCCAGAAGAACCAACAGGGATGTACTCCCCCTGTCCTTCTCCCTGCACAGGTCGTCGTACAGGGCGACCAAGGCAGATTCAGTACTGTACCCGGGTCTGAAGCCGGATTGAAAAGGATCCAGATAATCAGTTTCATCCAAGAGTGCTTGGAGTTGTCCCGCCACCACTCGCTCCAACACCTCGCCCAGAAACGGGATGTTGGCCACAGGTCTATAGTTAGTGGCCATCTCTGGATCCAGTGACGCTTTCTTCAGGACCGGTCGTATTACCGCCTCCTTTAAAGGGGCAGGCACTCGCCCCTCCCTCAGAGAAGCGTTAACCACTTCCAAGATCCAGGTCCCAATCCCATGCTTGGAGTTATTTATTAACCAAGATGGGCAAGGATCCAATAGGCAAGTGGTGGGACGTACTCTTCCAAGCACCTTGTCCACATCATTGGGCCGCAATAATTGAAATTCCTCCAATAATTTTGGACCAGACGGTAGCATTGGCAACTCCTCAGAGACCTCTGATTCATTAGTGGAGTCCAGCTTGTGACGATTCTGAGCGATTTTCTCCCTGAAATGCCTGGCAAAGTCGTCACAGCGGGCCTTTGAGGGTGGCATCGGATCTTCCTTAGGACCCAGGCGAACCAGGCCTTGCACCACTCGAAAAAGCTCCGCCGGACGGCATTGTGAGGAGGCAATGGAAGCGGAAAAAAACTTCTTTTTCACCGCCTTCACCGCCACAGCATAGGCCCGATAGTGGGCTCTCAAGTGTGTTCGGTCAGATTCATCCCGTGATTTCCTCCACCTACGCTCTAGCCGTCTCCCAACCTGCTTCATCGCCCACAATTCAGGTGTATACCAAGGGGAAGAGCGGACTCTGCCCGGTGGGAGAGGACGCTTAGGAGCGATCATGTCCGCAGCCCTGGTCATCTCTCCATTCCACAGTTCGACCAGACCGGATTGTGAAAATATACAAAAGATTTGGATTATGGTATTTAAGGAAATTGGAGGAATTTTAGATACAGATTTAGAAATGTCACTGAGAATGGTGCTATTACTGTTGATAGAAAAACAAGATATAAATGAAGGTAAGGAAGGATTGTAAGTAGGATAATGGCAGTTAGGCTAGTGATAGTTAAATATTGGAAACAGAATTGGGTTTTGCGAAGGCATGAATGGTATAATGAATTATGGAATATGGTTTGTTAAAAAGGTTAAATACTTGGGAATCTATCTTACAGCTAAATGTACTACCTTGAAAGAAGACAATTATGATAAATTATTGAAGGATATTAAAGGCTTTTTGGAAAAATGGGCCAATTTACAATTATCTTTGATGGGAAGAATAGCTCTTGTTAAAATGAATATATTACCTAAACTTTTGTTTTTGTTTCAAATGATTCCCATAAAAATTGATAAAAAATTATTTGATGACTTAAACTTTCATATCTTGAGATTTATCTGGAGAAAAAAAACAAGGATTAAATTAAAAATGCTTCAGGAAGCTAAAAGAAATGGAGGTTTTGGTCTTCCTGATTGGATGCTGTATTATCAAGCGTCTGTACAAGCGTCTGTATCTGGATGTTGTATTATCAACTTGGCTAAAAGAATGGGTAACATCACAAAATAAGAGAATTTTGTATCTTGAAGGTCATGACTTGCAGATGGGATGACATGCTTATATGTGGTATGAAAAAGCTAAGTCACATGGGTCATGTCTGAGTCATTTTATTAGAAGATCTTTAATGTCAGTGTGGGAAAAACTAAAGCTAAAACTGTATAATAAGTTACCAAGATGGGTTTCACCTATGGAAGCTTTTGTATATCCAAATGTATTGAACTTTGAAAAGATCATAAGATATGGCGATATTCTGGATAAGGATGGTGGCCTGAAACTGGAGCAAGAAATACAAGAACAGGGGCTTAATATTTCCTGGTGGTATAAGGTGCAGATGCAATCAAGGTATGCTAAGGATTGTAAAACATGGGGGTTCTATAGAGACCTAACAATTTGATCAAGTGATGCTTAAAACAGATGAGAAAATTATTAAAAGACTATATGATTTTTTACTTGACGGGAAAATGGAAGGAGAACAGGTTAAGGAAACTATGATAAAATGGGCACAAAACTTTGGATTTAATGTTGAACTAGAAAAGTGGCAAAAACTATGGGAAAGAAATATTAATGTAACTTTAGCAACTTTTTATATAAGTTTTCTTTATAAGATGTTCTATAGATGGTATTTGTCACCAAGTCAACTAGCTAAGATGTTTCCAAATATGTCAAATAGATGTTGGAGATATAAACATAAAGTGGGGACTTTTTATCATATGTGGTGGACTTGTGACAACGCAAAAAAGTACTGGATTAAAATACATAGACGGATGGAGGAAATATTACAAAAACCCTTTGCTTTTAAACCCGAAGTTTTCTTGTTAGGCATTATACCGGAAGATGTTAACAGACAGGAAATCTATTTGATGTTGCATCTAATTACAGCGGCGAGGATTGCATTTGCTCAGTATTGGAAAAGTGAGGAGCTGCCCACCGATGGATTGATTCTAAGAAAGATCTTGGACTGTGCAGAAATGGATAGACTGACTTTATCGTTGAAGGAGAAAGAGGATACTGATTTCTATCGAACTTGGGACTCTTTTTATAATTGGCTGGAGAAACGGGACTTGGCGTAAATTTAGAGATGTTTTTCAAACTATGATAAACTAACTGGAATTTGATATTAGAATGTTAAAAAATATGTAGTAGAAGGCTGACCCAGTGAATCCAATGTTAATGTTTGTGATGTTTGATTTTTTTAGTGTTAGTTTAAAAATTTTAATAAAATATATAAAAGAAATATGGAATATGGTAATTAATGAAAAACTGACGACAGGAATAAAAATTTTAAAAGGGTTACTGAAAGCAAATATAAAGAAATTTGGGAAGATTTTGTAAAAGCAGTACTGATAGAAGGCAAAGGCTGTAAACCCAATCAAGATTATATGAATTTCTGGAGGGGATATGGGTATAATTGAAGTATATTATTAATTGATATAGTATGTGAATGGTGGTAGTACTGGTCTCCGGGGTGGTGGGTGCACTCTATCATCTATTCTTTTCTTAATTATTGTGTTCTGGTTATGTTATATTATAACCAGATATAATTGTTGTGAAGTTTTGTATGTATGGTTTTTTCTGTCAAAAAAATAATAAAAAGTGGGGAGGTAAAAGAAGGCCTTCCTTTTATGTGTCCTGAATCTCTCACCAAACAGCTCATGGAACGATCCCCTTGGATTTTAGTATTATGAGACTAGGAGAAAAATCTCTCCTTCTCCACTCTCTCCACACCTTGTATAATTTTGTATTCTTCTGTCAGCTTTTCCCTTGCTCACTGGTTTTTTAAGTTAACCATCCTGAAAGTTGTAGTCTTTCCTCACAGGGGAGTTTCTTCTGCCCCTTGGTTATCTACAGTATTCTTTTTGAGATACAACTCTAGAATTCTACAGAATATTATAACTGTGGCCACATCATTCTAGGTACACATGATGCAGAAGCCACAATGACTGCAGAATGAAAAAAAGATATGCCTGATAGGCCTGTCTCCATGTGGGTGGCATGCTAATGTCTTCAGATAAGTGCGTGCCTTCCATTTGGAAATATGCACAAGAAGGTGGCACTGCCTTAGCTGGGGTTTTCCAAACCCAGCTGGAAATGCACACAAAAAACCTGACTCTTTTAATTGACGGGAAGTAAATCATGATTCCCACAACAGCTACCTACATTTTCTTAAGAAGACATATCACAGCATCTTGAGGGAACGTTTCAGCTATGGCAAAGACTGTACAGAAGCCTTTCATGAAATCTTTGGGGACACTTTGGTGACACAAGGTTCTGTCTCTCCTAGAGAGGGTTAGGATAAAGGGTCTGCAGCAGCAACTCTCTTTTCAGCATCTTCCAGCTGGTGTCCTGTGCTGTAAGGGGGCTTATGCATGC
This sequence comes from Varanus komodoensis, assembly GCF_004798865.1. Lineage (NCBI taxonomy): Eukaryota > Metazoa > Chordata > Lepidosauria > Squamata > Varanidae > Varanus > Varanus komodoensis. The sequence goes on from NW_025335798.1 coordinate 523,959, forward strand.
AGGCCGTGGTCATTCAGCATGGGTGCAGAGTCCCTCGGAGGCCATGCCTCTTTGCACTGACCTCACCTGCTTTCTCCCACCAGAGATCATTGTGCAAGTTTTCCCCCATTCTAAAATGTGGCTTGTGAAATTTAGTTAGTGGCAGCAAGAACTTTAAGCTGAATTAGGCTGGTATTTTGTTCTCACCCTTGTTGTCTTTGGCCTTGCCCATGCCTGGAATGTGAGCCCTGCAAGCCAACAGCAGCCAGGCTGTGACAGAGATCGTGTGATGTTGCGCACACAGTGTCAGACGGAGATTGAGGAGACCCTGGTTCAAATCCCCATGTACCACTGAAGCTCCCTCTGTGACTCTGGGTCAGTCTCTTTCTTCTCTCTCTCTCTCTCTCTCTCTCTCTCTCTCTCTCTCTCTCTCTCTATATATATATATATATATATATATATATATATATATATATATGTTGTGAGGATATAAAGGGGGAGAGAACAATATAAAGGTAAAAATTAGTTACACTCATAAGTGTCCAGCAGGGGGCGTTGCAGAATGCAAGGTATGCGCCTAGGCAAGGCAGATACTCAGGCCTACAGCGGCTGGGACACTAAGACCAAGTGAGGGCATCAGCTGGGGTTGTGTCTGCTGCCTTCCAAGCTCCTCTCAGAAACAGCCTGGAGGACCTCCAGTATTTACTGCTCTCTGCCACCCTTTCTTGCTCCCCTCCCCGGTGCCCATTTTGCAGTGCTCTTGCAATATTTATTCATTTAATTTCTATACCGCCCGGTAGTTGAAGCTCTTTCGGCATTTTGCAGCAGTACACTGGGGTGGCCTGTTGCATCAGGAAATGGTTGTGGGAGGAAATAGCTTGTGCGGAACTTCAGTCACAACAAGAGTGACGAGTGACGCATCCATAGACACAAGGTGTCTTGCGCTGCTCAGAGGCAAAGCCCAGGGCCCAGCGCTAACCAGCATGAGATAAGTGAGCAGGATATACAAGCCAGATCGGTCTGGGAGTTCCCACTGGGGAAGGATGTCAGACCCCTCTCTCTCAGCAGAGACCCTTGACGTAAGCCAAGCCGTGGCTGATCTACCAGATGCCTTTGATTTCTCCCTGCGGGATGATGTCAGCTCCCTTGGCTCTGACTCAGAGCTGAATGGGATGCCTCCATATCGCCAGACTGATCGCTATGGATTTATTGGGGGCAGCAGCCTCCAGAATGGGTAAGAAAGGACAACTAGCCCGCCAGGGGAGCTGGGTGGGGATGCTTTAGTGTGCATGAGTGTGGTTTTTGAGAGGGACACATGGAATCTGTTCTCCAGATTTCAGAAAGCTTTTATTCCTCCCAAAGATAGTCTTCTCCCTCCTGATGTTTTGGACTAGAACTCCTGTCAGCCTCAGCCAGCAAGGCAGATAGTTATTAGAGCCAGGAATTGTCATCTGAAAATATTTGGAGACCAACAAGTTAGGAAAGACCATTTCAAGATATTTATTTCTAGACTCTTGGCAGGGCCAGGCATTTTTGGCAGGGCCAGTTTGCAATATTCATAGGTTTCCGGCATATAGCAAGCACTGTACTTTGAATACGTTCATTCTTTCCTGGGTAGCTATATCCACACATCTCCACGATAATCCATACATCCTGTTGATTTAACTCAAAGGAAGGGATAATTTCATAAACACTTAATAGATGGAGAAAAAGGACTGTGAGACAGTGAGCCCACCCATGGCTGCTTTAATTTAAATCCTGACCTTTTCTCCAGTGAACTGCACAGATGGAAGGTCATTAGTGAAGATCAACTACTCAGGTGTTTCAGGAGTGATAAGCATCCTGGGGAAAAGTCAACAGTTGCACTGCTATACTCTGCCCTAGCCTTCCCCAGCAGGTGCTCTCCAATTCCTACCATCTCCAGCTAGTCATACTTACTTGGGGATACTAGGAGTTGGAGTTCAACCAACTTAGGTGACACCAATTTGGATCCGGTACCCTGCCCTATCCTGTTCCTAACCTGTTACATTCTAGACTCAATGTGCTTCCAAGAAGGGCTCCCTTTTACTTCAAAATGTTGTAGGCTACCCTGTTAGCTCATGCTGGGAACTCTCTTGCTGAGTAGGGCCCTAGACATGTGCCCGAAAGTCCTGCCCTGACAGCACCACTCAGTGTTTCTGCTAGTGCCATTCTCCCAGAAATAAATAAATAAATAAATAAATAAATAAATAAATAAATAAATAAATGTAGCACAAAATTCAATTTAAGATGAGTGAGTAAAAACCTAATGACTAATGAGTCTTCACATTTAGTTTAACTCAAGGACATACTGGTAATTGTAGAAGGAGAAAATTTGTGGGTTAGGGAACAAGAAATGTCATGCACTCTGTCATGTTGAATTTAAACAAATAGCGGCTATTTGGGAGAATGCAAAAGGGTACTATTTTTGGAGAAAAGCAAAGAGGGTTAAGATCCCTGTTACTCAAAACACTGGATCTCTTTTGCCTTTTCCTACAGATAATGATTCACATCAGACAGTATTAAATATAACCTGGTCCCAGTTTTATTATATAAGAGCCCTAGCATCAGCTTAAATTATCCACACCTGATAGATAGATAGACAGACAGACAGACAGACAGACAGAGGAAAACACCCAGCTCCAGTGAGGTCTGGATGAACCAAGCAGTGGACGAACATGTGGATATATTCATTTGCTTGCATAAGGATGGAAAATTGTTTCTACCTGTAGAAATCAGGTAAATCAGACATGTTAAATCAGGGTGACAGCAACTAAACTGTTTTCTCTGGGGCAAAGGCAATTAACTCTGATTCAGAGTTCAGTATCCCTAAATACTCCTTCAGACTGTCAGATTTACACAGATAATAGACCAGCCAGTAGGGCAATCAGTGCTGATTTATCTCATTATCCATTCATGTATTTGTGACTTTCCCTTGTTGCAGTGCAATGCAATTTCAGCTACTTCTCTGGCTGTGCTGAGGCAGATAATGGTAATAGCTATCATTTAAGATATGGCCTGGTGTCACTCCAAACCCCAACTAAGATAGGGCTATGTATGACGTTTGTGTCTTTTACTTCTCTTGGTGAAACTAAACCAGGTGTTGCAGGTTAGAGACCTGCCAACTTAATCTGCACTTTGAGCACTCGGTCTAGAATCTCAAATGCCCCACTTTACTGAGAAATGGTAAGGTGTTAGTTGTCGGTTAAGCAAACTAGTATCCTCTGGATGGTTTAAACTGTAACTCCTGCAAGTTGCAACCAAGAGAGGGAGGGTGGGACAACCATTCAGACTGGAACCTGGGATAGCAAAGTGTTTTACCAGATTCCTCATTCCAGTGGGATGGGCACCTTCTGAACCAGCTCCTGTTGCTGTCCCTTCCGCAGCAGTTTGATTTGAAGCAACGAGCATCTGGTCATGTTCAGCTCGTTGCTGCACTAAAACCTTCACCAGCTGATTTGTGTACATTGAGACTGGGGAACCGTCTGTCTGCAGCAAGTCCCTATCTGCCCTGCCTTTCCCTGTTACCCTTACCCTTCTCCCTCCCATGTTAAAAGGGAAGCTTTTAAAGAATTCCTATCATGGCAGTGGAGAGGGTTCAAAGCCTGATTCCAGCATGTGGACATTTTCAGGGGAAATCACCCCTCCTGCGTTGCATTTACTCTCTCTCACTGCTACTCGGTGTGGGGTGGGGTGGGGTGGAGGGCAAGTTCTTGGGTTTAAGAAACTTCAAAGCCCTTTGCAGTGGGGAGATGCTGCCCTCTGAGGCTTCCTTAGTCAAGCTTGGAGTGGCTGGCAAGCATCTCTTGAGGAGCATATTGCTCTTCACTATAGCATTAAGACTGTTATTGGGAGGAGGATAAATGCTGCTACTAAAACAGATATGTGAAAATGAAACTGCTTAGCAAAGCCTTTTCACATGTGGACTCGCAAGCAAGCAAGCAAGAAAGGAAGGAAGGGCTATTTCATCATCATCACCCTCAACACTATCCAGACTAACTTCTTGCATAACAGAACTCAGCAAAACCTTCCACTGCTGCCTGCGAACTAGAATCTGGATTGCCGGTAGACATAGTTTGTCTCTGTTAAATGGCTGTCTCCTTTCTTCTTCCTCACTTGGATGCAGCTCAGGTTACACGTTTGCTCTCTTTGGTCCAATATGTTCTGACAGCTCTGTAAAGCATTACTCATATATACAAATGTATACTAGATTGCTTCCATAGTCACCTTGCAGGTCAACTCCCAATGGAGGTATGTGTAGGCTGGGATAAGCCCGCACATGAGATATGATTTACTGTAAAGAAGAAGGTGCAGTTGATAGGAAAAACCTTTGCCTACCTATTAACTAACACTTCCTGTTTTAGAAATGCCACACAGCCACATCCTCTCACTGTGTCCATGGCAACTTGCGCACCATAGCAACAAGGGTGGTGGTTACAGTGGTTAGTGGCAAAGTTTCCTTGGCTCTGCATATCTGCAAAGCATTGAACTGCAGAGGGGACTCAGGAGCCCTGCAATTCTACATCACCGTTGCATCTGCACTGCGGTGCCGGTTCAGTTTTGCACTGTTCACACTTTCTCGGCTTCCCCTGATGGATTATGTGCACAGGAGAGCCCCCCTCCCCAACTCCTCAGAGAAGGCCAATTCCCAGGATTGCTTGCAAAGGAGACACATGCATTGCACCCATTAACATTTCCAGTGGGGTGGCTCTGTTGGTTTGTTGTAGCAAAACCAAAAGAGAGACTTTGTGGCATAAGAGCTTAAGAGAACTGTGCTGGATCGAACCAAAGGCTATCTAGTCCAGCACTTTGTTGGCACAGTGGCTACCCAGAGCAGATCGTGAGTGCAATGGTGCAATGGCACTCTCCCACTGTGTACTTTACAGGGTTTAAACACCATGGCTGGCTGGGGAATGTTGGGATTTCCCCCCCTCCAAACATACATGAGCTTGCACCCTTAGGTAGCCATGGTTTGCTTATCCACGGTGCAATCTTTGAATGGCTTCTCATAAGAAACTCTCACTGAGTTCAATAGAGCTTTCTCCCAGGTTAGTCTGGATCATAGCCTGTGCTTTACATCAGGGATGGAGAACCTGTGGTTTTAGCCTGTGGTTTTAGCCCTCAGACTAATTTCAGAGCCCACTGCAAGCTGTAAGTTCAGACCTCTGGTGAGAACCGTTTATTCCCTGCTGGGTGGAGAAGAAGGAGAAGTAAGAGGGAACAGAGATGACCTTGTGCAATCTTGGCTGTGGGCCAGCCCATTCCCCAGCACATTGCCCCCAAGGAGCTGTGGCCTTTGACAGGTGAACACTTTCCACGCATGTTTCTCACTCTCACTACTGCCCAGAAGAATCATTTTTCTACACCGTAGCAAGCACTGGTGGACAAGGCACCTTCTCTTTTCCGAGATGGACATTCTGTGGGGACCCTGCCGCAAGGCAGATCTCCTTATGGTAAAAGTGGAAAGAAAGCGGGTGCCTCATTTCCCACCCCGCAGGCTCTGATCCCTTTTATCAGACTTCAGGTGCTTGCAGGTAGAGGGTTCCTCATGCAAACAGTCAGAAGGCGTTGTGCAACTATTTTGTCTTCATTGGCTGATTTCTTCTTCTGGTAAGAGAAGATATGGAAGAAGCAATAGGAAAACAGAGGAATACAAACTGAAAACAACATTGTCTGGACCCCTGTAAAATTCCATAAACAAAGCACGGCACACCTGCCCCAGAGAAGCCTCATCCGTAAGCACCTGTGATGAGCCTGTGATCCTGCAAACCAGCCCTTGTCTGATGCGGCTTGGTGTTGCCTTTGCACCAAAAAGGGAAGAGATGCTGAGGTGGCTGTGGAGGACCTTCCTCTGTCATCTCAAGACAGACAAAAGGAGTCTTAGGATGAAGACCCCCCACCCTTTTTAAAGATGATAAGTGATCACTACAGGGAATGACTGCCCCACTCCTGTGTAGGGATCATATCTCACTATGACATTGTTGTTTGTTTCTGTTACTCGCTGTTTCATCCAAAATATTTGTTTATTTTCACCAAGGTTCCCAAAACAATATGATCAAGCAATTAGGATGAGCCAGACCAGCTTTCAAAGAAATGGGCTAGCACATTGTGGAAAATGCTTCTCCTTGCCAGAGCTGAGTTGCCAAAATGAACTGGAGCTCATTATAAAAATCCAGCTCCCCGTCAACTAGCTGTGCCCTCAGGGGTTAGTACTGCAAGAAAAACGGGGGGTCAGGAAAGCAGTGCATGGGAGCCATCCAGGTACAGAGCCCACCTGGAATGGCCTGTGAGGTGCCTCTCTGGAGACATGAAGGGAATGTTGCAAGCAAATGCTGGGAAGTGAGGGAAGGGGAACAGGGGAGCACTGCAGCTTCTCAAGGTCGTTCTGGGAGATGCTCTCAGCCTTGCTATTCTTTCTCACCTGCACAGCGTAGGTCAGCTCCCCGTTGAGCTCATCCGGCACCGTGAGGCCAAGTGGCTGGACATGACAGCTCACTGGGAGAAGACTATGGCTCGGCGCTACAGAAAGGCAAGTGATTCCGCTGTATTCTTTAATCAGAGCCTTAAATTATCTCTTTGCGATCTCTCTCTCATACACACACAGGCACGCACGGCTTCCCAACAGGGCGACAGCCCTGGATAATGGCTCCAAATGGAGCAGTGCCAGATTGCTGAGGTACAGTCAGCTAAGATCAGCCTGGCTCTCTTCTTCTCTCCCTTACTCTCCCTGGAATTTTTATCCCATCCTTCAGGAATACTGTTTCCAGAGCTAACCACCGTAAATGCAGTAAAATGCTAGCACGCTAGAAAGTCACTCAAGAACAAAGAAAGAGAACACATGACAAAAATAAGAACCGAAAAGTCCAGCAGACACTACTGCAACATAACATTGATTAAATTAAATGGTGAATGAAAAGACCTGAAATTAAATTAAAAAGCCAGGGGAAGAAATGTAAATGGACTTTGTCTGCCGCCAAATTGACAGAAGGCCCCAGAGCAGCTTCCCCGGAGAGAGCATTCCAGAGGCAGGGGGCCAAAAGCGAGACAGCCCCCACCCCAAGTCCTGCCAAGCTTGCTTCAGATGGGGAGAGAGGGCACCAAGAAGATGCTATCACAACCCCTGCAGTGTGTGAGAGCTGGCAATCCTTTCCAGTGCCAGCCAAAGACGCCTGATACTGCTCTTCTCGGGCTGCTTGGTGTTTTTCATCCCACTGACAGCTTTTATACACTCTGTATGTGTGTGGCGAGGCCCAGCAATCTCATTTGTACTGCACTGGTTTCAGTTTGTCATTTGCCAACCTTTTTATTTTCCCAAAGTTTTAAGACCTGATGGTTTTAATTGGGGTTTTTGTAGTTAGTTGAATTTTTAGGATGCTGTGTTTTATTTTACATTTTGTATTGTTAAACCATCCCAAGATTTTGGTAATGGGATAGTCTAGAAAAGTTTAAATAAATAAATGAATTGTAGCTATTTGTAAGCCCACCAGGAATCTGTGGAAGGGTGGGCTGAACATCAAATGGCAGTCACTTCAGGTACCCAGGTCCCAAGCTATATAGTTCTTCAAGGGCACGCAACAGCGCACCAGTCCCCTGAAATGGACGGGAAGCAGGCACTGCTGTTTAAGCCCTGCAGAAGATGCTCCCCTCCCTGGTCCCTGATAGCAGCTGTATTTTGCTGTAACTGCCCTTTCCATGAAGTCTTCAAAGGCAACCCCAAGTACAGCAAGTTCAGGTGATCCACTCTGGAGGTCAGCAGAGCAGCGGACTACTGTCCCAGTTACGGCAGCGGGCATGGCTGGCTACTGCTTCAGCTAGTGGAAGGCGCTCCCCACACCACCAATGCCACTTGGGCATCCAGTGGCAAAATATAGCCAGCATAGCCCACACTGGGGGATGATGGCAGTAGAGGCTGGTAGTATAAAAATTGGGTCAGGACCATGGATAGCTCTTTAAAAGTTCAGACTAAAACCCGGAGTGGATACACTGCCCACTGACCGTGGAGCCATTGGCCCCCACTGACTGCAGGGACAAGCTCACCCAAAACAAATTAAATGTCTCCTCCATGGATTCACGATCCTCACGCCAACAAGATCTCCACCTTGCCAGGACTCAGCTTCAGTTTATTGGCACTCATCCAGTGCTTTACTTCTCCCAGGTATCAGTTTAGCAGCCCTCCCTCTCTCTGATGCCCTCCAGATATACTGAATGTCACATCCCATCATTCCCTGCCAGTCACCTAGTGGGAATAATGGCAGGAAATTATGGGAGTATCGGGAGGACACTGGGGTGTGGAAACCTGCATTAACCTTTCTGCTACCTCAACTGAATTAGGTGAGAAGGAGAGCAAAGGGTGAGTGTCATCGACATACTGATGGCTCCTCACTCTAAGATCTCCAGACAGTCAGTGGCTTCCTGCAGGCATCAAAAAGCATGGAAGGCCAGATGAGATGGAACCTGGCCAAGACCTCATGGTCCCGGTCTTGGCTGCTGGCCCTGTGAGGGCACCAGATCGAGGGCCTTTGTGGACGGGCTCTGTGCAGGGGCGCTGCTTGTTGACGAGGTTTGTTGGCTCAGGTGAAGCTGCTGTGCCGGAAAGGGATCCCTTCGTCTGTGCGTGCCCGCTGTTGGCCCCTGTTGTGCGGAGGTCAGGTCAAAATGGAGGAGAACCGTGGAAAATACCAGGTAGGGCCACACCTCATTTGACTGTGCCCTCACCCAGTTCTGATCCTTACTTGCTACAGGTTCTGCTCTCGCCTCCTTTTCCTAATTCACATCTCTTCCTGCAAAACCTCATTTAATTCTCCCTTTTGTTTTGTTTGTTTGCAATCTATTACTCTGCTGTTCCTGGGTGACTTTTATTTATACTTGCTACACTGAATACTCAGATCTCCTGAGTCTCGGTCCAACACTCTGCACACCACACCACACTGCAGGACTTACTTCCAAGAAAACATACATAGGATTGGACTACTAAGACTCTTGGTTGTAATTTATTTAAGAAGCTGTATGCTACCTTTCAGGTGGAGCTGCTCCCAAAGTGTCTTACAAATATAATCAAAAAATATAAAACATAAAAAATGGAGGTACAAAATAAAAAGCAAGTGCAGGTTAAAACCTAACATAGTACTTCTAGTAAAATGCTGGCTGAAACAAAGGTCCGCTTAAAGCTGACAAAAATGGGATCCTATGTACATCCTTTGAGAGAGAGTTCTAGAAATATGAGGCTACCACCTAGAAAGGCCCTGTCTCTCTCTAGTCAGCCAGCCAGCCTGCCAGCCTCTTTCTCTTTCCTTTCTCTTCTTCTTCCTCTTAGAAATATGTACTAAAGCAGTAGCTCTCCCATCCAGGTTGCTCTGACTTTATTTTCTGATGTTGCAGGAACTACATGAAGTACCTGGTGACCCTCAATGGGTAGAGACCATCACTAAGGACATTCATCGCCAGTTCCCCTTCCATGAGATGTTCCTGTCACCAGAGGGGCCTGGGTGAGTGAGAGGCTTAGGAGCACGAAGACAAGAGACAGATCACTGGAATGCTGGACTAGGTGACCTCTTGGTCTGATCCAGCGTGGCTCTAGTATTTAGCTTCATTTTGAATCAATCTCCACAGGGTTTAGAAGCTGTGGATGCTGAGTAGAAGACCTTCCAGCAGATCACATTTGTTCACTTAATAAAATGTTAACTGTGTATCTGCTGCCTTCAAAAGGAGAAGGCTGGGCAGGCTACATAATGTTAGAATGGTAGTTTATATTACAATATAGTGCTCACATTATATTTAAAAAACCAGAATCAGGGTGCTTGTACACTCCAGTACTGTAGAGGGAGAGTACACAAATTTTAATGGTCATTGCATATCAATAAGAAACTATATATTAGTTGCATTTGGGGTCATTTTGTTACCCCAGACAAAAGCAAGGAAGGAAAATGCTACATATGAAAGGCCTTTGTTTTTGCTGAAAGTGCAGAAAGTTTTGGTCAGCATGAGAATGGCTTTCAGCATTCAGAAACTATGTGTAATTAACATTTAAGCTTCCCTGAAGCTATGTATTGCAATACAATCGGCAAAGCAATGTTTAACCTATTGACTTTTGCTCTGCACAGCAGTAGTTTGGCCTTCAAATTTAAACCAGCATAAAAATCTTTTCCTCCATAGATTGTAATTCTGTTTGCTACAGGTTTGAGTTCAACCTCTTGGCTTTCAAAAGAGACTAAAATGATCTGCACGTAACTGTCTATTATTTCTTTGTTTGGGATTACAAAAGTACCCCACAAAACTCTTCTTATACCAATTTTGGGAACCTTTTGTAATCCCAGGCATGTTTATGACTAGGCAGATGGTGACACTGTCCTAGAAGAACGAGGCTGTAGGTCTACTTGTGTGTAAATTACACACAGACTGTGAGCTATGGTGGTTCTAGAGCCCCCAACATGTGTGGTGAAGTTAAAAAACTCAAAAGACAAGACAAGGGTTAATCAAATGGTATTATGGTACTGCAGGGGAAGGGGTTGCTTGCCACCATTCCCATCATAGGCAATCCAGTTGGCAAAGGGGGCCTGTCAGACACTAATAAGCTTCTTCTATGGTAACAGTAGCAATGGCCAGACTATTATATAGCTATACACTGGGTACAAACCTCCAGATGAAATGCTCCACCAGCTCTTGCTGCAGCTGTTGCATTTACGGGAAACATCTGTGTTTCCACACACAAAACTCCCTGCCCTTCAGGACTGGAGCAATGCAGTGTGAAAAAATATTCATGTATCACATTTCTATACTACCCACTAATGGAAATTTTACCCCAAAAACCTTAAAAATATAATATTGCGCTTAAAATAGTCAAAGAGACTCCCTTATTTGTTGGCCTTGATTAAAGGATGTCTACAAACAGCTATATTTAGCGCATGGAACTGTACCTGGGGTTTGGTCCTGGGTGCATCCAGAAGACATGCAAAACAAGGTCTGCTGCAGGTTTTCTCTCACCCCACCCCCACATCTCAACTAGAAGTCAGCCACGCATAGGTGAGAATGCCTTTTCCTTTTAACTCCACTTTTAAAAGGTTTTCCCCAACCAATTTTTACAGTTGAAGAAACCAATGATTATTTGTTTAACACACCCAGCAAATATTAAAATCAGATAAAAGAGCAAGACAGCATTGGTAAAATTGATTTTAAAAGGCAAACAACCTACAGTGTGAAGGGAGGGGTGATGAAAAGGAGGAGATCTGAATTAGATTCTGAAATAATGCATGTGTTGTTTGAGGAAACCTGCTTGTTTTGGGGAAGGTAAGATAAAGATCTATTCTCAAAGTCGTCCTCTTTGTTACCCATATGTTTCAGATTGTTCTTTTGTGTTTTTTCCTTGATGTGGCCCTCCAGGTATTGTAGGACTGCAACTCCCATCATCCCTCACCATTGGCTACTTGGGCTGATGGGAACTGAAGTCCCCATATTAAGAGGGCCACACATTCTCCATCTCTGCTTTAGAGGGCAAGTGAATTCTATTGGAAAACTGGAAAACTTGGTTAGTGCTTAAAATGAAACCGGGGTGAATGTAAGTAGAGGAGCTTCCATTCTTTGCAGCAACCATTTCTGCTTTTATTTTTAAATAGACTTCTTGGAAGGTGGCCCTTACCCATCCTGCAGTTGAACAGATGTATGTACCTTGGTGCTGAGGAAAGATCCACTGCTTTGAGCGCAGCAGAAAGTACTGGGCACCTCTGGCTAAAAGGGTGGGGTAGAAGGAGGACTATTTCTGCCTGAAAGCCGGAAGAGTCCCTGCAACACAGACAGGACAATATCGAGCTTGATCAGCCTTCCCCAGACTTATGCCTTCTAGACACATTTGGACTGCACCCCAGGATTCCCAGGCAATGGCCCTGCTGGATGGAAATTCTGGGAGCTGTGGGCCAAAACGTCTCCGAAGGCCACCGAGCTGGGGAAGGCTGAGCTGGATGAACAAACAGTCTGAGCTAGTCCCCATGTTCTTATTAACCCATTTTAGTAACAGAGAGGTGAGAGGGACACATCTCCAAGCATGGCTTCTAGCGATGGGCAGTGAATGGCGGTTGGGAGCCCTGAGGTTTCCAGAATATTGCCTCACCACTCCTTTCATGCCTGATCGCCATTCACTTCTTGCTCTGTGCAATCAAGAAATCCGAGCAAACTGAGCTCCAGGTGAATGGGAGTTTTGCACGATCTTTTCCAAATTTGCATAACTTTGCTCCATAGATGAACGTGGCTCAATCTATGGAAAACATTTGTGCACATCAAACTAGGAATCAGAAACGAGATGAACACAAGTGCATGTTCATCTCTTTAAGCATTTTCCAGTGTGCATTCATTTGTGTCCAGTGCTTCCCAAAGGGCACGTGTGCATGTTTTGTGAGCAAAAATTAAATTCACGGAAATCTCTAGATCTCATAAATGAAAACAAAGTTTTGGCTATGACATGCTTCATTATCTAATTTATAAAGATAATTTATCAAGAACATGATCTTTATACATTAGATAACAAACTTGAAAGCTCTGCTGCGCCAATCCAAGTTGCCTAAATCTCTCCAGAGAAAAAACAACAAATAATGAATTCCACATTTCCTCCAAGGAATGCAAGGGAAACATTGATGGTTCTCCCACCATCTTGTCCCCTGTGAGTTAGGTAACTAGTCCAAAGTCATCTAGTGAATTTCATGTCTGTCCGGAAATTTGGATTTGAATTTTCCCAATTCTACTCTAACCCCTACATCAAATTGGGTTCTGCAAGCATGATAGAAAAATAGAAGCTATATTCAGTTAAAATTAATAGAGGCAAACAGGGAGCTATCATACTCTGCCTGATCTTCTAGAGGCATCTGGCTGGCCAGTGTCAAGAGACAGGAAAAAGGGTCAGTGTGGTCTAGTGGTTAGAGTGCTGAATGGGACCAAGGAGATCTGGGTTCTAGTCCCCACCTGGCCATGAAGCTCACTGGGTGACTTGCAGGAAAAAGGTGGGGTATGAAAACAATGACAGGAAGAAAATAAATGAGTGGAACTTATCTTGCAGCAAGGCAGTCCCGATGTCTTTAATGGGAATTCTGCATAGGCAGCAGCTGGAGTTACACTGCACTCAGCACTGTGCATACAGCACTTGTTATTTCCCCACTATTTTAATTGCTAATGGTCTTAATTGTGGTTTTATATTTATTATTGGATGCTGTGCTGCTTTTATTTTTTATCTTATTTTATTATTGTTATTGTGAACTGTCCTGAGATGTCGGTGATGGGACGGTATACACAAGTTTAAATACATACATAGATACATCACACAGAGTACAGCTGACATCTCCCGGAAAACTTGACATCATATAATGGAAAAAACAAATGTCATACTTTTTAGATTTATAACGTGGAGTAAACAATGTAATTGGCATGCTCTTTCTTTAGAACCAGGGATGGAGTAGAAAGCTTTATATTTGTTATTTTAGGGCTTTCTTTTTCTTACCCCACGTTTTGGCATTATTCTGTCACTTGCAATTAAAAAACTGCATACAGTTTGTGACCCTGTAGCCAATTCTATCTGGCTTGGAGTACTAATTCTATGCTGTAGCTCTATAATAAAGTTGGTATGACCCTTTTCCCCTTGGATATATTGGCATTTGCAGAAAGGCCAGGAAAGATTACACATGGAAAGGCCCAAAGGCTGCATTTTAACTGATTTTGAAATAGATGCAAATTGATACTTCTGTGAAAGTACAGTTTGCAATTCCATCTGCTTATCAGGAAAGCAAGTGAAAGATAAATCTGGGATGAGAATGCCTCCAAGGAGTTTTGCCCCCAAGAGGGAGCTTAAGAGTCTTTATTCTGATCCCTCTTTGAAATATTTTTTATTCTTGCTGGGTAGGTTTTGAGTGTGTTCACTTCTGGACTGCCTTTTGAACTGCCCTGCAATATTTTCTTTGGGTCCCTGAGCTCTGAAGCCCCGTTAGTGCTATAGGAACATGGGAAGCTACCTGCCCTGAGAGCCCATGGGCAAGGCAACCTCATTAGCCTGCTCCCTGATGGCTCTTGCTGCTCCTGCTCTTTCTCATCATGGCTCCCCCTGCTCCTCCGCTTGCCGGGCCAGCAGGACACACGTGGGCATCCCCCACCCTCCCCTTCACCATCATTGCCTAGCTCAATGAGCAAGCAGGATGCAATGATGAAGAGGAGGAGAAAGCCCCGGCAGAGTCTTCTCAGTGGGCCCCTGTTGGGCTGTGGACCCGGGGACGGGGCCCAAACATGCCTACCCTGAAGACCATCCCTGCCTCAGCCAGGCCAAACTCTTGTCTCCTCCTGCCTCCTGTGGCCACTTTGAAGTAGCAGCAGCTCTCCAGTGCCTCAGGCCATGAATTGTGCCCCCAGCCCTGGCAACCTGACCCTTTGAACTGGAGAGACAAGAGACCAGCTGGGGACTGTATGCATGTAAAACAGCTGCTCTCCCCCATGCCCACGTGGGGCCTTGCAAGATGGTGGCCCTGGGCTAACAAAGCCAGGATCAAGTGGGAAGAGCTCACATCAGTAGTCAACCCCGGAAAGCTGGGTTAGTCCTTGGGTGTGGAGGAGGCACGGGCGGTTCTGGCAGGGCTTGGGGCTTCCCACCTCATTCTGACAGCACGGGGAGGAGGTGCACTGGTGCTGGCAGGGCTGCTTGCTCATTTGTATCTGGGCAAATTCAGGATGCTATACTCACCTTTGAAACCCTCATCATTATAATAAATAGCTAGTGATTCCCATCCTGGAGGAGTGTCTCTTCCTATTTCTTCCAGTGAGTTAGTCTTCATGTTTTATTGCACTAGATCCAGTTTTAAACAAGACATTATCTATATTGTAGCATCCCACCCTGGACTCTGACTTGATGAAGGGTGCTATAGAAATGGTTTAAATGCATCAATAGATGGGGAGGAGGGAGCCAGAAAGGGGGCCTATGGATTTCATTAAGGGTCTTTCCTACCTTTCTCTGCGCAACCCAAACATAGCCTCCCAATCTCTCTATCAATGAACCTGAGTCCACTTGCCTTCCAAGAGCAGTGCTGATATATTTACAGGCATTCCATTATTTGTATTTTTCATTCACTCTCAGTTTTGATGTGATAAAAATCGCAACAGTATTGTTGGGAGTAAGTTTTATTGTAAAGTACAGTACAAACCAAAGTGGGAATTCCATCTGTTACCATCAAATTGGATGGGGCCTATTGTATTAAAACTCATTCTTTTAATACAAATTTAAACGCATTCCCATTCCACGTCTCAATTTCACCAGTCTAATTGTGTGAGTTGAGAATGTGCCGGTTGCCAGCCACTCTCTAACCTTCCCTTCCTTCCCTTCCAGGCAACAAGGGCTTCTGCAGGTGCTGAAGGCCTACACGGTGTACCGGCCGCAGGAG
Organism: Varanus komodoensis; assembly: GCF_004798865.1. Taxonomy (NCBI): domain Eukaryota; kingdom Metazoa; phylum Chordata; class Lepidosauria; order Squamata; family Varanidae; genus Varanus; species Varanus komodoensis. The sequence continues at coordinate 539,354 of NW_025335798.1, forward strand.
GGCTACTGCCAGGCCCAAGGGCCGCTGGGTGCCCTGCTGCTCATGCACATGCCCCCAGAGGTGAGTCCTGCCCAAAGCCCTTTGCTGGGTCCCCCACCTCTCCCATTGCCTCCAGTCCTTCACGTGCCCCTCCGCTCGAGCTTGCCTCGGGCCAGTGGTGCAGGTCCCCATTTCCCCTGTGGCTGGGCCCTGCCCACCACCACCATGTGCCTGCAAGGGTGACTGATTCGGCCTCCTTGTCTTTTCCAGCAAGCCTTCTGGTGCCTGGTGCAGATCTGTGAGCACTACCTGCCCAGCTATTACAGCCCCAAGATGGTGAGAAATTTGGGGAAGGAGGGAGAATCTCCTTGGGAGTGGGGCAGCTGCGGTGGGTTAGCCATTACTGGCCTGAAAGAAATGCAGGGACAAGTCAGGCTCCCATCTTCTGACAAGGCCCCCATCTTCTGAAAGAGATGCCAGAAAATGACAATGGAGGGAATGTAGGATATTGGGGTGAGACCGACCCCCGGAAGCATGCTGTGTGAGGCGCACACTTCAAGTATCACCAGAGCGGCTGCCTTTTTCCAGGTAAGGCTCTTGTGCCTTTACACTGTATGAAAGACATGAATTCAACAGGTGTAGCTTTCACTGGTTTGGACAACAGGAGAAACTTTCCCTTTTCTGCCACATTGTCACTAAAGGCATACATGGATAAAAATGGCAGTGGAGATGTTGGAGAGCTGGTAAACGGAGAGGAGCCATTCATTTGGAAAAGTGCAAACGATGGTGTCTGTGGGTCCCAAGTGGCTGAAGGTCAGCACAAGGGTGCTGCATGGCTCCGTGTAATACCTTCCCTTCTCCTGCAGGAGGCACTGCTGCTGGACAGTGAAGTGTTTGTGGCCCTCCTCCGCAGAGTGTGCCCCAAGGCACTGAAGCACTTGCAGAAGCATGGGGTGGGCCCTTTGCTCTACATGCCGGAGTGGTTTCTGTGCCTCTTTGCCCGCACGCTGCCCTTCCCTACCGTGTTGAGAGTCTGGGACGTCTTCCTGAGTGAGGGTGAGTGGCAGCAGGAGCGGGAGCAGAACCTGAAGACGAACACCGGGTTGCATGCAGTGTTAGTCCAACTTGTCCCATTCATTTCAGCAGGACTGTTCTCAACAGTATTACAGGGCAATAGCTATGTGACAGGCACAGGGTGGCTGGTACAATCTGGTGGAGGGCTGAAGGAATAATATTGGCTTTGAAGTTGTGAGAAACCTACTCTGAGCATGAGACCAAACCGTGTACACTTTGAAATAAGTACCTCAGAGTAGGGCACATACAGCTTCCAGAGTCTATTAGCCATGCTGTCTGAATCTGGGAAGCATCTGAGCCCAACCACCACAAGGTTCTTCAGCCTTGAAGTCAACAGACTCCATTCAATATTTATTCAGAAGAAAACAGCAGATGTTATTGATAATTAAAAACCAAATGTCTTCTTTGGCTGCAGGATGTTTAGCCAACTTCTATCCAGCAGGTAATTGAGTAAGGGCTAAGTGTGAGTTGACATTGAACCATGCTTGTGCCAGCGGAGCCCAGCTGAGATAACAAAGCCTGGTGCATGACCCACAGTTCACACCCCAACATAGCTCCTCTTCATAGGTTGTTTATGTTGACCTGATAGTGCAGCTGGGTTCAGACAACATGATGAATCCTGTTTCTAGCATAATCCACATTCAGCTTATGAGTATGGGTTATCATACTGAGACATTGTTTGCATGCAAGTTCAGTTTCTGGTACGTCTAGTCAAAAGGGTTGGGTAGGAGGAGATGGGAGAGATGTTCTCTGCCTGAGACCCTGGAGAGATACTGCTGTGCTGCAGGGGCAAAGAGTTTGATCTGGTATAGGAGACCTTCCTATGTTTTTTATTATTACTAATGCTTTACTGTGCGATAGAAAAAAACACAGCATTAAAAAAGAACAAAACTGAAACATTACAATTTTTGATGACAGTGTAAAAATTAATAACACTAATTACATATTATATATCTCTACATAACAGAACATACTACAATTAAAGAACTTTCCATTACAAGGTTTATCCCAAGTGTTACCTCCTCCCAAAAAGCTTCCTCTAATTCCTGACGGCTTCGAACTCTGTGTCTGACATGTCTTCGGCAGGGGTCAAGGTGCTGTTTCGTGTGGGGCTGTTGTTAGTCCGCTTGGCACTGGGCTCCTCAGACAAACTGCGAGACTGTGCAGGACTAGTGGAGACCCTGGAAAAGTTGCGCAGCATCCCTGCTCACCTCCTACAAGAGGACACATTCATGGCTGAGGTAGAAACCACCATCGTGCCTCCTCTCTGGGGCTTCTCTCTAGGGCAGGGGTCCTCAAACTTTTCCACCAGGGGGCCAGTTGAATGCTGCCGGGCCAGAAAGGTGGTGCTGGCGGTGCTCGCAGGCCGGCGCGGGGGCAGGGGTGGGGCATGTGGCAGGCAAGGTGAGGCGAGGCGAGGTGCGAGCAGGCGCACACGGCGAGGGGAGGGGAGATGGGGCAGGCAGGCACCTTGAGGCGGGTGCACGAGACAGCGGCTTGCTTGCTTGGAGTTCGTTTTCTCCGAGCGAGCAAACCACTGCCTCCCTGCGTGCAGGGCGAGGTGGGCGGTGGCGTGCGGGCGTGCGCACGGCAGGTCCAAATGGACATGGCGGGCCAGATCTGGCCCCTGGGCCGTAGTTTGAGGACCCATGCTCTAGACTGTATGGGGGCTGCAAGCAGAAGCTGAATTGTCTACACCACCATAAACCATAAACTGTAAATCGACGAACCTCCAGCCTGCAGGGTCCTGCTTCCAGCCCACCAGTTTCCTTCCCAAACTCTGTCCCTCCCCTAGAGAAAGGATCTTCTCTCCACATAGCAGCTGATTGAAGAGAAAAGCTTTCCCCTGATGAGCACTAACAAAGAAACAGAGAAATAGAACAAGTGATAAGGGGCCATCTAGTCTGACCCCAGGCTACAGCCAGCTTTGCTCACGACATGCCTACCATGTGCATGCCCAGCCTATCCTTGAACACCCTCACCAATGGGGCTTCAACCACCTCCCGTGGAAGCCCATTCCATATACTAAGGGGTGGGGGGGGGAGCTCCTTTCACTTCTCTGGGGAATTCTCATCTTTAATCCATACCTTTAATCCATCCATACCTTTAATCCATATTCACAGTGACAAGCATATTTCCAAGAGGGGAGGCGGCTGGGAAAAAGCTGCTAAGTGAGTCATTTCTTCTTGCTTCCAAACAGACACTGAGACTTGCTGCTTGTTCTTGTGAGCAGGCATGCGACTGTTGGCTGTTGCTCAGTAGATATTTGCAAGGGCTGCAGAGTGATCCAGTTCTGCTTCCTTTAAATTGGCTTAATGTTGATGAGAGTCCCATTTTGGCCCCACCCACAGAGGGAGTGTTGCCCACATTCCCTTTCTGAGATTGCAATTCAGTCTTTCACTGAAAGACCCTAAGTTTCACAATGACAGTAGGAGGTCCCTTCCTTGCTTTTGCCTGCCTGTAATGTGAAGTGGATTCCTTCTTGATGGGTGTGTAGGTTAGGGTTGCCAGTTAACCAACTCCTTCTTTGCATCTTGTTATACAAAATTAAGCAGAGCAAGGTTTTCACAGCTTGCAGAAAAGCATTCTCACTTGCAAATGCCTGCAAATTCAGCTGCTGTTGAAGGAGCAGGAGCAGGAGGTGATTAAAAAGCGGGCAACCCTAGTGTGGCTGCAGCAGCACTCCTATGGGGAGCTGTTCAAGCTTCAGCTAAATCTGAGACTGGTAGCCCCAAAACCATGGGATTATGCCTCTGCTTTTCTGGGTGAGTTCTGCTTTCTGCCTCCAACTTTCTTCTAGATAGGATAAGATAAGGATGTGGTGTTTAAAGGGTGCAGCTTCCTGTGCTGCATAGATTAGCACTCAACCAGAGGTAGAGAAAGCAGCAGGAAGAGAAAATGTAATGCCACATGAAGTTCTGACCCGCAAATGCCCATTCAGGCTGTGCCCCTCACATCAGTCCTCTGTAGTCCGCTGTTCTGGCAGGGTGGGAAGGAAAGGCCAGACGTGATCTCTGTACAGACTTGCATCTCTCATACATGCGGATAACATCACATCTGACCCACCCTTCCACCACCACTTTACACACACATTCCTCTCATAAGAGGGACCCTATACTCCAATTTTCCTCACCTGGCGTCCTCCATAGGAGTCAGGTTGCAACTTCCAGAGTCCCCAGCCAGAGTGGCCAGTGAGCTCACTGGCTGGGAATCAGAGGAGCTGCACTCTGAAAGCTCTAGAGGGCAGCAGGGGGAGGCTGATTGCACTAGAGCTGAACTTGCTGTGGCTTCTTTCGTCTCTGATAGTGCGGTCTCATCCTTGGGAAAGCACTTCTGGTTGCAACAGCCATCACACTTGCAGTGGGCCCTGAGCCTTTCCCAAGGCCTACACCCTTGCTATCTTCAGACATGCTGAACAATAGCCATTAAGGGTCACTTCAGTGTGATGCGGCATCAGTTCCTGGATCATCTCCAAGAATAACCTGGACAGAGTGTCCCAGCCAAACCTTGAGGCCTACTACTTATATGGGACGCTTGCCTGCAAAAGTGTTGTGCATGTGACACTTTTGTGTGAGCACTGTTATGCAAACCTGTGTATGAAGGGATCTTCAGAGAACAGTTCTTCCACTGGCCAAATTATTTAGCCCCCGTGTCAGCACGGTGCATTAGCCAAATGCATTGGGTCAGCCCATTCTGAGCACTCACAGACATGCATCTGCACAAACTTACACGCATGCACACACACACACAGAGTTGCCACCTCCATCAAACTGACTGCCTCCCTCTGTAGTCTCAGACTTGACAGGCTCTGTAAAGCAGAGAGAACGGCATTGTTTTCCCTTAGACACCAGGCTCTGTAAGCTGCAGCCCTGTGTGATCACTCAGGAAGGCAGTCATAATGACAAGGAAATAGGTACCTCTGAGCACATACGAAGCCTCAGAATTTGTCCTCAGTAGCCAAGCTGCTGCTAGTTTAAACATCCTTTCACATGCAATGGACAGTTGTGTTCCCACCAAGCCAGCCTGCTTTTTTAACTTAAGTGGGGGAAGTCCGTTTGTTGTTTCTGTTGTTAAACCATTGGAAACCCTTAACTGGAAACTGCAAATATCCTGGAAATCTAAAATAGATCCTACCATAGCTTCTGCTTGCCTCTGTTCCAGTCCACTGGCAGGTGCTACCCTCTGTTCCCCTCCTACCTCACCTCTTGTCTACTTATAGACTCTGGGCATTAGGATCCCAGCATCCCCACTGCTCTACTGGTGGTCTCCTTCTTCTGGCCCTAGGCTCCATACTCCTAATTCCCTTGAGTCACAAGCTTTTGGCCTCAGATGCTAGAAAATGCTCCTTCTCCTTTCTTCATATCTGGCAGGTCCATGAAGTGCCCATCTCAGAGCGTGATTTGGAGCGTGAATACAGAGTCCAGCTGGCAAAGCTGCGTGCAGCTCGGCCGGAATTCCAGTACAACCCAGAGCATCGACTCTCTGGCGCAAAGGCCATCTTCGACGCACAGCAACTGGAGGATATGAAAACAGACCAGAAGGATCATGACAGCCACACTCATACTTTCCACATCCCCCAGATCAGAGTTGAGCCACCCCCCTCACCTCGCAAGGAGGAGGAGGAGGAGGAGATGGAAAGCACCTCTGAGGGCAAGAAAAAACGGCAGGTTAGGAAGAAGCCGGACACACGCGGGAAGACCTTGCATCTCACGGAGAAGTCAGCAAAAGGAAAGCGGGACTCGGGCACTGGAAAGAGGAAGTCATCCTTCTATGTGGAGACGTGGTTCTGAACAAGGTCACAGCAGGGCCAGGCCTCTGAGGAAAACTCCCCAGACTTGGTCACATAGCCCTGCCTTTAACATGCAAGGGACAGTGATTGTCTGTAGTGTAGCAGTGTCTTGATGTTAGTGCTCCATTTGTAGAAAAAGAGGTGCCAAGAACACTTCCTGATCTGGGAACCTCTCTCTTTCCCTAAGCATGTCACAGCCTTCAAGCTGGGTTGGACTACGGCTCCCACTGTCCTCAACCAGCACAGGCAAGCGCCAGCAATGCAGATCACCAGGACACAGGCTCCTCAGCCTTGCAGATCCAGAACGCTTTGATCCGGCTTCCCCTCCGAATTAGTATTATTCACCTCAATGCCAAATAATGCTTATTTGCCCTTTGATGAAGTGGACTTTATTTCAGGGGAAAATGTGCAACATAACAAGCCTATTTTTTTTTAAGGGTGCAATACTAGGCAGGTTTACTCAGAAGCAAGTTCATTGAATTCAATGAGGTTTATTCTCAGGTAAGTAGATAGAAATTTGTAGCCTATGTGTATGATCCTATGCATCTTTTAAGGGGGAGAAAGACCATCTCTCAGCATTCCCCAAGGATGTTGGCTGCTTTGCACAAAGTCATAGTCTTTTAAAAGTACAGGTAGGAAGTTTGCAAACCAGTTGATGGCTGATGGGAGAGCACAGTAGTACAGATATGAATGGAAGGTCACATTGTGTATTTTTGTATCTTTTTTATCCTGTATGCCACCTTGAAAAGATTTTACCCTTGAGGGTGGCCTACATTTTTTTTAGATAAATAAAAATTAAATAAGTAATGGCAAGAAACAGTGCCCCTGCTCTGACAAACCATATCACAAACCATCCACCCCAACTCGGGTGAGACACAAGGACGTCCCATCAGGTTAGACCTGAAATGATTGTACACCATTGCAACGCCAAGTCCAACAATCAATAAAACCAGCAACTGAACAAAGCAGGAAGACAGCTGCAAATTTCCACAACCAGGAATGCCTACTGTGTTTGAGATGGTTCTCACATCACAAGCCATCCTGAACTGAGCCATTGTGAACTAGTTGTTCATTTGCCGACATTACTCCCAAAAGAAGACCAGGTACTTGTTATCCCTTAGTTCTTCCACCTGGTCCTGGCACATCTCACCTGGGCCTTTGTGGCGCAACCTTAGCAGCCTATGCACTCAGCAGTGGAGTAGAGTTTATCTGTAGAATTCCATTTTCAGCTTTTGAGAGACTTGTGCATATTCAGTGCTACTTTCCCCCACATTCAGGAAGATTTGCATCCATTTAACTTTTTTTCACCTTCAGGGAGATTTACACTTTACTGCTTCTTCAAAAAAAAGCTTTTTAGGGAAATTTATGGAAATTCCCTTAGAAGCAGTGATTGCTCTGAATTTGTGCAGCTCTTCCCAAAGCTGGAGGGGTGTGGGAGAGAAAAAAAAAGTTGTAGTCTAAAGAGGCAACAAAGCGGAGGAGTAAACTAGTCTAATTTTAAGATATAACAGAGAGCATAGCAAGTTTGTGAGGAATGTCTAAGTTTTTCCTGGCTCTTGCCAGGTAGCTGTATAGTCCTTCCCAACAAGCCGTGCACATGCCGTTCTTCCTGGTTCTCACATCATGTTAAACTGGCATGGGTTCTTACAATGGCTTGTGCATGGTTAACAAACCATGCAGAGAAAAGCACACCAGATGCTATGACAAGTCAAACAAGAATGCTGCAATATGAAAACAATTCTGAAAAACAACTGAATTGGCAAATGGTGTTACTCACAGAGAAAAAGCTGTGTATGGAGGTGTGAACACTCAGTCACCCCCCCCCCCCCGCCCCCACCATCTCTCTGACTGGGGCCAGACAACACAATTACCCACATTTAAGTATGGGTTGGGTGTGGGTTGCCATTAAGTCATAGGTTATTGATGAAACATGGATGGGTGCGTTGTATTAATGTAGCCAAGGTAATAAATCATGGTGAACAGTCACAATCTTGAAAAAACTTTAGAGCAAATTATTAAAAAATCAGTCTGCAAGCATCTTGAAGAAAATGCACTGATTAATAGAAGCCAACATGATTTTATCAAAAATAAATCCAGTCTCTCTCCCTCTCTTGACTGGGTAACCTCTCAAATGGACAAAGGGAACACTGCAGACATAATCTACCCAGACTTTAGCAAAGCTATTGACATAGTGCCACACGACATTCTGATAAGCAAATTAGCAAAAACTGGACTAGATGGAAAACCTATTAGGTGCATCCGAAGTTGGCTGCTAAATCGGATGCAAAGAGTGCTCATCGATGGCACCTCCTCAACTTGGATGGAGGTAACTAGTGGGGTGCCACAGGCTTCAGTCCTGGCCCCAGTGCCCTTCAACATCTTTATGAATGATTTAGATGGGGAAGTACAAGGAAAGATAATTAAATTTGCAGAGGATTCAAAACTGAGTGGAATAGCAAACACCCTGGAAGACAAAATGAAGATCCAGGGTGATCTTGAAAAACTTGAACACTGGGCTGAAAGCAACAGAATGAGATTCAATAAGGACAAATGCCAAGTTCTCCACCTAGGAAAAAGAAACTAAATGCATGAATACAAGATGGGGAATACATAGCTCAACAGAACTGAAAAAGAAAAAGATTTTGAAGTAATTGTGGACAACAGGCTAAAACTATGAGCCAATAGTGTGATGCAGCCTTCAAAAGAGGAAATGCTATTTTGGGATGCATTAAGAGAGGTATTACTTCCAAATCACAAGATGTAGTAGTTCCTCTACGCTCTTCATTAGTCAGACCTCATTTGGAATACTGTGTCCAGTTCTGGGCACCAAGATTTAAGAAAGAGGCAGAAAAATTAGAAAGGGTCCAGAGAAGGGCAACAAAAATGACCCGGAGTTTGGAAACACTGCCCGATGAGGAGAGACTGAGAGAACTGGGCATGTTCAGCCTTGAGAAGAGAAGACTGAGGGGGGACATGGCATCCTTTTATAAGTACCTCAAAGGCTGTCACAAAAAGGAAAGTCAAGATCTCTTCTTGCTGATACCCGGGTGCAGGACACGGAATAATAAATTCAAGTTGCGACAACCCAGATTCAGGCTGGACATCAGGAAAAGGTTCCTCACTGTCAGAGCAATACAACAGTGGAACCAGCTGCCTAGGGAGGTGGTGGCCTCTCCCACACTAGAGACATGCAAAAAGACAGTGGACAGCCATCTGAGCGGGATGGTGTAAACTGGTGTCCTGCACCAGCAGGGGGTTGGACCCGGTGGCCTTCTTGGCCCCTTGCAACTCTACTATTCTATGATTCTATGAACTCAACTAGGTGCTCTTCAGAGGTTGTGCACAGTGAACAAACCGCAGCCTGTTAACACAGCTGGTTTCAGACAACACAATAATCCACATTTCAACAGCAACCTGGAGTTCAACAGTCACCCACACTCAGCCCTTGAGTGTACATTATTACGTTATCTGCGCCCAGCCATAGTGCCTGATGGTAACAGATGGTCCACATTGTCAGGTAAAGCGCACATTGTACTGCAGCTAAACTGCTACCCAACATCCAGCCAATTAAATTCATAGTTTCCGACAGCACCAGGATACTAAGCATTGCACCCAAGAATTTACCTCCAGCAGAATTGGCTGCGGAAGCCAAGACTGAGAAGTCCATCTTGCTCTATGAACAGGTTATTTAATTCAAACTTCCAAATGTGTTAGACTAAACCCTCATCATCCTTAATCCATAAAGTCAATGGGCACCATGGCTAGGAATGATGAGAGCTGCAGTCCAACGTACCTGGAGGGCACTGGGGTTGGGGAAGACTGTTTAATCACATCTTCCATTGCAATTATGTCTATAGTTCTTATGCTCAAAATTGTCACACACAGTTGGATTAGTGGTAGAATTATTGATTCCCTCTTAGAAGTAGGATTTCCCCCTGGTCCACCCCGAAAAATGTAACCCAGCAGGAGAAACTTCTGATGCCACAGGTATTCTCCCTCTCTCTCTCTCTCTCTCTCTCTCTCTCTGGATGAATATCAATGCCCTTGCAAGCAGTAACTGGTTTAGCCCCTTGTCAGATTATGTGGAGGGAAGCTGCCGAGCACCCACTGGGATGTCATCTCAGCTAATCCCTTTCTCAGCCTGCACCTGTTCATCTTCCAAGCAGCATTAGTGCTCCAGCAGGATTAAGTCTGGCCTGTATAAGACACGAGGTTTGGAAGTAGCTGCCTGTGCCAAGGCAAACTTGAACAGAGCTGCATCCAGGAGCAAGTAAAGATGTGGGGCCCTGCCTAGCACCAGTCTGGCCATATGTCATCCCCCCTTCATTTTCTTCCTTGTAATACACTCCCATTTACTAGTAGGACTATACTGCTCGCCTTTGGTGGAGTCAGGAGAAAGCACCAGTTGTCATGACAGGCCGAACAAGGTAGAATCAAACAAGCAACAAAAAGAATGGACCAAGAAGACTCCCCGGTGGTGGTAACCGGCAACATCTGTGCAATGTTTGTTTTCTTGCCTGAGGGCAACATGGCCTGTACATGCAACAGTAAGTGCAAGCTAGTAGTCCTGTCAGAAGAAAAGGTGGGAGCGCTAGAGCACTGAGTGGCCATCCTCAGGGTAATAAAGGAAGATGAAGAGGCTTTGGACAGAGTGGTGGAACTGCAAGACCTAAGAGTAGTACCGAGACTAGAAGTACAACAGCAAGCTGAGCAGAGGAAGAGAATCCTGAGCTAAGGGACAAAGAGGAAGAAAGTCCCTGCAAAAGGGTGGCAGTGAGGTGCAGAAGAACTGGAAGACTCTCTGCAGCAGTGGAACTATGGAACCCTTCCCAGTCACTCAGGGATGAGTCTGGAGGGCGGCCTGCAATGGAAGCAGCACAAGTTACCCCATGCAACACTGAGCAAGAGGCTGAAGGTCAACCAAGTAGTGGCAATGCTACCAAGCACTGCAAGAACAAGAAAATGGGAGTGTTAGTTGTGGGAGACTCCCTGTTCAGGATGGGAACACGTGTATGCCAGGAAGGCCCATGGACTTGCCAGGTATGCTGTCTCCTTGGAGCACAGATGAAAGATAAAACTGAAAGATTGCCAAGGTTCACTCAGCCCACAGAACCATATCCTTTCCTTCTTATACAATTGGGAGCAAATGACACTGCCAAGCGGAGCTTTGAGGAAATCATGTCAGCCTTTGAAGCTTTAGGCACGAAAGTTAAGAATATTGGATTCCAGATAGTTTCTTTTCAATCCTCTCTCTTCTTGAAAGAGGAAGAGACAGGGAAAGAAAAACACTCCTGCTGAATGCTTGGCGACAAAGGTGATACTATAAAGCACATTGTCTTCAGCATCTATATACTAATGCCCAAAGTACAGGAAACAAACAGCATGTACTTGGATGCTGAATACAACCTAAGAGGTATAACTGGAACACGACAGGATGACTCCTGTGACTGGAATTCAACAATTGAAGGATATAACCTTTTCAAGAAGAACAGAAGGAACAGAAAAGGAGACAGAGTCACACTGTAGTTAAGGACACCTATGTCTGCACAGAAATACAGGAGGATGAGCTTAGTAGTCCCATTGAGAGTATCTGGATTCATATAAAGGGAGCAGGGAATAGAAAGAACACAGTGGTTGAAGTCTATTACTGACCACCCAGTCAAGGAGAAGATGAGGCTGAAACTTTTGAAAAGCAGATTGCTGATGTTTCAAGAAGGTTTGATGTAGTTATGAGGAATTTCAGTATCTGTTGGGAGACAACTTCTGCAAAACATGGACCCTCCAAGAGTCTCCTAACGTGTGTTGCTGACAGGTCCTGCCAACAGAAAGTTGAGGAATGGCTATGCTCATCAATACTGCAAGTGGGAAGGGGCCTAAGAGTTGTTGTAGATCACAAGCCAAATATGAGTCAACAATGTAGAGTGGCTGCAAAAATGGGCAAATGCTACTTTAGGCTCCATTAATAGAAGTATCACTTCCAAATCATAGGAAGTATTCGTTCCCCTTTACTCGGCACTGTTTGGGTCTCATCTGGAGTATGGAGTGCTGTTCTGGGCACCACAGTTTAGGAAAGATGCAGACAAGCTGGAAAGGGTTCAGGGGAAGGCAATGGGGATGATCCAGGGACTGGAAACAAAGGCATGTTGAAAGAACTGGGCATGTTTAGCCACAAGAAGAGAAGGCTGAGGGGAGATATGATAGCATTGCTCAAGTACTCGAAAGAGGAAGAACTGAACCTCTTCTTGATCATCCCAGAGTGTAGGACATGGAATAACGGGTTCAGGTTACAGGAAGCCAGGTTCAGGCTGGACATAAGGAAAATCTTGACTGTTACAGACGTGTGACAGTGGAAGCAGTGGGTTGGACCCAATTGCCCCCTGGTCCTTACTATTCCATGATTTTATGAGTCTATTTGTAAACAGGAGTCAGCCATGGCCCCAAGTTCTTCTTGTGTGGAGTGAAATCATACAAACAATGTATAATGTTAACCAGGGCTTTTTTTGTCATAGAACGCACCGGAACGGCGTTCTGGCACCCTTTTTTGATGGATTTTTCCAATGGAGTGATTTTGACTCGCCTGCGGGCTGCTTGTGTGTCTGTGCTGATTGTGAGGGCGCTGCTCGGCTTGGGACGCTGCTCAACTTGGGATTGGTGTGTGTGGTCGCGCACTGAGTGCTTACTGCCAGCGGCGACCATTATGTGGGTTCCGGCACCTTTTTTTTTTACAAAAAAAGCACTGATGTTAACAAAGTCCAGGTGCAGATTGGCTATACTACTCTCCAAACCCAGCGCAAGCAACTGCAGCTTGCTCTCCCTTGCTGCCTAGGACTCTGCCCCCAACTACCAGCGTCTGGCAAACAACTGTTCTCATATATTTTTTCATTCTCCAGAAAACCACAACAGGGTTTGACTCAAAACACATTGCAGTGAGAACACCTGAGCCAAGTATTGCTACCTTTGCAGAGTGAAGCAGTAAGGAATTAGTTTTCAGAGAGGTGAGGCTGAAAGAAGGATTGCTGCTCTTAACATGTACCTGCAACATATTTTTGCCTCTGGTAAACATTTGGTAGGCTTTTGTAGTGTCAAAACCCAGTTTGACCAAGTGTGAAACCCCGAGAAAAGAAATGTGTCTGTTTACCTACCCCAAATGAGTTTAGGCTTTTTAAAATAATTAAATTATAGAATGTAATGTTGGGAGGGGCCAACATCTAGTCCACTCCCTGTGTGTTGCAGGATCCACAAGAGAAATGGCTGAGCTACTTCCAGCTAAGCAAAACCATACCACCTCTCAAGGCAGTCAATTCCACTGCTGAAGAGTTTGCACTCCTAAGGAGCTTCTCCTTATGTTTGCAATTTGCGCCTACTGTTCTGTGGTTTCATCGTGTGGAAGACTACATGACCTTGTTCCTTGTTCATTCCAGCATTTTGGTCGAAACCCCTCCCCCACCCCAGCATCTAGTATAAAAGGAAGGAGTTTCCGCCATTTCCTGAATTCAAACAAGACCACCAAGGTGGCCTTGGGGTTGAGGGGGACTGTCAGGGGTGGCCTCAACCTGCCAAAGTCAATAGACTTCAATCATAGAGAAAAAATGAGCAGAGTGAAAAAGAAACTGAAAAGGATAAAAAGACATTATGACACTGAGTGGGGTCGGTGGGCAGGTTGTGTGAATGCACAGATGACCACATGAAGAACGGTGCTTACAGGTAAGCAACCTGCCTTTCTTCTTCATGGAGAGATCTGTTGGGAACCCTGCAATCTATAAAGAAGGACTTTCTAAAATACGCCGGGGCTTTGGTCACCCAACACAGCGTGGCAACTAGTATAGCCTTCAGTTGCAGTCCTGCAAGACTGGATGATGACTAATGTGGCCACTTAAACATTGACAGAAGAGGAAAGGCATCACTGTAAACAACACAATTTTTTCATAAAACATGCATATGCCCAATTGTATGTAGAGATGCACACTGACTATAATTTAAGTAGAAATATGTCTCATGCTAATGAGCACTGTGAGCAAGGGCCCTGTGTGCCTCTTTGGTCTGCTAGCGGTTTTGGTCCTGCAGTTCTTCTAACGCTTTTTGAGCTTTAAACTAGTCTTGAACTGAAAAGCTCTTCCAATAGAGGATTGCCCTCTGTAAGTAGGACACACAGCCACCCTACAATGGCATAGCAATTCCTCATTGTTGGGCTGATCTTGCTTTTACCTTTATCCAGCAGTTCAGCCGAACAGGCTAAGACGAAAGCCCTTGCCTTCATATTACAGAACCCCACAGAAATGCGGTAAGCAAACTCATGGCCTGATTTGTGTGCCTCTTTTATTCCCAGCCCCCACTGTAGGCACAACTGCTTTGCAGCTTAAGTCTGCGAAGGCCCCTTAATCAAGCCCTGTGTTGTTAAACCTTTTATATTGCATTTGCTGCAGCAGGAAGAGAAAATTGCAAGTTATACAACCTGCTTTTAAAAAACTTCATTGAAAAGTCTGAAATCAGAAGAATCAGCTTGCTGCTTATAGACAAAGCTACTTTAACTGGACTTTGCTTCACTTACCAAGTTGACTCTTCCCAATTTTAAAAAAAGCCAGAGTGTTCACTGTAAATACCCACAAACTACTACGACGAATCACACACATATCGCTTATATAGGGAAGTCCACTGTCTACCCTTAATCCTGCCCAGGCTAAAGTTACCCAAGTATTGACCATTCCATGTGGGACTTGGCTATCCAATCCTCCCCCTACTGCAGTTGCTCTTTTCTGGCCATACTCCAGTTTTCCTAAATTCTTCTTAAAATGTGGCACTCTGAGCTAGACACCGAGTTCCACTTTCTGAAGGGCTTAAGCAGTGTGGGAGGGGGGATTTCTAAACTCCTTTTTAAGGCTGTGTAATTGTTATGGCCATAGAGAGCATATGCGCATAGGCCCTTCCCTTATGTATGATTGTCCATATAATGCCTGCACAGAACCCATTCTTGACATGCAGTTCTGTAGCTGAGAATGGAGGCCTTGTTTCTGCAGAATTCTTTGACCCCAAAATTACTTGAAAGTTGTTGTGTACATTTGATTCTTGACCTTTGCAGGGATGTTAGTTTCAGGAAATCTCGGAATCACAGAACCAGGAGAATGTATGTTTGGATTCACACAGAAGAAGCAACATTCAGTTTCAGCAGTTTATTGGCAGGGCACCCCTGGAATCCCTCTCTGAAAGAGAAAAAAAACCAATACTGTGGAATAGCCAGTATTGTCTACCAGCTTCCAGAGCATAGACAGAGATTTTAATAAGTTTTGGGTCACAGTTTCAAGGCAGTGATGAGATTCTGAATGGGTGAGAAGTCAAGGATAATGGGGGATAATACAGAAACTTTGGGAAATTGTAATAGGTATCAGGAAAAACATCATGACCCATTGAAGGCTTGAGTAACAGATAACAAATAAAACAATTAGGAGTTACAGAAATCTAACAGGTTTCAATGTTTTGGTTTTTACAATCAGAGATACAAAATTCTTTAAGACAAAGCATGAGCTGGCTAGGTATTTTTATACTGCAAAGGAAGCGCAACTTGCAACATTGCCTTATCTGAGAGCAGGTGGATCATTAGCATAGCTTGGGACTGTTTTTCCTTTTCCCAGGGAAGGAACTAGAAAGGAAAAACCAGGCAGATGGAGAGGGGGAGTAATGGCACTGCTGCCAGATTTTTTATATTAAAGGGTACACAAAAGCATATCATTTTATTTGAGGATTTATTTGGACTTTCCCAACATTAGTGACAGAAAAGAAGAGATCATCCTCATTATTCATTGTGTGGGCACTGCATAAGATTTTACTCTTCTTATAATGTTGGGAAATGCTCAGCAACAAAGAAAATGATGCACCTACTAGTATTATGCAAGGATTTATTGCATGTACATTATGTCATTCCTTCAAGGAGCTCAAGGAGCTTCAAGGCTACCCCATTTGTAGTTTCAGAGCAACTCGGTAAAACTGGTTAGGCTGAGAGAAGAGTGAGCTTTATGGTTGAGTCAGAATTCAAATGTGGATCTCCTTAATCCTAGCAGATACTCAAACCCCTATGTTACACCAGCTGAAAATAAATTATAACTACAGCAGTTGATTATATGCTGTTAAAAGCAAATCTTACCCAGAGTGACCAGAAGTCGTGGTGGTACCAGATGAAATGACACACATTATGTGAAAGTCACAGTGGAACATGACTGCAGGGAAGTTCACATTTCAGAGGACAGTTCTAATACTGTAAAACTAACTGCATTCAGCAAAACAACAATTGTGATAATATGACAGAAAGGACACAAAGCATTGGGAAAGAAGTAGAAATTACAAGACAATAGTTGGCGGGGAGGTGAGGGGATGGGATGGGAGGTATGTTTTGAATTTTGCAAGGAGGGAAATGTGTGGATACCTGTGAGTTCTAGCTCATTCTATGACTGTACATACAGATAGCCCTTAATGCCCAACATTCATGGTAATGCCAATACTGGAAATGAACTCTGCTGGGAGAAAATCACTTGAGGGCTCAGCCACACACACTTTTGCTCTAACCATTAGACCACTGCCCTTTTGGATGTGACTGAGGCTTACGCAAATGAATCAGCCATGCCCATGTGTAGTCTGAGTCACAGTTAGGGTTACTCCCTGCACCATCCTTCAGCATCAGCCAAGTCTCAAGGAATCAGTCCTAATCACCAGAGCATCAGTAAATGCAATCCTGGAGATTCTGATAATTTGATAATTCAGATAATTTCTGTTTAATATTGGGTAGTGGAGAGAGGAAGGAATCTCTAGAAGCAACTTCAGAATGGGGATCCTAGTCACAGACTTACCATGTTCATCTGATCACTGCAGACAGGCTGATGAGAGCAAATAGCTCACCGAATCCACACGGCCAGGCACAGATTGCACAACTGGGAAGCAACTGCCAGCTTAGCTCCAGGAGATGTGGCAGATCTGATGTGTTTTATTAGAGGAGAGGCCAATCAGGAACTAGCAATGGATCAGCTGACCTGCTTCATGTCTGCAAACAGAAACCTGCCTAAACACATTGCAGGTGCAGCAGTAGTTGAGTCCTTCAGAGACACAAAGCAGAAGATAGACTAAATTTGCATTCCAGCTTTCCCCTGGGCTGCTCAGGGTGGCATCCATGTGTCTCTCCATACCGGACATTTTGTCCTCATGACAATCTTGTGAGATAAGCCAGGCTGAGAGAGTATGGCAGGCCCAAGAGCAAGGTCAGTGAGCCTTGCTGACAGAAGAGTTTTTAATCTGGGTCTTCCCAGCTGTAGTCAAACACTCCCACCAGGACCCACACACTGTGCTGCCAAAACCTTCTCCAGGAACTCTCAAAGCACAATTTTGTATAATGAGCTCAAGGGAGGAAGCAGCGACTGCAGCTGCTCAAATGGTTGCTTGAGGCCAGCGTGTGGCGGAGAAGGGTAGATCACAAACTTGGCTCACCATCCCACATAAAAGGTGATGAATTCCAGAGGGAAAATCATGTTGCTTTTTTATTTTTATTTTTTGCAACAGACTAACAACAAAGGGCTTGCGTGACAAAACTGATGGTGGACCAGAAGGAAGTATGCAAGTTAATTTTATTGTAATATATAAATCAGCCACAAGGTGTCTCTATGCTGTACACCCTGGAACGTAGTTGTAGCAGTTTCATTTGGGCAGGGAGATCTTTCCTTTTAGACTGCAGTTCATTCTCTTGCATTGACTTTCTGTGTTTTGCTTGTACCTATGAAAGGTTCTTTCCTCGATGATGCTGTGCTGTCAAAACAGGCAGTGATGACATTAAAATTCCAGCTTGTATCCCAGCAGGTGCATATATTGAACCTCTTCTTGCTTCACCAGACCCAGTCATCTGGCTGCCTTAGGCAAGGACACCCCTCTGGCTGCCCCAAATTCCACAGATGGAAGTCAACCAGATTAACAGCGGAATCTTACAGTGGCAATAAGGCTTTGTCCCATGTGGCACCTCAGGATAGCAGCTCCAGCTAGCTTAGCGGGTGCATCACAGGCTGCACCAAGAAGAGGAGAAAAAAGACCAGATATGCATAATCATGTATTAACATGTGTGTACAGGTGGAAAATTAGAAATATTTCATTTAAATAGAGATACAGTGCATTTCACCATAGAGGAGAGGCTGAAAGAACTGGGGCTGTTCAGCCATGAGAAAAGACGACTACAAGATAACATGATAGCACTGTACAGGTTCTTCACAGGCTGTCACAAAGAAGGAGGAAATGGCCTCTTCTCACTCATCCCAGATTGTAGGACACAGAACAATGAACTTAAACTTTAGTATGCCAGGTGCAGGCTAGACATAGAAATTCGTAACTGTCAGAGCAATATAACAATGAAACCAGCTGGCAAGAGAGGTTGTATGCTTTTCCTCAGAGGAGACATTGAAGAAGAAAATAAACAGTCATCTGAGAGGGTGGTGTAACTGGAGCCCTGCACCAGCTGGGGTTTAGACTTGATGGCCTTCTTGGTCCCTTCCAGCCCTACTATTCTATGATTCTGTAGTGTGAAAGACTACATGACCTTGTTCCTTGTTCATTCAACTGCCCAGATTCTGTTCATGGATGACTTCAAGGTCAGCTTGTCTTTCTGCAAGTTCTTTGTCTTTTTACTGGACACCCATTCAAAAAGAGAAGGTTGGGCAACTTGTGGCCCTCCAGATGTTTTGGGCTACAACTTCCGTGATCTTTTGGCAATAGCTATGAGAAGGAACAACTCATTGGAGAAGACCCTGATGCTGGGACTGATTGATGGCAAAAGAAGAAGGGACGGCAGAGGTGGAGGTAGCTAGATGGAGTCACTGGGACAGTGGGTGTGTGCTTGGGCAGACTCCAAGGGATGGTGGAGAACAGGAGAGCCTGGAGGAATGTTGTCCATGGGGTCATGATGGGTCGGGCACAACTTTTGACCAAACAAATGCTGGCTAGAGCTGTCAGCAACATCTGGAGGTCCACAACTTGCTCTCCAAAATGTCCTATACTTGTCATGTCCTAATCTTTTCCTTTCACTACCTCTTAACACCTGGTCTTGGTAAAATAAAAATAAAAATTGACATTTGCTTGAGGCACTTCACCAACTGGAAGAATATTTCTAATCACTGAATAAACAGGAAGATTTTAACTTGACCATGACTCTTTTAGAAAACTCAAGATTTTCCCCAAGAACATGTCAACTGAGAGTCTGGCAATCAAAACAAAATTCTTTTGGATCTCCTTAGTATAGTATTTGTTTGTAACTGAGAATGAATGTAACAGCATACATTATATTTGGTTGTGTTGGGCTTCAGAAGGCCATTTTGGTGTTAGGGCTACAGCATAGATGGGGGATCTTGTTCTATCCAGACCAGATAGAGGTGTTGTCACTGCATGGTTCACCTACCCTGAACAGTGGCATTCACAAGGTCACCCTGTTTTGGATCAGCTGGTTTTCCTTCTGAAGGAGTCAATTTGCCATCTGGGGTGTTTTTTGATCCATCTTTGTCCCAAGAGATAGGCTAACTGGTGCCAACAGCTACCCTACGAGTACTTGGACAGAGATAGTATGGCTTCATTTATCCTTATAATGTAATGTCTAGATTAAACCACTGTAATAATTATTCATGAGGCTATCTCTGAAGATTGGAAACTGAGTTCAAAAATATAGCTACTGGGTTGTTGACCAGGCTTTGCTTATATCTTGCTGGCTCAGTTGTGATGGCTCCCATTTCATTTCTGGAATCAATTCAAAATGCAGGTCATGACTTTCAAACCCCTTCGTAGCTTGAGATGAGAATAACTGAAGGGTCATCAGTCTTCACATGCACCTGTCTGTACATTAAGAACTTCATCACAGATGCATCTCCAGCCTTCTGAAGTACACTGGGTGTTCGGGCCTTCTCTGTGGTGGTGCCCTGATTAGAGAATGATGTCTTCAGGAAGGTCACCTGGTCCTTACTCTGATGTCACTTTGGCACCAGGCAAAGATTACCTGCTCTCTCTCAGGCAACTGTTACCTTGACTGGATTGATATATTTTTATGCTGCCCTTATTGATTTTGCTGTTCGGAGAAGACATTTTTATGCTTCCAGTTCATGTCTTTGTATTCTGAAACTGTGTAAAAACTGTGTAGAAGGGGTGCATGTGGGAAATGGCAACAGAAGCTGGCTGCATTCCAAAGACAGTAGACATGATACAAACTGTTTTTTCCATGCTGCATCTTTGCATAGAGATGGAAAGGTTGCTTACCTGTAACTGTCACTCTTTGAGTGGTTGTCTGTGCATTCACACATATGGGTTCTTTGCCGGCATAAAGCCTGTTCATGGGAAGATTCACTAGTTAAGAGCATTTTGGTGGAAATGCCTCCCTCAGCCCAGTATCTAGTATGATAGGGAGGAGGAATTCTCACTATTTCCCTCAGTTCAAATGAGAGCACCAAGGTGGCCTTGGGGTTGAGGGGGACTGTCAGGGGTGACCTCAACCTGCCAAAGTCAATAGACTTCAATCAAAGAGAAAAGATGAGCAGAGAGACAAACACATTGAAACAGATACAAAGACGTTATGGCACTGAGCAGGGTTGGTGGGCAGGTTGTGTGAATGCACAGATGACCACTTGAAGAATGGCGCTTGCAGGTAAGCAACTTTCCTTTCTTCTTTATGGTCTCTGCACATCACACAGATGGGTGATTAGTAAGCTTTCCCTGGACTGGATGGCAGGACAGTGTTGTCTGCATTGAACAGAAGTGAGGACTGCTCTCTCGGAGGCACAGCCAGATCTGCAATAGATGTGGCGTCTGTAGTACCTAACGAACATGGCCAAGGGTGATTATGCAAATCCTCCACATCACACGCAATATTGTTAACAAGTCACCATGGCTTGTGACCTGCCCACCGGTCATGCAAACCAGTTTATTGTTACTTATAATGGGGCAGAGAGATGTTCCATTTTGCCCTGCATGATATACTTGGCCTTGCAGCAGCTCTTCTCAAGCAATGTTCTTTAGCATCACCTGATTCGTTAGTGCACTCCAGTGTTTTGTTTCCAGCAGCACCTAGGCCTAAGGTGGGCAACTTGTAGTCT
Source organism: Varanus komodoensis (assembly GCF_004798865.1). NCBI lineage: Eukaryota > Metazoa > Chordata > Lepidosauria > Squamata > Varanidae > Varanus > Varanus komodoensis. The sequence goes on from NW_025335798.1 coordinate 560,288, forward strand.
TCCAGAAGTTTGGGACACAACTTCCTTTCGCCCCAACCAGCATAGCTGTGAGTGAAGGGAGCTGGAGGGTCAGAAGTCGCTTATGCCGACCTAGGCCTTGAGGAAAGATCTCTTGGGGACCCTGCAATCTATAAAGAAGGACTTTCTAAAATATGCCGGGGGCTTTCAGCACCCCAACACAGCATGGCAACTAGTATAGCCTTCAGTTGCAGTCCTGCAAGACTGGATGATTATTAAGGTGGCCACTTGTACATCGACAGAAAAGGAAAGGCATAACTGCAAATAGCACGAACTTTTTGTAAAATGTGCATATGCCAGTTGCTATGTAGAGATGCACATAATTTAAATAGAAATATGCCTGACTCTACTGAGGACTGTGAGCAAGGGCCCTGTGTGCCTCTTTGGTTTGCAGGCGGTTTTGGACCGGCAGTTTATTGTGAAGGGCAACTTCAAAGCCCTCTAGTTCTTCTGACACTTTTGGAACTTTAAACTAGTCTTGGATTGAAAAGCTCTTCCAATAGAGGATTGCCCTCTGTAAGTAGGACACACAGCCACCCTACATTGCCATGGCAATTCCTCACTGTAGGGCTGACCTTGCTTTTACCTTTATCCAGCAGTGTGGTTGAGCAGGCTAAGGCCAAAGCCCTTGCCTTCATATTACACTTCCTCCCAGCAATATGGTAAACAAAATCCTGGCCTAATCTGTGCTCCTCTTTTATTCCCAACCCCCACTGTAGACACAAATGCTTTGCAGATTAAGTCTATGGTATTCCCTTAATCAAGCCCTGTGTTGTTAAACCTTTTATATTGCATTTGCTGCAGCAGGAAGAGAAAATTGCAAGTTATACAACCTGCTTTAAAAAAAACCTTCATTGAAAAGTCTGAAATCAGAAGAATCAGCTTGCTGCTTATAGACAAAGCTACTTTAATTGGACTTTGTTTCACTTACCAAGTCATTTAGTTAGTTATTTAGTTATCACTTTTGTATACCATCCCATAGCCACATAGATCTCTAGAGGGTTTACATGATAAAAACCAACAGTTGCCTATTCCCAGTTTAAAACAAAAAGCAGCCTCTGTTCATTGTTAATTTCAAAACTGTGGATGATAAACACTGAGACACTCATGTAGCTCTTTACAAACTGAAGTGAAGATCACTCATATACACCTATCTTGCAAATTGCCTCCAGTAAAGGACTTGTTATCATAGAATAGTAGAGTTGGAAGAAATCAGAAGCCCATCAGGTCTAATACCCCCTCATATGGCTATCCAGTTGCATCTTGAACACCTCTAGTGTGGGAGAGCCCATAACCTCCCTAGGTATTTGGTTCCATTGTTATATTGCAGTCAGGAAAAATTCCCTGATACCAAGCCAGAACCTGACTTCCTGTAACTTGAGCCCATTATTCCATGCCCTGCACTCTGGTACGATCCTGTTCTTCCTGTTTCAAGTACTTGAAAAATACTAACAGTCTTCTCTTCTTGTGGCTAAACATGCCCAGTTCTTTCAATCTTGCCTCATAGGCCTTGTTTCCAATTCCTGCATAAGCCCTGTTGCCCTCCTCTGAACCCTTTCCAGCTTGTTTGCATCTTTCTTAAATAGTGGTTCCCAGCATAGGATATAGTACTTCAAATGAGACCTAAGTAGTGCTGTGTAAAGGGAAACTAGAATGTCACATGGTTTGGAAATGATACCTCTGTTAATGCAGCCTTAAATAACATTTGTTCTTTTAGCAGCCACACCACATTGATGACTCATGTTCTGCTTGTGAACTCCAACAATTCCAAGATCCTTCTCACTTGTTCAGCCAAGTCTTCTTCATCTTCTTAGAATCATAGAATAGTAGAGTTGCAAGGGGCCAAGAAGGCCACCGG